>NC_142247.1:36930766-37236001 GCF_052056855.1 Sturnus vulgaris | reverse complement strand
AGCAGTGTTTCAGCACTTCAGGTGATCTGACTGCTAATCTCCATTTGCAGATAAGAGAAATCCAATATCCTTCAAGCAACCAGGTCAAAAGAACAGTTCAATAATTACAGGAGTCTTACATTAGAATCTGTAAAACACCCAGGAGCATAGGTTAGTTGAGGAAGATTAAAGAAAGAAAGTTTGTTTATAGATTTCATTTTTCTGCCACAAGAATCTAAATAAGCTTAAGATCGTGCTTCTTCCCCTATACAAAATCCAAAGAGAAAGTTATTAATCACAGTTCTGTGTGACAAGTTATACTTTGCATATATATTCAAAACCACTCAAGCTCCATCTTCGGGTGAACCTTGTGCAAAATATTTCTGTTAGTCTAAACAAAATGCAATCTCTGACCATGGTCCATAGACTGCCCAGTTGACTGGACTAATGCAAAACTCATCATTCATTAACTCAAACTCAAGGGTTCCGTTTAAACTTGGTTTTCATTAGCTCTTTTAGCATCAAAACTAAAAACCAGAGTGGTCTGTGAAGTAATTTATTTTTCATAGTTGTGTCCATGCAGAAATTATGGAACTTTCACACTCCATGACTTGACGTTTTCTTCATTAAATGTAGCCTGAACATAAGGTTTTGTCTGATTAATATGTAATTCAGGTAAAGCAGTTGTAAATTCATTTCTCTTCAAAGAACTGTAATTTTTAAAATCTGAAAATTAAGATAGTTTATACAAATAGGAGAATGTTCTCTAACTCTAAAGCTGAAGAGTACTTTACATCAACGGTGCAGAGATAGGTTTGTGATACTACAGCTAAAATTCAGTAGACTAAAACATTCCCAAATAATCATTCCTTAAAAGAGAGATTTATGCTAATTCCATAAACCGCCAAAATTGGTTTTGTAAAATTCAGCCTGCAGATTCTGAATCCCTTGAGAATGCTGAGTATATCACATAAATGAGGGAGCAACCACACACTGTGTTACCAGCTGCTGTGCTGAGGAGCATTTTCACCTGGCAGAGGAGAGTAGGAAGACCTCTGGTCCTCTGGGATCTTACCTCAGAATGCTGCTCCCAGCAGACTAGACACATTCCAGCATGTGGCTGCTCTCTCCCAGTAGCTTCTCCTCTCTCTCTTGAAAAACGTGCCTGGCACGGTTACTTACAATGCTGTTAAATTGAGGCAGTATTTGCAGGGGCATCTGACCACACAAGCTGACACCTCGCTCAACTGGCACCCATCACAATATTTAAAGCAGAGATTAAATAACTCATTCTGGGCAAGACAGTGGAGAATTTGCAGTTTCAGTGTGCAAGATAATTTCTATATGTCATTTTTCTAAATTTCTAAGTATTGCTTTTCTACACTGAAGAAGCCAATTAAATTTACTGTGTACAGAGTTCTAATTTTTCAGGAACATTTCATTTTTACAGGAACATTTGAGGACTTTTCAGAAACCCCAAGTCCACTCATTGAAGTGATCGCCTGAGCCAAGATTGGGTCTTTATTTCAGAGAATTGATAACTTTTTGTTTCAGATATAGCTCCAACTATTTTTTTTAATGCAGAAAAGTAAAATAGCAGCAGTATTTAAAAAAACATACAACTTCAGTATCTGCATTGAATAATTACTGCTATCCTTTCCATTTTTTTTCTATACTGCTGGATTTGACATTGAAACTTTTAAAGTTTAAGATGTGCTTTCTGTCAATAAAGTCTTTTAAAGCTTCAAGGCCCTTAAGAAAGTGGTTGGCTATGTCTGTATAATGTGGAACAAACCAGAATTATCCAATAACTTCTAACTACAGCCTGTTTCAGTCACAGCAGAGGCTTCTGAAAATGCTCTGTTGTGAGGTCAATATCAGCTCCTTACAACTTCCATGGGAGCAGCCCAGTGCAAAGGTCTATCAGAAGTCCCAGATCATGTGTGGTAACTAAGTTTGGAAGTCTTCTAGATTCCTTTCTCTATGTCCAAACCTGTATGAAATGTAAAATATTTTCTCCCTGGGTAATCAGGAGGAACAGGAACTCATATTTTTACAGCTTACAGATTAATATTGAGCTTGTACATCAGAACACTAATAAAAGGCCACCAAGATCCACAACATAAGCTGAACTTAAATTAGGTGTGGAATACAGCAGGGAAGAGAACTGGGGTTTATTGACTATAAGAACAATTGATTTGAGCTTGAAAAAGAGCACAAACAGCAACAAAACTGCTTAGAGAAAAAGTAGCTATTCTCAACTAGATTCTTAACTGTATGTAAAATATGTTGCCCTGGCAAACTTAAACCTGAGCATCTGAACCCTGTAAGAACTGAATATCAATAAGCTAAAAAACACCTGTTTTTCCAAAGTGGAAACAAGTTAGAACTCTTATTAGTAATGTGATAAATAAAATACATAAAGGGTTCTATCAAACTACTTCTTAATTTCATATACAATGCTGCAGTCCAAGGCCAGCTGTGTGTTAAATACAGCAAGATTGATTCTGAAATTAGTCACATTAATTCATCTTTCTACTTTCAGTAACGCAATTCAGAAATTGAGCTTTTTTCCCTGGGAATTGTATCTTATTTTAGATCCTCTCTCTTTTCTAGTAAGCAGGATATAATTTTAAACAGTAGAAAAAGCCTAATGTTCTCATTTGAAATTATTGGTATTGATTAGGAGCTTTTCCTGAATAATAAGTGCAGGAATCATCATCATCATCATCATTATCATCATCATCATCATCATCATCATCATCATCATCATCATCATCAATATTATACATTTTCCATGAACTTTTCTGCACTGAACAGGACTTCACTGAAGTAGGCAAGAGACCTCAAGTGTTCAGATGAAAAGGGTATCTATTTTCAGATGTGGAACATTGTAAGCTTAGCAAAAACCACAAAACCTGATTCAAAATTCAACGCACCAGTCAAAAGCATTGATTTGTTACACTACCTTAAAAACTTGTGGTGCAAAAATAGACACAGAGGATCAGCCTTAAAATGAGGGTAAGCTGAAGAAGCATGATAAATAAAACATTGCAGTAGTGTCTCTTATAATGAGAATTTTACATATACACAGTATAATTTGAATGTTCCATATGAACAAGCTCTTCCATGAATAGTGAAACCAATACACTGCTGTTTCCTGTAGATTTCTGTTATCTTTCCCTTAAAGCTTTCTCTCCCAAGACTCCAAGTTACCCAGTTTTGGATTGTTTTCCATGATCACTGCACTGCACCTTTCAGGAGGTGATCACATCTCCTGCCAGGGAAGGGAACTTTCAGCACGTGGGCTCCTGAGCCCACATAAACCCCAGCATCTCCATTCTTCTGCTGCCCTTGCTCATTACTCTGAGGACTCATTAAAAGCTATCTTTTCCCACTGTACACTTTATGCTTTTTTCCCTATCTGCCTATGGATTTCCATGGTTCCTCAAGGCAGTTCTATTGAACCTGGACTGCAGGATCAAAAACATTGAGATGGAAGGAAAGGAAGGTTTATGAGGAGCAAACAGATGGCAGCTGCCATCAAAACACGCCACATTTCTTTAGGAAGCTATGCTAAAAATGATCAAATATTGCTGCCTTAGGAGGGCAATGGGTGTCACTTTAAAACTGAACTTCGTGGAACATGCTTTATTCTGAGGCATATTCAAAAGTTTTTTATTTATTGAATACAGAACAACATAAGGAACCCCTCACCCTATAGGAGATAACAAGAAAATCTAGATTTCTTCAGTATACCCCCTTATTAAAACAAAAATCAAATACAGTTATTAAATCTGAGTTTGCAGGAATTTTAGGAGGTTTTACCCAAAATCCAAAACTCTTAGCTGATTTCAGAGAAGTTACAAAGTCACAATGGTATCCTTTGAATCCCAGAAAAAATACAAGACCTCTCATATACAATGATATGAAGATGAGACAATACAGAAGGAATAATACTCTTGCTCTTTCAACAAACATTATTTATTTTAAATATTGTATTTTCTCATAATGTGAAGAACTCTTTTGAAACAACTCTCCAATTTTAATATTGACTGAAAGGTAAAAAACATATGATACGGAATATAACTTCATTAGGTTTGATATGTAGTAAATAGCGTATATTGAAGGTAGAAAAGGATTTAGACAAGAGCATGTACAGGAGAAAAAATCTGATGCAGTTAAATTCATATTAAAATACTGGAGGGGAAAAAGAAGCATAAAACCTTCTGAAAATCAGACCAGAATCATTCTACACTAAAGTGGATTTCAAGCAGGAGAACAGAAGCTCCAATCTTTCTTTTAAGTTTCTGAAGTCTTAGGAGTATCTCAAATTATACCATCAGTGTCTTGTATGATCAAATTTCTGAATAATATCTAACAATTGAAATTGCAGTGATTTGCATACTGAAAGGCATTGAATTAAAAATGTATATTGTATTTGTTGAAGTAATTTAATATTTCACCTGGGCATATTCCCTTTTCATTGAATATTTCAGAAGTATTTTCTGAAAGAACTAACACACATTATAAACTTAAGAGTCACAAAGTAATCCAGCATATAGCCAACATAAAAGAATACACTTATATTTGAAGGAACACCATGAAGTTATAAAGAAAATCCACATTCATCTTCCAACTGTGAAAAAAGCAGTTGTAGAAAAAAAAATTGGTAGCGTACTTCAGATTAAGTAGATTAATATTGTTGGCACTTTGGAGAGTTCAGGTACTACTGATGAAAAGCAAAAATTATATATTCACTTGTTTGCTATATAATTCAGCACTCACAAATTAACTGAAATCATGGGAACTGCATTTCCTAGTCATAAAGGCATTTTTGGGAATATCAGTTTAATGTGCCTCATCTAAGCACCTGATCTAGTGCAAACGCAATAAACAGTATCCCAACTTCCTCAACAGCAATCATAGGCTGCCTGTCTGTTTGATTACCAGGTGCTTATTTCTGTAATTAAACTGTTGATCCATTGTGAATAACAAGAGATTAGACTCTTAGGAAGCAGGTACTTGGGAGCACTGGTTTAGTGCTCATTTGCATATTTATGGTGTCATATTCAGTGGAGTGACAATGGACCACTCCTCACAGCTTTTGACCTTTATATACAGTTCCACACATACATATAGAATGTCTTTTAAGCAGGTATATCTATGCTTACACGGAGTCATAGGTATATTTATATATTATGTATACCAAATTATCAGGGAAAGAAGGATTGAAAAGAACCTACTCCTTCTAGCAGATTCTCTTATTATTTTTGAGAATAAAGTCCAGTTAAGCGTCATTTCCTCCAAGTCTGCATTCCATGGATAAGGTTTTAGTATGTTTTTTTTTTAATCTATGGGCATAATGCAGAAAAAGATGTTTCTATCTGCAGGAGATCATTTTTAGAAGCAAAACTGCTGCTATCACAAGAGTGGCCCATTAACTGGAGCACAGCAGTGAGGGAATCACTTCTGAAATGTCATCAGCAGTTCTTTTGGTAGGAACTGTGCTTAAAATAACCCTGTACACACTGAGCCCTGACTTTATATAAAGATTTCAAATAACAGTGTAGAAAAGGTTCGTGGATTTGTTTGGGTGTTTTTCGATTTACACGTGTCAAATTTTATTCAAAAAGACACAAAGCTCTAAAGAGCTGGATTCTCCTTAAGTTTTATTGCCTATGATCCAAAATAATACCTTCCATAGCATGCTCTTTCAAGAACGTTTTAAGTACAAATCAGTGAAGTGTCTGGTCAGACCAAGTCTCTTGAAAGTATGACTGGATGGAATGCTTTCAAAACATTTTCACAGCTATTTTTCTATCTGAAAACAGAATGATTCTTCATGTAACCCTAAAAATTCTGCTTTTGTAGACTGAAAGTAAAGCTCAATAAAGTCAAAAAGCCATCAGTGGGCTTTGAAATTGGTCCCAGGTCTTCTGGCTTGCAGGTGGCTATCCTTTAGCCAGTCTGCAGGGAAGCAATATTTGTTTCACTTCAGAGCTAATGTAGAAAATTTCTACATTGTGGGTACTCCAGAAAGTTAACACACAACATCTAATACGAAATATTTTGTGTTAGATATCAGAAGACATCACATTACCAATTCATCTTGTCCTACTTCTACCAGTGGTCAGTGTAAGATGAGCACAATGTCAGGCAGGTGATAAAGTTTTCTATATCACTATCCTAAAAACGCTTTGGCATCTCACAGTCATTAGTAGAGCAGTATTTGTTGTAATCCTGCTGTGAAAGAATGAAATGCACATTACTGACTTGAAGGGAAGAAAAGACTTCATGCTTCACTTGGCTATAAGAGAAGTGGACTCAGTCTCTAGAGGAAGATCATCTGGGTTGCAAAAAGAATAGCTCAGTGGTTGCCTGTTACTCAAAGACATTAAAGATTCAGGTGCAATTTCCTACCTGAACTTGAGTCCCTGGATAATTTTGAGCATTCATCACAAGTGACATTCATCTCTAAGAGGTAGTTTTCTAGTCTACATTATGAAAAAGTCTGTCTTTTGGACAATAGCAAGAGAAAGAATCTCCAGAAAGTGAATCACTTTCAGATACCCCTGGGAGACTTTCTATAAAAGCAGGATTTTTTTTTTCCATTTCTCTGGACAGGCTCCTCTCTTATGGTTCATCACAGAAGGAGACTTGGGCAACTAACTTTAATTAGATGTCTATTATTTACATGACTAAAAAGCTGGATTCATGTAGGCATTTATGGAAGCTAAACCTTATACTATGAGGAAATTAATTTGTCTCTGCATCTTAAATTTGTATCTGCAACATGTGACACCTTCCTCACCGTCAGACTGTGGGGCTTGAAATATTACAATTTATATGATATTGTCAAAATTTCAGTGGAGACCAGAAAATTGCTTAACATAAATGTATAGAAAAGGATACTGGACTCAAGGACCACTAACCCCCAAAAGGTATAAACTGAATCCTTATATTCAAATTTTGTTGTCATTTTTACCCAGTAAAAAAATCTAGAGAGGGAAGTAATTTTGGAGTTTGAATGAACTAGATGATTCTTCAAGTACTATGTATGAAATCTATTTTAACTATCAATATTATCACTTAAGCCATGAAATTCACTTTTTCAGTAGTATGAAGTAGATGACATTGCTTATTTTTATTCAGTTCCATTGAATTTTTCAAGGCAAAATTCTCACTAAGTCAGTTAGAGGGTTGTAGTAGCAATACTTTTTTTCTTTATGTGTTAGATATAATAGCTTATCTCAAGACCTAATGCAATCTGTTTTTAATTATTCACACCCTTTATTCTGTAACTATAGTCTGCCTCTTTCAATATAAAAAAGGCAAGACAAAGTTCAATTATTAATGGTCCAGATATGAACCGAAACTGGAATTTGTTCTTTAGAAATATGTCTATGTTTAGTAACAGCACTGAGTTCTAAGCTTATATATTCATTCTTATTCTTATATATTTATATTTTATATATTTATATTCTTATATATTCATGTAGTTCCAACCCAGTATTTGTTTCATAACCTCTTGCCAGGAAAAAAACCACAAACGACCAAATGATACCTTTTGGTTTTTTTAGAAAGCAATTGATTTTTCTTCTGCATAAGGAATTGACTGCAACTACAGTTATGTCATTGCTCCTCACAAAGTTACCAGGCCTTCATGGAGCCACTTTTGAAGTGATTTGCACCGAAACGCAGCTGCTTCTGGCACCTCGACTATGGGTACTGGGCTGCATGTTCAAGGGAAAGGTTCCTTCCACACATCACGCCACTGACACCACATGGAGCAAGTGGATTGCCCTCATCACTCAGCGCGCCCGTATTGGGAATTCAAATCGCCCTGGGATTCTGGAAATAATTACAAACTGGCCTGAAGGTGAGACTTTTGGATTGTCTTCTGAAGAAGAAGAGGAGCAAGTGACACGTGCTGAGGAAGCCCCACCATATAATGAGCTACCGGAGACTGAAAGACGATATGCCCTCTTCACTGATGGTTCCTGCTGGATTGTAGGCACTAACCAGAAATGGAAAGCTGCAGTATGGAGCCCCACACGACAAGTTGCACAAGCTACCAAGGGACAAGGTGGATCGAGTCAGGTCGCAGAGCTAAAAGCCGTCCAGTTGGCTTTGGATATTGCTGAACGAGAGAAGTGGCCAAGGCTCTATCTCTACACTGACTCATGGATGGTAGCTAATGCTCTGTGGGGATGGCTGGATCGCTGGAAAAAGGCCAACTGGCAGCACAAGGGAGAATCATTCCTAGCTCATTGGGCCCATGATGCCTCTGGTCATCAGGGGAGAGATGCAACATACCGATGGGCCCGTGACCGAGGGGTGGACCTTGCCATGGACAGCATCTCACAGGTCATCCACAACTGCGAGACCTGTGCCGCAATCAAACAGGCCAAGCGGGTGAAGCCTCTGTGGTATGGTGGACGATGGTCGAAGTACAGGTATGGGGAAGCCTGGCAAATTGACTACATCACCCTTCCCCAAACCCGCCAGGACAAACGCTACGTACTGAGCATGGTGGAAGCAACTACAGGATGGTTAGAGACCTACCCTGTGCCTCATGCCACTGCCTGGAACACCATCTTGGGCCTAGAAAACAAGTCCTTTGGAGGCATGGTACCCCTGAGAGAATTGAGGCAGATAACAGAACCCATTTCAAGAACGGCCTTATCAACACCTGGGCCAAAGAACATGGCATTGAATGGATATGTCATATCCCTTACCATGCCCCAGCTGCCGGGAAAGTTGAATGGTGTAATGGACTCCTTAAGACTACCCTGAAAGAACTTGGTGGTGGAACCTTCAGAAATTGGGAAATGAACTTGGCCAAAGCCACCTGGATGGTTAACACCCGAGGGTCCATCAATCGAGCCGGTCCTGCCCACTCTGAACCCCTGCACACAGTGGATGGGGACAAGGTCCCTGTGGTACACATGAAAGGTATTTTAGGAAAGACCGTTTGGATTAATCCCACCACAGGCAAAGGCAAACCAATCCGTGGGATTGTTTTTGCTCAAGGACCTGGTTACACTTGGTGGGTAATGCAGAAAGATGGGGAAACCCGTTGTGTACCGCAAGGAGACCTAATTTTTAGTGAGAACAGTGTGTAAGGTTTCATTCTGTATGTATATATATATATATATGTATATATCTGTAAGAGGGTATTGGTTTGGGAGTGATGTAGATGGTAATAGAATAAGGGGTGGATTATGTCCTGGGGTACAATACAAAAATGTGTATTCTATTACCATCTGTTAAAATGTGGGAGAGGTGGTGATCCTTATCTCTGTGGGAGATATCCTCTGCTGATGTGCCATCTGATAAAATCAAGGGGATGATCATTGTTATCTTTTCACAAACCATCCTTCCTCCAGAAGATATCTTCTGTTAATGGGCCATTAAGTCCTATTGTGTGACTGATAAGATTACATCGTCCCATTGGGAGATGCTCCAGCCAAGGGCAGGAGCCAAGCCTTTCCTACCTAGATAAAAAACTGGGGTTTGGGACGCAAAGGCAGCCCTTTCTACTGGATCCCAGAGGAAAGTCGGACCTTTTCTACATCATCGCTGGACCTTTGGAGGCAAACTGCACCTTCTACAGGAGCACTGCTTCAACAGAACCACATCTGTCATCCAGGAGGACTGCAGCCACCATTTATACGGACTGCTACCAGCACCCTGACTGACAGGGTGTCAGGTTGTATTCTGACTTTGTCAGTGGTTTTCTTTTGTATTATTGCATGTATTTTAATTTTTTTATTTTTTCCTATTAAATTGTATTATTGACTTGGAGTCACTCAATGGTTTTGCTTTCAAACCAGTACAACTACCCTCATGACCTCATAAAAAGGTCTTTTAACCACTGCTGTGATTTTTAAGTGGAAATAATAAAATGGCAAGAGTTAAATATTAATATTCAGTTCTTGCACTGTGCCTTTCTTTGATACCAATTACAACTTGAACTTCACCTAACTCAAAAAGATTGCAGACTTCTCTCAATTAGCAGTAATAGGATTAATACATAGCTTTGGAATTGAAGATTTAAATAGCAAAAAAAAAAACTTGGCAAATGTACACTACATGCACCAAATTAATCTCAAAATAAATATGCAGCCTTGGGTGAAATAAGTGGAATGTGGAATGCTAGAGATGTGGGGGTTATTGTGGTTTTTCTGCTTTCTTGACAACCTCTGCGGTAGCATTGATTTGAAAACAATAATGGCTGTAGAACGACAGTACCTTTTATTCCTTATGTTTATGGACACTAGAAAGTTGCTGCCATTCACAACAGGTATTCTCCTTTGTAGAGCACCAAAGCTATTTCTGTTTTTTACTCTTTTCTCCATCACCAATTTCTATGGTTCTCAGATTCATGAGTTTTAAGCAATCTCACAGATTCAAATTATTGCACTCAAATAGCTGAGAAAGGATAAAAGTGTTAGGTGGACAAAAGTGACTCTATACTACAGAAGTGAACAGCAGACAACTGAATTTATGGAAGACAATTCTTATGTTTCTTTATTCATGTTGAGTTGTTTGTGATTTATTTTGTATTTGTATTTGATGGGCAATGATTGACTTCTTTCTCCCTGCATTGTATGATGCAATGGCCCAAACTGAAGATGTCTCTGTTTTAAGGTGTACATTTGACTTCAGAAAAAAAAATTTAACATCCTAAAATTCCCTGTCAATTAAAAAATGCTGTTATAAAGAGCTGCTTATTTTCTTTTCTCAAAGGAAAATGAGATACTTAATCATGTTTTACTGATCAAAGCTCATACAGCAGAACATTTGAAGTGTAACTAAACCAATACAGAACAAGCTGTGAGTCAGGACAGATGGAAGTAACAAGTTTAGTTTTTTATTTCCTTCCAACTAGTGGAGAAATCAAAACCAAGGTTGACCACAGGTTTCTGTTGACAAAAACCATGTGCTTCATTTCTGGAAAAAATGCACTTCAGAAATACCAGAGAATGACTAAGGACCCCTTTTCAAAACAGGAAAATGCTACAGAGATTTGAAATGAGCATCAGTTGTTGCATATTTCAAAAGTTTGCCCTAGAATAATGACTGATAACAAAAAAAAAGAGAAAAGAGTAGTACCTTCTGAGTAAAGTTGATCACCAAAGAGGTTTGCTTTATATTTAAGTTCACTAAGAAAGAATTTTCCTGGGAGTGGCTATAGCAGCAATCATTATGAGTAAAGACAGTGCAGTCAAGATCACAATAGAGGTCAACAAGTGTTTAAAAGAAGGCAAACAATAAAAGGACCAGAAACACCATGATGGGAAAAGTGTGAAATCTCTTAAATCCTGGTGGTATCAGCCTCTCTTGTTTTGCTGGAATTGCAGGTAATCACAGATAAATTACAACATCTTGACACTACTGCAATCATACCTCAGTTTGATTTCAACTATGTAGAGGCTATCTGGAGCTACCATTCATTTCAATATGTTTGCCTCTCCCTCCAACAAAAGTTAACCCCAAATCAATTTATCTATACATTTTAATCTTTCATTTGTAGCTCAAACTTTTAATTTCCTGCCTCTGAAAGAAAATATTGCTTTCCCATGTTTTGAAGTGCTGGTCTCCACACGTTCTAGACCTTTGCTCAGAAAGAAATAATGTATGGAAGCTAATTAAATTATGATGTAGCTATTAATTAACCTAGTCTTGTTTGTTGCTGCTCAGAAAATAGACAGGATCATCTGCCTCATGATAAAAATATAGTGAACTTCGGGAGATGGTTGGAAATAATATTGAAAGAATGTATGAGATGCATTGCCACTGTTCCAGGGCTAGTAAATGGCAGCTGAGATAAGCAAAATTCTCCCTCTACACAGAGGGATCACAACATAGCCCAGAGATCTCCAGCATAGCCAAAATAAAAATCTCATTAAATTCTTCCTAGAGCTTGATTTAAAATTCCCCTAATTTCCCCTTTATAAAGCAGAGAATCACCTAATAACCTTTTCCCATCTGTCCAGATACAGAAATGGTCAACACATGAAAAATATGTACTGTAGAAGTTTATCTGGACAGAATTGAAACCAACAAATCACACTTTGGTGAGGAGCAGAGAAGGAAGAGATGAACGTGCAGGCTCTAGCCATTTAGAGATGGTTGTCATTCTTTATGAAGATTAAAGACTTGTAGCTTTGCATTCCTATATTAATCCAAAGGCCAGCCGTTGTACAAGCTGCCAGAGTATAGACTTCTAGACACTGCACTTTTAATCAGAGCCTTGAGCAAAAAGAAATCCCATTTCTACACTGTATCTTTCTAGCTTTACTCTAACATTAAATGGCAGATATGCAAAACTGACTTCAAATTTCTCTAGATAACATTTGAGAACAAACAGAACAATAATGAGCACAGTAGAAGAAGACTCGTGCAGCCAGTGGCCAGTTTACTTGTATATTGAAAGAATATGATCATATTAATCCTTTTCAAATTAAGAAAACTCTAAGAGTCATGCACATATGATTTGCTTAAGAAGATCTACGCATGTTCCAGAGTAAATGAAGTAAGGCTCACAAAATTGTGCCTCAAACAGTTTTTTTTTTTATTTTAAGTATCTTCATAATGTTGAAAATAAAACAAATAATTCTGATTTTTCTAGGGAGGTAAGGGAAACCATAAACATTACAGAGAATTTTAGCTAAGCGTCCAGTGATTTACCTAATTTTTTATAAAATTCGGAGTTGCTTTGAAGTCACAGAAAGATCAACCATTGTTAAAATTATAACATTTTGCCTGTTATGTCCGTGTCTGACCTATGCCATCAGATTCTATGATTAATATAAAATTCAGACACAATTTCCAGTTAAAAAGGAAACTATTCCTGCCATGTCTTCTTCCCTTATTTTTTAACTCAGTGACAATTCTGATATCCAAAGTGGCAACTAATTGCCTTGACAATTAAATGGTATTGCCATAGCACAGCCTTTATGCATTTGTCCTAATAAATGTCAGATGAAGCTCAACTGCTCACTTCAGCAGATGCTAATTTAAGCTGAATACTACCAGCTATTCAGAAGGAGAATTTTTGCTTTAAATAAGATTAATCTCAGAAATTAAGTGTGGGATTCCCTCCTATAAAAAAGGCCATTGGTTATTCATTAAATCTGAATTACTGGTTTAACAAACACTTGTATAAGAATCATTAATATTATCTGTTATGTAATTCCTAATGCAGTGTATAATACTTAATATCTGAACAGTCAGGTCTCTTCAAAATTCAATTACTATAGCCCTTGTCATAGAGACTAGCACTGCTCTTTCAAAGATCCTTTTTTCCCTAGTGACCCTTCAGCTTGACTACTTCTTCCTTGGCTGCCATTTGTCAGTTCAGGAATAGTATGACTGTCAAGTCAAGTAGATTTATATTGGAACCCTAACTCCCATCATGGTCCTCACCTTTCCACTGAAGTTAGTAGGAAGCTGGGAATCCTGTTATGCTTTTAATCCTGGGCCAGCATTTCAAAAAATGCTGATCTTCTTTTTGAGTTTGTGGAGCTTCTCTTTGCTGCAGGTGACAAGAAACTGAGTCTCCTTTCATTAACACTGGAAAAGCCTGAACACCCTCAAGGTAGAAAGAGCAGTGTTTGCACCATTGTTCTCAACTTTACAATTGTGAAGTCTTTGTTAATTCTGCCTGGGACCTGCTCATATTCTTCCTGGGGAAAAAAAAAGACCTATCTCTTGCAAATGAGTTCCTCCCCTGTTTGTACCACCCATTTTGAAATAGCATTAAGCAGCACATGGGTGTCAAAAGAAAGGTTTTACAGGACCCTCTCAAACTGTAATTTTATTCATAAAATTTATTCGCTTAGGAATGATGGTGGATGCTGAGCTTGGAAGTCATGGAAGAGTTCATATTTTTGTCATTGAAGCCTCTGGCAACTAGAAGAATGCAGCTGTTTTCAAAATGCTGATTATGAGTCACAGGTCCCCATAATGTCCAAGCCCCAGAGAGGGGCAGCATTCATAGGCACAGGCTAGAACTGTGCCAGGGACTGTCCAAACAGTAAGACTGCCTGGATGTGTCCTAGACATAGTTAAATGTGCAAGTGTGGCGAGACAACTCACTGCTGCTCAGTGTTCTGAACTGAAAATACATGGGAAGAAATCAGGATACCCTGTGATTAAGCCATGATTGGTCCTATTCTTACATCTGTGTTCTACACTTTACCTCCTTCATATCAAGAATCAAAACAGACTGAAAAGAACCACCCTTAGAGTAGAGAGCTTCAAGTCTTTAAAAGATTGTTACCTGTAATTCTAAATTTGAGACAAAAATCAAATTTTGATTCAGCATTAATGCTCTCTTCTGCTACTAAAGGCAATGGACCTGCTGAACTTACTCTTTGAGTGGCAGTGACCAGTGATTTCCATACCCCAGGAATTATCACACAGAAGTAGGTTAACAGCTGTGCTCAGATGTGTAGAGGTGTGTGCAAGAATAGACATAGCAAAAATAAAAATGTCTTAAAAAATAAAAAAAATTATAAGGTTTATGGGAGGAAGAATAGAGACTGTGGACTTTAGACCCTGTAATGTGAAAAAGATAAAGTCTGTGAAGTTGGAAAAAGAGAAAAATAGAAGAGATATTATGAAATTCTACACAATAATGAGTGATCTGGAGGATCTTAGACAGATCTCTCTATATATTTTCCACTTACTCATCTCTTTTAGTCGCCATTCTGCTCCTCTTCTTTCTAGATCTTTCAAGATTTTGCTTGTGTTATTATGCTTGTATTTTGCTCTTTTTCCCTATTCCCTTTTTCCTCCTATTTATGAACTCCTTCACATAATTTTCCTACCTTCCTCTTTTCGGTATACTTCTTATCATAATATAAATAGTAATAAAAAATCTAAGTATTTTCTTAATATTAATAAATATATGTATTATTTAAAAAATAAAAATAATATAGTGCCTAGAACTAAAAAGTAACATGTTTTAAGTGACTGCCATGAAACAAGCTGCAGAGACAGTCCTGCTGCTACAAACTGCTTCAGCAAAAAGTCTAGGAAGACTTAAAGCATAACAACCTTAATTACTTTACTCGCGGTAATTTAACATAAAATTAAATTTTAACCCTCAAGCATCATCTCATGCGCTAATTCGAAGTGGAATTAAGAAGTTTTGAGAATTCAATACTTTCTCTGAAGCAAAAAGTATGGAGGTGGAATTTATTTGACTATGTTTATGACAAAATACAGATGCCTACATCCAAGCTAATTATCTAGACTTTTTTTCACTTAACAGGGAGAAAAATACCACTTTGAGCAATCCATCTTACTTCAAAGCACATGCCTGAGATAAGCCAGATAATTTGGATCTTAAATGGGTCTGCTTGCCTCATGATAACAAAAATTGCTGAAGTATCAAGTTCAGATGTAGACACCTGTTTCAGAAGTAGGAGAGGGCCCAGTCAAGGTATTCTGAAACAGATTATTAAGGTTTATGGACAGCTGATCTATTCTAGCTTAAGTATTCTTGTGTTTCTATGTGTTGCTTCTACATTATTTGCACAGCAGTTGTGGAGCAAAGCCCTGTAATGGTATTATAGAGCCTATGGAGGCAGATGGGACATAAACATGGATCTGAAATGGTTCTTCTTGGACACAGAGTTCATTTTCAGGCTTTTAAATTTTGTAATTTTTTTTTGCAGGAGCAGTAAGACACCGCCGTTCTGTTTTCACTTTCATAGTGTCTCCTAATCTGTCAAAAATAATTCAAATTATGTGCCAGTCCACCAAAAAAAAAAAAAAAAAAAAAAAAGCTTAATAAAGGGTTCACATTTATTGTATGAAGAGCAGGAGTTGCTGCAATCAAGAGAGCATATCTAAAAAAGAAAGTGGAAAGACGCCAGTAGAGCAGACACTGGGGAAATGAGACACCCTGCATGGGAGATATAAGGTAGGCAGCACAGGACATTAAAAGTATTTGTGACTTTCAGAACACTTTTTAAAAGCCATGACTTCCTTTCTAGCAGTGTCTGGACTGGACCTGTTTTGTCCTTAAATATAAAATTTGCCTTCAGAAAGGTTTCAAAGAGAAAGTATTAAACTTAAGTCCCCTCAGCCTAAAACAATTATTTCCAAAAGAAGTATAGTCATTTATAGACAGACATGTTTGTGAGAAGTTTATCTTCAAGCTTCCTTAGTGTCCCAGCTCACTGAAACAATATTATTCTTCCTAGCCATTCATTGAGAAAAAATAGTCGAGTAGGGATTTTAAAATTATTAACAGGCAGACTCTTACACGGAGCTTTTCCCAGTATATGCAGTAAAACATTACTCTTACTTAATTACTCATTACTCAGGTGCCAAAAATCAGCTTCCAATCACTGTCTGTGGCATACCTCTGCTGTGTATATTGGAGAGCATGTTCTCAGTGTTTTGTTATCTCTTAGCTGTTGAGGGAATTTTCTGCAGGTTGCCTTTAAATTTCATTTTGCACTAGTTAAACAGATAATGCTCCCAAAATCTTTCATGGTAATTAAGATCTTTTTTACACTTTAATGACTTACTGGTGTCTGGCTACTCCTCACCTTCCTACCAGCTTCCTACTGGATCTGTGGTGGTATGAATTGACACAGGACCTAGTAATGATCAGATCAGCACCAGATACACAGCTAAATCAGTATCCTTAGTCCTATTCAATGATTATCTATTTGTTTATATGCATTTTTGTGTCGTTATGATTTTTTGTTAGTAAGATGAGACTTATTTTCATGTAGTGAAAAAAGGCATTGGTCTCATTGTTACATTTTATTATAAAGAGTTTTATAAATATATTGTTCTTTTTAATTGGTTAGTAACTAGTTGTTGCTTTGTTGGATTGGTTAGTTTATTATTAGGTTTACGTGTTGGCTAGTGAAGTTTTTTAGATATTGTTTGTATATTTTTGTCTGATGGTTTAGGATCTTTTATATAGGTGTGAGTAATTGTTACAGTTTTAGGATTTTTTTTTTCTTTGGGGAAATAAGCTATTTTCTACTGTTATAGGATTCTGTTTTTAGGAAAGGTTGACAGACTTTCTTACAGGTACAGTTTGTTAGGTTAAAGTCTAATTTGTGAAGCCTTACAGGCCTGCTGTTCAGCTACCACATTTTTGATATGGAAATTTGGTTTATTATTTTGCTGCAATGTTGCTCATTTCCAATTGATCAAGGTCTTTGACAAAGTTTCAGGTTTCCAGCATAAAGAATCCCAAAGCAGAACAAAGGAGGCAGCCTCAAGTTGCTCCAGGGGAGATTTAGACTGGATATCAGGACAAATTTCTTTGCAGAAAGAGTTGTCAAGCACTGGAACAGACTGCCCAGGGAAGTGGCAAAGTCACCATTCCTGGAGATACCTAGAAAAGGTGTAGATGTGTCACTTTGGCACAGGGTTTAGTGGTGGACTTGGCAGTGTTAGGTTAACAGTGGACTTGATGTTCTTAAAGGCCTTTTCCAATCTAAATTGTTCTATTCTATTCCATTTTATTCTATCTTGTTCGTTTGTTTTAACTGATTGCTTGAAGAAAAAAAGATATGAAAATTTCCACCAAAACTAATATTTGGCAAAAACCAATCCTAGAGAAAACACATTTTCCTTCAAAGGAAGAAAAATCCTTCCTTCCTAGTCAGTATTTAAGGTGAACTTTCACTGATATAGTGGAACACTCCTGAGGACAGGGTAGCAGGGGATAAACTTTGCCCAGTGACTGATGGATGGCGTTCCTCATAACATATTGCCTTTCAACTTATCAGGCATTCGTTCAAGAGCAGAAGTCACTTTTTGAGTTACAAATGGCATCCTACTTTCATCTGGGTTTTCTTTCAAAACCTTCAATCAAGATGTTTGCTAAAGCCAAATCTTCTAACTTTATAGAGCTTACAAAAATACTGCAGAGGAAAATCTGGTGACTCTTTTATTGCCTTGGATATTTCTATAGGTTAACCTGCCTTCCTGAAGAGCGCAGATAACTTCCCTTGATCAACACAGAAATTAAACTGAATCAAAATTTTGTGTCACAAAGAGAGGTGTCAGTCTTCAAACTCTTCCTTGGGCCTTTGCTACTGTTTTTTTAAAGTACCAAACTAATCCTTTCTTGCTACTTCCCAAATTCTTGATCTCAAAGACAGTGTTCTCAATGGCATTCTATGGTAAATCTTCACTCAAGATGGATTCCCCATCTCACTCTGGGCAATGAAAAACTGCTTTAAGATATCACTTGACTGCCATGCAAACACGCTACATCTGTAAACACAAGAACTTCTAGGCAAAGAAAATTTGAGACTTGCCAAAAGGTACAAGTCTCCATCCTTACCTGCTGTCAACCCCAAGATCTCATTTTACATGTTATTGCCCCTCAGAGATTTGTTATTCCTCCATACTTCTCAACAAATCCCTTTTCTCCTTCCAAAAAGCCAACAAAGACTTTGCTGAGAAACCTCCAGTAGAAAATTTACTCAGTAGTAAGTCTTACAATAGGACAATGACAGCGAGTCCTTAACGGTGTACTGGCACCCCAGAAAGGTGAAAAGGAATCATGTCTAGAAGTCAACTTATCTATAGGTATATAACTTAAAACACTTCTACTTAATTATGGATTGGATACAATTTCTTGTCTAAATCCTGAAACCTGCCATGAAAAATACCCCTGGTCTCCTGATCTTCTCTGAGTTCTTTTGGAGGTGTTGTTTCCTGTCTGCCCTGATTTAGCTACAGGAATTTTTTTGGTTTTCTCTTTTTTTTCTTCGATCCTTGCTCTCCAGTAATTATGTGACTTTCCACATTTTTTTTATTTCTTTATCTATTTCTTTTCTTTTATTTGTTTTCTCAACATTTTCCTCTACCCTTCCTGTTTCCCTATCTCCTGTTTCTTTCACCATTTCTCTCTCCTATTCCCCCCTGCTTTAAATTTCCTTAGCCCCCTTTTCTCCATCTTTTCCCACTTCTATTTGCATTGTGATTTCTGACCTGCAAAGAAATGCTATCCCCACAGGCTCTGCAGCACCCTTTGATCACCGGCTAGCCTCTGCAAGCAAGCTCCTCCAGCAGTTCCACGTGCTCCAGTTAACCCAGAGACTCCAAGGAGGTAGAGAGGGACTTGTGCTGCAGCAGGAACCAGAGGAGGTTTGCTGTTACCCTGAAAGGTGAAGCAGAGAGGGTCGGTTTGCCAAAGCAGAGAGACTGGCAAGAAGACGGTGCCAGCCACATGCTGCCTCATTCATGTTCCCCCAATTAAAGCAGCCTGTAGGGAAAGTAGCATGCCACTGTAGTGCACTGGTGTACTGACCCCTCCGAGTGCTTGTTAGTGCTCACCATACTCAACATTTCCTCTCCCTGATTGATAGGACGATATGTGTGTGTAAGGCAGAGAGCAGATTCATTACAGCACATTAGCCAGACAGGCAGACAAATACCCACAGGGGCAGAAAAGCTGTAAGGAATAAATAAAAACTTTATTATTTTTCTAAAACTTTTTTTCCCCAGGCTACAGTGAGGAATACTGGAGGAACAGGAGAGTGGAGAGAGCCCAGAAGAGAAAGGGAGTGGTGAGAACTGGAAGGAAAGTTTATTAGCAGTAAAAGAAAGGTTTAAAATATTCATTGTTGGATTCAGAGTTTGAATCTCTATTTATATTTTTATTTTTGGTCCCACTGCTAACTAGGAAAAAAGGTTCAGTGCATCAGATACCAAGTTATCAGAACATTCCTGATGTAACATGTCTGAAATGTCTGAAACCTGGCCGCACCACTTACTGAAATTTATAATTCCTCAGTTTTAAAAATGAAAAACTAGTACCAGCCTTTATCAACAGCTGCCACCATGTGGTATTTTAAATACCACAGTTACTTCCAAATAGAAAGAAATATGGTGGCATCATTTAATCTGTTCAGTGGCAAGTTTTTAGCCTCCACTCAGTAACTCACAGCTCATAAGTGGTGAAGTGGCTGTGGGACATCTCTGCAGCCCTGCATACACTCAGCTAAGGCCAAGGACTAGATAGCCTGTGCAAAATTGTTCTGGACACCACAGCCACTGTACCAAACCACTTGCCCATCACCCATCCTCAGAGACGGGGGACCAGACCACAGTCCAGAACTGCCCCAGGCTGTCAACAACAGTGCAGGAAAAAAGTGTATTCCTGAATGGCTGGTGCCAAAACCTTTTCTGCCAGGCACAGATGGACCAGGTTGCTGCATCTCTTTCCCTCTGTCATGACATGCTGCCTACTCTGACACGGGCAAGAAAGCAAATATGGAGCTGCTATACTCTGCTCTCACTGCCCTGTGGCTGGATTGTAGCCTATCTGCTGCCTGGATATACATTGTGGTGGTGAAATAAAACTCCAGAGAGGTTCTGCTATCCAAAAGGAAGATAGAGTGTAAATTGTCATCCCTGGACCATTAGGGAGTTGATCCAAAGATTTAAAGAACATGTTTTGAGGCAGCACAGGGACAAGACCTAGTTAGTTTAATACCTTGGTATTTGCTTGCTTGAGCCCTACTTATTTTTTATAACATGTTAATGCCATCTGCTTCATCTACACCTCTCTCCTGGTTTTATTTAGGTACACTCCAAAATGAGCAAAATGTGTTACAATTAAGAATAGCTTTCGGCAGATAACATAGCATTTTTTTTTAAATCTGCTTTGTAAATATCTACTAGTAATATAGGTACCTCTGAGATTGCTGGAGCTTTGTCTGATGAAAAGTGTGTTCCCATTGGAAAAAATCCATTGAACACAGGATACCGTGAAACTGGCATATGACACTGTGAATAATGTGCATGGGCTTCTTCTCGAGGGTGCCTGTCTGGCCACTTTTGATCCTGTAGCATTCCTCTGAGCTGAAACTGTAGTCCAGTAAGTGCCTGCAGCATTGCTTTCTTTCTTCCCTTCCCACTATTCGCAGAGCTGAAAAAAATCACTACAAAACACACACACAAAAAGTAGAAACAGCAATTTAATTTCTTGAACAATGTAACTCTAGTATTACAAAAAAACAAAACAAAACTTCAGTATAAACACAAATTAATATTATGGTTATAGGGCACCCATAAGAACACAATCCCTAACATACTACCAGGAAAAAAAATTAAAAAAAAAAAGGGGGGATGGAAATATGAGAAGAAACAGTTGGCATTCAGTTAACAATCATGTTTGGAGGTTTGTGACTGACTTTGTTATTCCAAGGGAAGCCAGGTACCAGGCTCTTGGGATTAGGTACAAAGGCAAGAAAAAAGTGGACACGTATGAATCTCAAAGGTGACTGCTGGGTTAATAAAACAGTCTGTTTTCTGTTCACCCAGTCTTCCTCTTTTCCTCTCAGTGTGCAAGTACATTAAAATATGTCAAAAGGAAAGCCATTTGCTGGGGAAAAATAATATAGCTAAAAGTCAAAATTTCCAGCTGGTGTGTTGCCTTGGTGTGTGCAAGTGCGCTAACAAAGTGACCCACACATCTCACTGGATGAAAGTTGGTATCCTCATTAAAGTAGAAACAAACACTTGAAAACAGGAACAACTGCCAGTTAAAAAAAGGACCACAATTGAAATGAGAAGCCTTCATTTTTTCCCACTCTGTTTCCTACTTGCTCTATAGTAGATACTATATATATTTTTAAGTAACTGCTTGAAAAGTAATGAAAGAAAAACTGATTTTGTATGCAGTAACCATTCCCATTTGCTGGAGGAATTGCATTGCTAACAACCATCCACATTATCATTGTGTGTTTAGAAGAAATATTTTCACAGTCCAGTTTCAAAACTGCCACATACAACACAACGGCTGGTTCCTGCAAAGAGTCACCCTTTCAAAAGTCAGTAGCTCTGGGGAAAAAACTTTATATCAGAATTGCTTTCACTAGAAAGTGATTGTAGGATCAACCTCCAACCCTTTAAAATAAAAGCACGTTTATAGTGGTGTATACTGCCTTTGCCCCAGGAAGCACAATGAGGCTTGAACACAATCACTAATTCACTGCAGTGTGAACATTTTGTGTAATATGAACAGCACGAGACATTAGATCTTCCTTGGCCCAGGCCCTGACAGAAAGCACTATTAGATAAACAGAAAGCAAAATGAGGGAAGTGGTACACCACAGTGTGAGCAGCCTTTTGTTTATTGATGACGTGATTTTCACTGGGAGTGAAAAGAAAAGAAAAACAGGAGTAAAGAAGTATTCCAAAATCCCTAATGAACCCAGCAGAGTTTATTATGATGAACCACAGAATCCCTTCATGGGTGAGGTTGGAAAGGCCTCTGGGGATCACCTAGTCCAACTGCCCTGCTCAAAGCAGGATAGCCACAGTATGTTTCTCAGGGCCATGATCAAGAACAGAGATTATACAGCCTCCCCAAGCAAACTATTCCAGTGTTAGATCATGTATACACTTAAAAAATAATTTTCATATGAGGAATTGAAATCTTGCCCATTTCAGTTTGTGCCTCTTGCCTCTTGGCCTATCATTGGGCACCACTAAGAGCCTTTTTCACCTTTTTTCCTCCCCATACAGTAGGTGTTTACACACATGAAGGTCAACCTGAGCCTTCTGTTCTCCAGGCTGAACAATGGTAGCTCTCTCACCGTCCCAAAACTCACAAGTTCTAAGGCCTTCAGCATCTTTTTGGCCCCTTGCTGACTCCAGTACATCCACATCCCTTTCAAATTAGGCAGCTCAGAACTGGACCCAGTGCTCCAGGTGTAGCCTCTGCTGTGCAGAGGAAAAGGATTACCCTTAATGCAGTTATGCAGTGTGGTTTCTAGTGCACCTAAGGAGAGGCTATTGGACTTTCTTGTTGAAAGGGAGTGCTGTGGGCTTATAGCCCACCCAAGTCTCCAGGGCCTTCTCTGCAAAGCTGCTTCCCAGATAGCTAAAGGTAGAACAAGGATCTGCCTTTTTTTTCTTTCATTGTACCTTCAGTTAAGGCTCTGATGTTACATACATCACAAAAACTACAGCCCTGCTTCTCACAGCCTCTTCTAATAGATACAAGAGGGAAAGCTGAAGAACAGTCTAGCTAGCACACCTGTGCTGATTCAAAAATAAAATGAAATAAAGTACTATATCCCCTAACTGCTGATGTCACTCTTTAGCCTCAGAGACTTCTTTCATACACAGGCTTTGATCCATTGTGCCTACATTATTTACCAGCTCTACAGGTATGTGCATAATCAGCTCCAGACTAAAGCTCAACAAAAACTGAAGACTTCCCATGTGCCCAGAAAGTCACCTTGCTCTTCTGCTAGGGCATCAGGCTGCCTTAACCATGGCACTAGCTGGTGCTGCTTTCCAGCTGCTCCTCAGTGTGAACGATTTCTCTTCCTTACCTCCTTGGCACTCTCTCCTATTTTGGAGAGACTACTTCAGTGTGAATACCTATGAAGTTCTGAAATATGAAAAACAAGAAGGTGGCTGTACCTGCCCCTTCCTGGTCACCACAGTCTAATCATGTCTGTTTGGTGGTCACACTTGCATACTAAAAACCTAATCTTGCAGTCTTTTTGCAAACTAAACTCCCATTGACTGATATGTCTTTGTATGAAAAAATTTACTGGATATGCAGAGCAGCAGTTCTGAACAAAGGAATTTAGTAATTTTTCTTTTAGTTTTCCCTTCCAAAAATGCCCTAAGGCAGTCATCTATTTCAGTCAATGGAAAGCTGGAAATGTTCAATCAAAAAAAAAATCTATTTTTGCGCAATAGAAACATAAAAGACATCTAAAAGCTGCAAATATAATTTTTGTACACACTGAGTACTAGATGTTTTCACATTTCATTGACCCTTTTGTTAACTCTTTACTTGCCAACATTTTTGCCTGGAGCTACTTTTGACACTGAAGGAATATGTGCTTATTAAGGAATACAGACTTATGATCTTTAAGTTATATTATTGGGGAAAGAGGAGGACAGTTACATACACAAACATTAAGTACAAAAGACATACAGAAGCTTCAAACATGCTTCCATTTATAAAATATTCATTTATCTGCGGAATTTTACAATTTATTTTTAAAAAATAAGTTAAAATAATATTTTGAAACTGAAATCCAACTAAACTTACATGGTTTGCACAATATCTTACAAGTAGCTAAACAAAGTAAATAGAAAAGCCTGTATAATTTCTACAGTAATTTCAAATGCAATTTGCTTTATTCAGAAGTGATCAAGCAGTACCAGGAATTTATTTAAAAATCATGCAATATTTTTTCTTTTATTCTTTATAGTTTTGGGCCTTCAAAAATTTCTAGTCAGACCATCAAGTCAAAGAATTCCAATGGAAACAAAAAGAAAATTGAAAGCTCTGTTAAAATTAAAACTATGTATAAATTATTTCAAAGTAAAAAGTATCATAAGAATTTTGCATGAAGGTTAGGTTCAAGTGAAAGGTAAATATATGGTTTGGAAATATTCAAATATAATCCACTGTAGCCTTAACTCCAATCTGTAGCAACAGCAAGCAATAAACGTGTTTTTATGTTGGTAGCTGTTGGAGACAGTATGTCAGGAGTCTGAATTTTTCAGAGACAATCAGAGTGCAGGGATTGAATTAAAGCCTGTGGATGGATTGAAGTATGTTAAGCCACTCACACATAAAGTAGAGGTGTAACTTTAAGTTTTAGTGTAAGCAAGCAAGCAAGCAAGTAGAATGAGTTTCAAGTGATTTTAGTGAATAAAGGTCTCAGATGCCAGAGAAGTAGTACATGTTCTAGTGAAGGCTGAAAAACATAGTCTTAGATACTAGGAGATCCGTGGAGGCTCCAAGAACATAGTTTTAGACATAATAAAGCTATAGTAAGAATATTGCTTACATTTTTCAGATAGAACAAGATAGACTATATAGGTAGTTTATACATAGCCTGGTGTTCTAAGAAACTAGAATTCTAATAGGTTAAAAAATAGTGGTCCGAGTTTGTGTCTTGGCTTGTTGGGAAGTTTCTATATAAGAATGTGCATTGGGGAGAGCTGCTACTTTTGCCATTGCTTTTGCTTTTTGCCTTTTGCTTTTGCCATTGTTTTGCTTTGCTTTTGCTTCTGAGACTGATGTGCTTCGGCAATAAACAACTTTATAGTTGTAACTATTAGCTGCTTGGCTCATGAAGAAAGCAACCCGACAAGTTGGGTGCCTAAGAGCACCCAGAGGTGCTAACCTCGCAGGTAGCACTTTAGTCCTTGCCACTCCAGTAAAAATAAATTGATGTTTAAAAAATCAGTATACTTTATGTAATGCAAATTCTGGCTGGTTTTGGTTGGGTTTTTTTTTCTTATTTCCAGTTTGAATAAAAAATCCAGAAATTCTGAAAAAGAAAACAAGTTTTAAACACTACAAAGGGTATAGGGAAATAAATAGGATGAGTACAAATACTAAGTGATGAAGATAATGAGCAAGTTGGCTGTCTTGAGAATTGGAAAGATAATTCAGAATTAACAGAAAATAAATCTAACAGAATTTCAGCAGTGGGGAAAAGGTATATTGGTGCAATAAAAGACAGGAGTGAGAACTGGAAAGACAGCATTAAGTTTAAAAAGAGGACACTAAGGAGATTTGGAAATACATATCCAGATGCATCACATTATGACTCAGACAAAAGCCCTGCTGTAGAACACTGACACCTAAGAATCACACCTACAATAATCTAATGAGCATTACATACATTTTTGAGCAGTCTGTACCAGAAAGATTAATAAAGTGGAAGGAAATTAAATGAAAGTAAACAGCAAGTATTAAGAAACTTAGGATCTGAGCTATGATAAAAGCTGAAAATAATTACGTGATAAATACTTCTAATATATATATTCTAATATATATATGCTTCTAACATCTATATAATATATATTACATATTATAAATTTGTAATAAATATAATAAAATATATAACTTATTATATATGTTAAAGTATACATTCAAAACCTTCATGCCAAGAAAATACAACTATTAAAAGAAGAAAATAAGTTTTTCTTGTAATTATGGTGATATTAAGAGTATTAAGTAGAATATCACAACAATTCTTCATAGAAAATATCGAAAAACAAGGATATATTGTTCCCAAGCAAAAAGAAAAGTGATATAATCCCCACCACTTGATTTGTTTAAATTGAGACTTGGCAAAACATTAGTGAAGTTATTGTACAGTAGGTCATGATCCTGTATTGGCAGGGGATGGACAAAATGACCTAGCAGGTCTTTTCCCTCTCAATCTCCTTTGATTCTAAAAGGCTCTAAGTCAGATGCTTCCATCATTTGTCTACAAGATCAGCAGAGCTAGAGCTACCACTGGGAGACCAGTAAGGGTGAATGTAGACTGGCTAATAAAATATCAGAAGCCCATAAAAGTCAAGAAATTCTTTCTCTTTTATTGTTATAAATATATGAGTATCTTCTTTTCAGGGTTCAGTGTGAATGACTGCACAGAAAACTTAATTTTAAGACACTGAAAGCAAAATGCAGAGGGATCAGGCTGGAGTAGCAGCAAAGAAAATGTGCAGTACCCTGCCATCAGCTTTTTGAAAATGCAAGTTTCAAAGATAAGGCAGTAGTAGGATTTCATGCAGAAACTTTTTTCCTGATTACCATTCTCATAGGAACAAGTTTTTGAAGAAAAGCTCCTACCAAATACTTTCATTGATGCCAGCCTATGCTATTCCCAGTTTTTCTTTAGCAATCAAAAGTATTAGAAAATAATTTTTGAGAAATAACCTAGAACCAAAGAAAGCAATTTCATTTGCGAATTTTCAGGAAGAACCTCGTGACCCTGGTGAAAATTAAGTTTTCTTGTAATGAAAGCAGGAGGTGGTGACACACGGTAGCAGCCACTGGTTATTAAGATCTGTGGCCTGTGTCTGTTGTGAACACAGAGTCTGAGCTCCATCCCTGGAGTTCCCTGTGGGCTTCCTACCTCCTCTCTAGGTCAGAAGTGTGTTCAACTGCATTGGGTGTCAGGCTTGCAGTGTGTGAATGGGACAGCTAAATATTACTGCCTACATCCCCATTTGCCTTGTGTGTCACTTCTGCAGAAATGTCCAGCCTAAAGCACAAGTGTAAAGAGACATAGAGAAAGGGCAGCATCAGTAAGGCTCCAGCTAATGACACTCAGAAATGAGGATGTCTGTGCATGTGACCACCCTATTTCGCCTCCTTCTGAAGCTGAAGAGAAATTGCTGTTACCTTCATCTGAGGTCACTATTACATTCATATGAGGAAACAGAGAAGAGCATCTCTGGGGAGGGAACATGGAAAGGAGTATATAGAATAAAGGTACTAACTTCTGTAAGGTAACACCTATTTTTTCTTTTTTCCAATGTATAACAACCAGATATTGTCACCTTTTTTGGCATTATATTAATGAGAAATAGCCTATATCCACTTGTATTCTATGACATTGTTGGTTTTAACTTTTTGTTGTGTTTTTTGAATGTGTGCATGCACACTCATGTAAGCACAAGCATATTTTCTACCCAAACTAAAATGCATAAGAGCCATCAATTTACAATCTAAATTTATTAACTAATATATTCTTGTGTGTAATTCTAAGGAGAATTTTTATGGAACAGAAGTTCCATTGTCTTTTGGAAGGACATGTGCTCTTCAGTTAGCAAAGGGGTTTGAAAATTCCTCTTCAGTGCATCTTCCTGCCTTCAGCATCAAAGGGAGATTCAGGAATACAGGACATATAATCCCAATTATTCATTAAATGAATATTTTAACACAATAACAGACATCAGAGACTATAATATAATTAACAGAGAATCTTGAATCACCAGCCCTAGGTGCCCTCAGTCGTCATAGCACTTTCCAGTCTTGAAGGTGCTCCTTACAGTATTTGTCCCAGGCTCCTTAATATTAATCCATTTGCAAGACTACCAAAAAAAGGGAATATTTTCTGGTTTTTGAATCAAAAATATTAAATTTCTTATCCTGAAAAACAAACTAAATTGTCAATATTTTCTTCTTTAAAAAAATACTATTTTCTCTAATTTTTTTAACCTGTAGTATACCTGCATAGTTGGTAATTTTGCAATAATTTGATTAATTACTCCATGATATCCTACAGATTAGCAACAATCCACAGTTCATGACTGCAATACATTGCACTCAAAGTGGAAATTAGAACTGCACATGACCAATTAGTATATTCAAATGCTGATTAGTACTGTCAATTTTGTTAATGAAAACATTAGGGACTATGAATTCTATGTATAGGCATCTCTTTAAAAATAATACATTTGCCATAAATGATCAATCTGGATATTGACATAGAATGTGTAGTTTGATTTGAAAAGCTCCTTTTCAGCTTGGGACAACTCTGTTTATATGCTGAGATTTAGGTTTCCAGCTCACAGAGCCAAAACCTGATGTGGCAATTACCAGCACAATGGCAACTCTTCTGTGTGAGGCTTCTGGGAGCAGATGATCCCACTGTGCTGGGCTCTCCAGCCCTGGGGAAGGGGCTCCTAATGGGTGTATGAGGGGAAAAAATTTCACCAGTAATCTGGAGTCAAGATGAACAAGGTAACCTTACAATTTAGGTGGGGTTGGTTTTTTTCCATTTATATGACCCACTGATCAATACAACTGATGGTATTCAAAAAGATAAAATCATGAACATTTATAATACAGGCTATAAGGATACATGCTTGCAGCACTGTGTAACTCCATAAAAAAAATTAATACTTTTTGCCACCAGCAATAAAGAAACAAACATAAAGTCCTTTGACTGGTACACAAGACAAAACAATCCTGTGCACCTCAGACAGATGGAGGACAGATGGACTCTCTTTGTCACACCGCATTTGTGCCACCACATTGTGACGTTTCCATCTCTTTGAAGCAGCAGGATTAGTTTACATTAAATGCCTGGGATCGTATATGGACTAGAGGTGCTGAGGAAGACTCCATACAGGTGGGACAGCCCTGTCCATCTTCATTCCCAGAGCTGACCTCACAAGGTACACCACTCTGCTGATAGTCTGCAGGCATCCTGATCAAAACTAGGTGCACTGAAAGCACAGTGACACAAGCACAGAGGCATCTCGTTACAGTCAAAGGCACGACTATGGTACACTCCTTTCCACTTCCACACAGAAACTTCAGCACCCACTTCAGGCTGCTTCCTCACCCAAACTGGGCCTTCTGCAGTCCATTGGTGTCCCTTCAGTAAGAGCTTTAGTACCTCCTAGGCAATGCAAGGCAATGTTCTCCATGACCTTTGAGAGAATATTTGTCTTTGGGATGAACAAAGAGCAAATTCAATTTCCATGGAACCTCTAATGAAAATACATTCTGTCCTGCACAGAATGCAAATTCAGGTCAGATAAGTTTGACAGTCTCTCCTTATGCAAAGTATATCTAAAACAGTGCTATGAACCCATAGAGTTTAATAATGTACAAAAAGCATGCTATTTCATGAAATAAATTTTTAAAAATCATTGTTTGGGTTTAAGCTTCTTAACTACTCAGGTTTTTGTCAGTATCAGAAGAGCCAAAAGCTTTTATTTTTGAAAGACAGAATGTATGAAATACTACTGTACTCATAAAATTTGAGGGAGTGAGACATTAAGGAAAAAAGCACCTAATACTAACAAAACTATCTTTGTTGCATATACAATCACATTACTTGTTACTGTCTGCATATCAGAAGAATACATCTGGTTGCATTTTTCCTCCAAGAATTAAACTTTTTAAGCTAAGTCTTGAGGGAAGAAGTGAAAAGAAAGTAACACTTTCCGTAAATGGGTATATACAGCTTAAAAAAGCTGAATATAACATGAATATAACATGAATATAACATGAATAGTTATGTCAGGATGTCCCAAGGAGGCTTGTGCTCTAATATATTGTGTGACTTTTCTATTGGAAAAAAATAGCAGGTCCTCATGCTATAGACCTTGGGCTAGCCTTGCAGCAGCCACCCACAGAAATTGAGAGTAAGGCATAATCCTGTCAGTTTTACATTTTCTCTGAGAAGTGTGTAACGATGTGTGCAGCAGACCTGTTACCACAAGCGCAGTTGCTACATATTAAATCAGATGAAGAGCACAAAAGTTCCTCCGCAGACAGCCTGAACACACAAGTATTCACAGAGAGTGTGAATACCTGCTGGCCAGTTTTAAGTTCCTGATATTTCTCAACTTTTCAATAGGAGATTTTCCTGCTTTTGTGCTCTTCTCCAGCTCCCTGTCCCTGTACCAAGGGGAGTCCTGGAAATGAAGATGAAGCATCTCTTTGATCTTCATTTCGTGACCTTCAGCAGGCAAAAGATCAGCTGTGCAAAATGTTTTTCTCAATCTCTGCAAATATATGCTGGAGCAATGCTCAAAGTAATATGAGATTTTTAGCTATAATTAATCCCAAAAAATTATATGCTATCTGTAACTATTGAATCTAATAATATGATATTATATGATGATGATGTCTATTATCATCATCATCATCATCATTGTTATGTTTTACATTCATAAAACTTTTCTGATCCTCAGTAGCCTGCTGGGCAAAGGTAAAGTACCATTTTTACCTCATGGTAGCACAATTGTTTTTCCAATAGAAAACGGTAAGGGATTCTAATGTCGAACTAGTGTATTTTCTCCAAAACCTTGCTCTCAGAGATGCTTTCTGTACAGAAGCACTCACACAAAAATTGCCCTGGGCTGTGTCCAACAATGAGAACATTTCAACTAAAACAGTCAATAGCTCAGAAACAATCATATGGGTAACAAGTTCAGACAGCCTAAACAACTGGTGCTTCTGTTAGGTTCACCAGAATACACAGATATCTTAAAAGATCTTTTAATGCAGCCTAAGTATTCCCTCCTGTAGGCTTCAGGATAATTTTCATTCTAATGCAATAATTTCAGTCTTTGAGCATCCCTCTTTAAGGATGTCCTGTACTAAAAAATATATTTACTTGTTATGCCTTGCTTGCTTGCTCCTCATAGAAGGTGCTGGTATGGTGAGGAGCGTGGATGGATAGTCTCAGCGCTGAGTTATGTTATTAAGTAAATGCTGATATATACTTCCTACATTCAGAGCACACTTCTCAGGACAATTGATCTCTCATTATTCTCTTTCAGTCTATGATGTTGTAAAAATTACATATGCAATTGTGCAGTTTTCTCACTAGATAGTTATAATATCTTCAAAAACTGTCAAACTTTAACCTGGCCAAGATTATAAATTACCATTTTGTAACTACAGAAAGCTGCTTTAGAAGGAGGAAAACCTGATAGTTTTGCCTTGTTCCTGTTTCACAGGCTTTATTTTTGTCTTTTCAATTCTAGAAGACTCATGGAATATGAATAGAAACACCTGTCTCTGTGGGGTTGAAAGGACTTGGGGATTGTGGACTCCACACATGGTTTCTTATCACTTGTACTCAAAACAAAGGTTTACATGCAAGGCACACATCCCAGTTTTAAAACTAGAATATGTGTCTGCAAGTCTGGGAGAAAGAAAAAAGTGTCTGGAACCTTTTTTCTAGCATAAGTAGGAAAAATATCTTGCAGTAGATTATAAAGAAATATAAGTAAATGTCACATGAGTTCTCATACTGGGTGCTTGATATGATACATGCATGGTACCAGGTATAACTTCTCTCAACTCATGAGCAGTCATGAAATGAAACCCAAAGTGCTGGAGAAAAAGATCAAAGCTTCTGCCTACCCATAGTTACAATATTTAAATGAGTCCTGAGTCCTAAGAGTAGGATTTTAAATCTCTTTGATTAAGCTTTAATAAATTCCACCACAGGTGCATAGTTACTACATTTAAGCTACCAGTTTGAGTATGAAATCGGCAGCATCAGGCTAATAACTTCAGTTACTAAAATCTTGTGCATTCTTTTTGTCTCACTATTTGCCTTCCCTCTGGATCTTCCTCTTCTCACTTTTTCTCCCTGAATAGTATTTTTCTGTGCTGGATTTGCAGGGATAACAGGCCAATGCTTTTTACTCAGAGAGTTCCTTTCTTGTTCTTCTTCTGGGATACAGTTTCTTTCCTCACGACTGCCACAAAATGGAAGTTTGGCCTCCTAAATTACTGGATCTTAATGATAAGGCCACTTACCTTCACATATCAGGGCTCCTTCAAGCAATGTGCTGCCCTTGACTCACTATACTGTGACTGTCTATTAGGTTGCTTCTGTGAAATTTCTGAAAGATTTTCTCCTCTTCTCTTTCACCTTTCAGGCTTTGAGCATGAACCTGCAGGGCTGCATGGAAGGAATGCACAGAGAGCCCTGAGGACAAGAGGAATTACACTCGAGGGAAGACTAAATGCCATCCCAACCATTCTCTGCTGAAAGAACCAGAGATCAGTGTTCCCACCTTGAAGCACAGTTCCAACACTCTAGAAACCTTGGACCTAATGAAGTGATTGATTGCATAGACACTGTTGTCATACAAAAAAAATCTGGGTTTAAAAAAAAAGAAAATAAATACATACATACATACATATATATATATATATGTATGTATGTATGTATATATGCAGCTGGAAGAAATATCAGTTACTGAGTTCTTGAGAATTATTCTATATTAATTACAGCTGCTACTATGATTTGGGATCCTCCCTGTTCGCCTGTCTCAAGGTACCCATTACTAATGTGTTTTTCATGTAAATATATCTATAAATGGCCTCTCCTATTTAAGTACAAAGAATTTCCTTCTAAGAAGGTGTTGTGGTTTAATATAGTTTGGTTTTTAGTTAAGGAAACATCCACGAGCCATGGAAGTGATTCCCTGTAAGGACCTTGGTAGCTTCCTTCGGACATGACAGAACCACTACAGAAGGTTGCAACCTGTGACACATGGCAGCTCTTTAAAAGATAAAAGCAGAACAGTGCAATAGGTTATGGAGTGAGAACCCCATGGATGTGTTGAACCTAACAAATCCATCTGGAATTCAGTTATAGTTCAGCATTCCTCATCCTGCTAAAAGTACCATGGAATGTGTGGTGATTGCAAGGAAACCCAGTGTTAGGGTTTTTTTTCATTCAAGCAGTAACTCAGCAAAACTGTCTCACAGCTCCCTTTGGCATCAGTGGTACTTTGTTAATCAGCTAATCATTTCATTTAAATATTTCCACAGTGGTGTACAGCACCTAAGCCGTCCCTCTGTGTGTCTCACACTCATTAAATAACTTTCTTAGGTCCTGACAAGATCATGAAGCATGCACAATGATATATAGATATATACATCTTGTCAGAGACCCATCAGGTGTAGTTCACTGGAATGTGTTGTTTTCACTGAGTTAACATTTCAAGGAAAAATCCAACAAGATGTACTGTATTTAACCCAACAATATTAAAATGTGAATGCAGCTACTTCAGTACCAACAGACATTTCAGACAGTAGACATTTAGAGTAGCTTCTTAATAGAAAAGTCTATGTTAAAACACCATGTTCTAGAATAGAAAAGTCCTGAGAAACCTTTTTTCTTTTATAGGGATTGACCTCTCTTTTTCAAGATCTGCTGTAATACGTTGCCCAAAATAACACATAAGTCTGCTTCAAAAACATTGCAGTCATTTGTTTACTAAAAAAAAGTTCACACTGAGAACCAAAAATATATTAAATAAAGTCATTAAGGTAATATTTATACAACAATCAATTTTTTTTCTGTACAATTGATGTTTGATAAATATTCAGAAGAGTTATATAAACATATGAATTTTAAAATATATTACTAAAATTTTTAAACAATATGTTTATGTAAGCAAATCAAATATTTTTGAAGATGCTCAAATCAAACTCCAGTTCATACATTTTCATTAAAAAGATAAAACATATGCATGAAAACCATAAACTTATTAATAGTCACTAGTAGAACTACAAATAAATACTCAACTAATGTCACATAATGTTATACACATATACCACAATGCTTCTATAATCTTACAGGTATTTGAGTATATGGATCATTCCATATTTTGAAGATATATATTTGCCATTTAGTGAAGAACATCACTTTATGTAAATAAAAAATTAAAATACTTGTTTTGTATGTTGTATGTTTTGTTTGTTGTGTATCTTTCTTGTTTTCTTTACTGAGAAACCATTTTAACAGAAGGCTGGTAGTTCAAGCTCTGATTATAGGGAAAAAAAGATATGTACAGATATGTAATAGATATATTTTTTCCTAGATTATGCCCCTTTATTTTATAACTCTCTCTAAATGTGGGAGTCTTTTTCAAAACTTACATCTTTATGTCGCAAGAAGAAGTTAGATATCTGTTGCAGTCAATGAAGTTAATAATAGGATTTAATGACATTCAGTTTAGGACTATTCAGTAGTCCTGTTTTATGACAGTTATATGAAAGTTTCCAAGAGCTGCCCACATTTTCTACCAAAGAAACCTACAACACTTTTGGTTTAGTCAGAGAATCATTGATACTCTAATTATAAAAGCATACTTACTAGTCAAACTGCTGCAGGATTTCTACATCACAGTTTATTCACTGAATCAAAGAGTCTTTTCTCCTATCATGTTGATTTGTAAAACTTACATTGTCATTACTGCTCCAGATGTAGTTTGGGATAATTGAAAGTAAAATTCAGAAATTCGGAATCTCTTTTTCCTCCCCTCTCTTTTTAAACATTTATTTTTCAATGCTTTGCTTACAGTTCTGTAACAAATACTGCTACCATGCTGGTTAAAATCTCTATGCATAACAGCTAATTGGCTATCTAAGACATCTTCTTTCAATGAGCAATGGTTATTGAATAGAATACAGTGGTATTCTTGGAAAGGGGAAAAAAAAGACAAGAATAATGGGCACTAGAATGACCATACAAAAAGAGGAGAAATCTCAGATTAGCCCAAACTCCCAGGCCCTAATCACTGACAGAAGAATCTGGTAAATCAAGGAAAAAGACATCAATCCATTCAAACAGGATTAAAGGTTTAAACTGAAAACCAACAAACTTGTTAGCCTTTGTGGGGAAAATTTGCATCACGATTTTTTTAGATATGGAACGGACAACTAAAATATTTCCAATTGCCTATTTAGCACCTCACATATAAGACAAGAAAACAATACCACAGAGTATAAAATCAATGCTTAAATAAACTGATTCATGTGAGAATATTGCAGAGTGCAATGAGCAGGTAATAATTAATATTTGAAGCTGTAAGATTATTGGCATAAAAATAAATATTTATTACTAAAATGTATTTTTGAATGAGAGTACACCTTTGTTAACAAATAGATATATGGGTTTTTTTAGACTTTAAATCTTCAGGTTAGAATGACATACTTCTTGTGGTGGAAAAATACTTCTTGTGCTCTGGAAAAAACTGAGAGAAACTGCTATGATAGAAATTTCCTTCCTGCCTACAGAAGACAGCTACCAAATTTTTTTTACCCCTTCATTTATTGGAAAAATAAAAGACAGGTGTTGTTCATAATGGTTTATGTTATCCTTAACTCTCTTGTCATAGTGACTATAATTTAGAAGGGCATGCAACAAAAGGATGAAAATAAATTTTTTGTGCTACATGCAATATCATCTACACCAGTTTTATATCATTGTTGCTGACGCTTTTTCAAATTAAATTTTATTTCAATCATTCTAAAAATAGAAAGCTCTGTTATATAGTTTTTTCTATTTTAATGAATAGATAAGTCAATTTTTAGCCAAATCATTAACTACAGTAGCTGATTCATGAACATTATTTTACATATATTTGTATTCTTTCTTACTATTAGAAACTTTTGAAAAGGAGGGTTAGAAATCATGATTTTAATATCTATTTTTGTCACAGGAGCAATTGTTTATCAGGAGTAAAATCTCTTGTCAATTGCTAATTATTTCCTTTTTCCAATAATTATTGGCAATCCTGATGCTATTCCAATTGTGAGATACCCATAACTTAGAATAATTATTTGATTTACCAGTATCTTCTCTTTGCTAATAGTCTCTTTAAAAATCCTTAAGGAAGCTTCTTTTACAATAAATGCATGGTAGTACACATTTTATTTATTAAATTTACAGTGGACTTCTTCAATCCCAGTCAGCATATACAGTATGCCAGAAATTTAAATAATGACATTCTATGTGGAACTTGTTATTGGCCTGGGAATATTTGACCTGGAATGCCATTAACTTATCTTATACATTTTAAAATCATGATTAAAATGCTGCAAACTAAGATTGTAGTGAATTTAATTTCAAAGTCATTTTGGATGTCCTTTCAAACTGTATGTGGTAATCCTTGATTCTTGCACTGATGCTAAATGTTAATGAACAGAGCCACAGTGTACCATTTCACCTAGAGCAATGAAAACATTAAAATCTCTTTAGAAGACTGAATAAAACTTTATTTTATAAATATAATCCTTGTTGAAGCTCTATCATTTCACTGTACTTTTGAAATAAGAGCACATGGAAAATATGGAAGAGTTCCTTTGAGACAGCTAACTAAAGCTACAAAATGAGCACGGTACAGTATTTCCAAGGAACACGGTTCAAAAGTTGTACGATTACTACTAAGGTTGTTTTATTCTTTACCACATTTGGAACAGGAAGTCTGTGTTGTTCTTGAAGAATTCTGAAAAGCAATGTCACAGTCTGATGACCTCTTCTCCTCATTAAAACGTTCCCAAAGACAGCTCTCTGCATGATGTTTTGTAGCTTCAGCAGCCATGAACTAATTTGTACCTCTTATTTTGATCATGCACTGGTGAAAGAACCAAACAATATTTTTCTTTAAACACAGAGAGGTCTTTCAACAGCTCAGCATGCACTTCTACCCTCTTTTTAATCTTGGAGCACCTATTTATTTGCTCTTTTCACCACTAAATCTTCTTTGCTCCTTTCTGCCCCCCTGCAAAGCTGCTAGTTAAAATCTTCAGTGTTTTTTCTTCATAGGCTTAAACCATTAGAAGGGTATTACCATAAAAAGGGAGACAAGGACCCAGAGACATGGTGCACCAGCATTTGCATTTCTAATTTTTAATCCAATTAAACTAAAATAATATTTATTTAGCTACAACCTTTCTATATTGGGTATAAATTCACTAAAACTAATGGAAAATTTTCTTCCTGAAGGAAATTAGTTGTAGGTGTTCGCTGTGATAACTGATTGGTTCTGCATACTGAGTGTCTCCAGATTTTGCATGTAGGTAATTAGTATTCAGCTAGACGATGTGTTTATTTTGCACACCTTCTTTTTTGTGCGTGTGCAATTCATTATGCATGTCATTTTTTGCTCTACAAAGTGGATTCTGTATATGCAAATTGTTAGAGTGTCTAAGGGCAATAGTTTTTAACACATACCTGGAAAGAAAGGCTGCATGTGTTGACATATTTGCATTACAACCAAGTGTTGTTTTTTCAGACAGCTACTGAATAAAAGCTTATGGCATTATTACTTGTATTTCCTTTTCAATCGGTACATTTAAATCAGTAATGTATACTTGGTGTACAAAGTTGTTTTTTGTAAATCCAAACGCATCTAAACTCACATAGAGCCTCATTCTACTCCCATTGATTTTGGCTCAAGTAATGAAGACAGGCTTTTAGCCCCTCAGATTTTTTAAAGGAGAGAGGACAGGAACCACGTGGAAAGAAAGTATGAAATCTTGCCTTTTAAGGGGAGAAAAGCTCAGCGTTCTCACTCATAAGCCCAGGTGTAGCAGCAAATTGTGAAATTCCTTGCCCAGATCTTTCCCCTGCACTCCTGTGTGGGCACATGTCCCCCCATGCCTGAGCAGGCCCCCTGTGCACAGGGACTGTCAGCACACTGCCACTGGACACTGCAAACTGGCATCTGGAAAGATATCCATCCCTCTTGAGGAAAGTCCACCACAAATCACCATTCTTGCACTCCCATCCCAACTATCTGATTGCAGAACTTTGTGGTCCAAAGTACTAAGGGTAGTCATGGGCTCTGGGAATGATGGCAAAGTCTGTAATAACAACAAAGCAGCATTCCCTGTATCCATAGCTCCCAGACATGGCTATTCAGCTGGAAAAGCGTGTGGGAAAACTGAGGATGAGCATGTATTCCACTCATTTAATATTGTACTGAATATTTTCCCGAAGTATGAACTACTCCATTATCTGGAGAAAATGAAGCCACAGCCAGGTAACCATTTCTGGTTGCTGCTGTGTATTTTACAAAGCAAGGAAATTCATGGTCCTAAGAGATGATGTTCTTATCTAAAAGATTATTTTTGGAATTTCGTTTTGATTTCTTGGGCTGCAGGAAATTTTGCAAAAAGGCACATTTACAAAACAAATAAACAAAAGCAGTTCTCAGCCAACTCTTATATTACCTTTGGTGTAAATTTTTCAAATCCAAATAACCTTAAGTTTACAGGAAAACTTTCTACCTTGCATTATAGGAGGAACAGACATGCAAATAACAATTAAATTTTTCGGAAGTCCAGGTAAGTAGGCAGGGTTATATTCACAATTTTCCTGCTTAGTTATATGTTTTCTGTGTGCATCTATGGATCAGTGAATTGTCATCAAGTGCATTCTTGCTGATACATGTTGTGCAGTATTTCTACTGAAAGAATAATGTTTTGAGCACTACTATTAAGAATGAAGTTAAGGTTCTTCTAGTACCTCAGGAGACAATTTCATATTATGACTCCTCCTACCTTTATGTGAATAATCTTTTATTAGAAGATATTTATTTATTAATTTATTCCTTTTTCTTTGAATAGGCTTATGTTTTTCGTAAAAGAAATGTCATTGGACTGAATTTTATCAAGGAATATTTTTCTTTGGGTTTTAAAATTAAGGCCGAAATAAATAATATGGCCTACATTACAGTGAATTCTAGCAAAAAAAAGTCTGTTTTGTGAACACATCTCTAACTGAAAAGGGGCTGTATACCATAAGACTGGTCCCCCATCACACTCAGGCAACTCTTGTTGTGGCATTTTTCTGGAGCAACAAGACTTGCTCTTGTTGGAGAAGGATCAGACCAGGGAACATTTAAAACACATCGATGCAAGTGACTTAGTAGCATATCATTTGTGAAGCCTCTCTTGATTCTTTCCTAGAAGAAAGTAAATGTCAAACTCAAAGATGGGCAAGAAGGTAGAGACTGGGAAAAACAGACATACACAGTTTCACTGAAGGTAGTATGCAGAAGACCATGAAGATGATGAGACAGGTGAAGAGGCTGAAAGGGCTGAGACTAGTCAGCCTAGAGAAGTCTAAATCCCTGATGGCAGGGAGCAAAAACACAGAGCCAGACTTCTCAGTAGTGCCCAGGGACAGGCCCACGAGACAGTGGGCAGAAAGTGAAATATAGGAAATTCCAATTAAATGCAAGAAAAAGCTTTTTTTTACTGTTCAAACACTGGAGCATATTTCCTAAGGAAGCTGTGGAGTCACCAGCCTTGGAGATATTCAAAAGTAAACTGCACACATCCATGGGCAGTGTGCTATAGCTCACCTTGTTCTGAGCAGGGAAGGTGGACTAGGAGATTGCCAGAGGTCCTTCAAATTAACCATTCGGTGATTCTGTGTTTTTTCAGTGCAAGTGAATCAGAGACGTCATGAACAACTTCTGACAAAGGGATAAATGCTCTGAATTTGTGTCCCTAATAATGCAATAATCCCAGGGAAGCTCTGTAGCTGTCATGCCCTGTTGTTTGGATAAAAACTATTTACCAGACAGGGAGAGGTTGTATTTTCCATCATGAAATGATAAAATACCTTTACAGTGTTGGGAAGGATGATGTCAGGATTGGTGTGGCTCGTTCATAGCAATCCAAATAAGGCCTACTGGGTTAGAAAGATGCACCCATTTTATGAAGATTTCTGTAGCTTTGGGAATAAATTTGCTCACAGCTAAATAGAGCCTACAGCAGCAGGAATAAGCTAGAATTTTTAAAGGAAAACATCAATCCCACTCTGCTGGAAAATTCCCATGCCTTCCTCACCTAAAATCTGGTGTTTGTAATACAATACAAGTTCATTATAAGATCTTCTGACCAGATCCAGCCCAGCTAGGTCTAGGTTTAAGGATGGAATATTCACCACAATTGTGTATGGTGTAAATAATTAAAGGGGTTTTTTGCTCCATAAACTAATTTTCCAACTTTGCTAAGTCTCAAGCACTGTTGAAACCTTTCCTTCTGATGAAAACCCACAAGTAAGTGTATGACAAAACTGTGGAAGTTTCTGAAATCATTTTCCCTAGAACTACTAACTAGAGTTACTGTGGTAGCTATTGAACATGGCACAGAAACAGTCCCAGTTGGACTAAGCAGTAGCCTGTGACTGCTGTGCAATGGTTGTATTTCCATGCTGTTTCCTCTCACTGCTGGGCTAAAGGAGTACACTTTGTTTATGAGGGACAGGCTCTAGGAAGAATGAAGCAGATGCCACACTGCACATCAGAAATGTAGGTCCTTGCTCATCTGCCAGAAGAAGTGAGAGGTGCATTGAACATCTCAAGGAGAAAGGTTAAAGTGAAAAAAAAATAAAGGTAATGTCATAATAGGGATATGCTAGAAATAACCTAATCAGAAGGATATAGAAGAGTGGGGCTTGGTACATTTTGGGGTAGGCTTCTTTTTTTCTTTGCAAATAATGAAACCATCCAAAGGGCTCCCTCTTACTTGTTATGAGAGACTTGAATCACGCACCAAAAAGTGCTGCAAAATAACGTCAGGATGAAGAAAGCCTAGCAGGCTTTCAGAACATATTGAGAACAACTTTCTTTTAGGAAGATGGAAGAAGGTACTAAGAAGTTTGCAGCTGTTTTAGAACTGATTCTGACTAATAGGGAGGATCTGGTTGAGAAGTTTGAGGTAGAAAGCAATCTTGGTTAAAGTGATTACAAGACAAATCTAAAAAAGGGAGGAATCAGAGCAGCTGAATAAGGACAATGGAGTCCAAAAAAAAGCAGAATTCATCAGATTGAGGGAACTGGAAGATGGGGTCTCTTGGGAAGTTATTCTAAGGGGGGAAAAAAAAAGACTGCAAGAGTTTAGTTACAGAAAGAGACTACATTAAAGATACAATGGTAGACTCTCATGAAGTAAAAGAAACATGGAGCACAATAAGAGACCAATATGGCTCCATCAAAACCTCTTTAAGTGATAAGAAAGAGAAAGGAAAGTGGAAAAATCTAAATATAAATACAATTAAAATAAGAAATACACAAGTAGGAACAAGGACCTACAAGCATAGATGTAAGACTATAAAGGAATAACATGCAATATAGATCAAAATGAATATGAATTTCATCTAACAAGAAACAAAATGTAGCAAGACAAACAATTTAGGAATGGGAGGACAGCAAGAAAAAGAATGCCTAGTACTTAACAAGGAAAGAAAGAGAAAAGCAGATAGCTAAGGCTAAAAAGTTAGTATAATCTTTGCTTCAGCAGTCACAAAGGGTGAGATTTGATCAGATATTGGTAAACAATACACTTAGTAGTGCTATTGGCATTGTTTTAAATATTATTCTTGCTCACAAAATACAGAAATACAAAGAGATAAACTTTGGTAAATAGGTGTATAACTACCTAGGAAAATGCACTCACAAGGTATCTATTAAGACTTATCTGCCCAGTTGTGAGAAGAAATCAAATGACAAGCTGCAGACATCCAGTAATTCAGTAATTTCCTCAGTCTTGGATGACTGACTAGAGAACATACTTGTCACATTTGCAGAGCTGTTCAAACTAGAACAGGTTATAAATGTTCTGCAGAACTGGTTTAAATTTTTTTAGTAATATTAATAAACAAAAGGCACATCTTGAAATCAACATGGTAAAATCCAGTATAGGCTAAGTAAAGTACTAAGTAAGGAATATTCAAGTGATAAATACAATAGGAAAATAGCTGACTATTCAGACATACTGAAAAAAGGCTTTGGGCTTTCAGTGAATCAGACATTTTATTTAAGGCAAGAATGTGATACCACTGTAAAAAGACATTCAAGGACATACTTTGAGGAGCATCACATACGAGACACAAGAATTGTTTAGTGTAGGAGACGTCACCTAGAGTGGAGTGTTCATTTTTGGGTACTGTAATGTAATACAGAGATTATTTCTCCTTTGGGAAACAGCCCAATAGGTAATAATTTAAGATACAGAAAATATTACCTCCAAGGTCTGTTAAAAGAAATATTCTGTTTTATTTTTTTAAAAAATTGAGGAAATGGGAATATTCTTTCAATATATGAAAGGGCTTTAGAGACAGTATGAAACCTGCTGTCCTTTATGCCCACAGTAGATTTGATAAAAGCTAAAGGGATTAAGATTTGCTATCAATAAGAACATTTTAAATTTTAAGATGGTTAAGTATTTGAACAGACTGCTCGGAAACATTCCATTAGAGGTGCTTAGGAGTAGGTTTGGTAAAGAGAATGACAGGGCTGAAAAAGCCCCAGTATGCTATCGGGTTTATTTTCCCAGTATTGTCCTATCTTGATTTATTATAGCAAGATTTCAATAGACTGCTGTTCCAATTGTTCTTGAAAAAATCTATGCAGCATCTCCAAAAACGCTCTATGACATGAGGAACATGAAGAAATTGGTAGTAACGATGGTCAGATTTTTCAAACCAAGTAGCTAAAATACTAGAAGTGTTTTAAACAAAACAGGGTTAAAAAAACAGTGACTATACAAAAATACTATCAGGATTTCCATATTTAAGGAATTTTAAAATGCAAGGCCCTCTTTTTCAAGAGTTGCAACTAACTTTCTTGTCAAGCAAGATTTTTCTTATTTTTCCAAGTACACAATTGATAATGTCACTTGCTTCACAGCACTCTGCCACAGCATTGTACTTTAACAAATCTGTGACTGAGAAAGGTCTGGAAGTTTAGTCAACATCTGAATTTAGAAGACCTGGATTTTTATGCTCTGCTACTCTAATTTTCATGTAAAACTTTTCACAAGTTTTCTGAACTTTTACAAGTTCAGAAAGTTTTTTTCTTTTTTATTGCCTAAGTCAGCCATTTTTAAAAAGGGCACAGATCTCCCATACAATTCCGGTGTTTTAAAAGGGGACAGGCGTACCCCCGGGATAAGCACCTCACCTCAGCAAATCCCGTACATCCTACACGTGGCTTTATATCTTTGTATGCCACTTTGATAAACCAGTCCTAAAAAACTCACTTTATATTTTCCAGTTTTTGCAATCAGCACCTGATCTTGAATGTGATCCAATCCACCCTTACCCCAGGGAATATATTTTTCTTTTGCTCAATAGATATAAGGTGCTGTTGATGTATCATTGGGCAAATACCTTCATTCTCCACAATGAGCTGGTTCACCCAATGCTGAAACTGAGTCTAGAAGGCAGTAGCACTTAATTAACTTTTTTCCCTAAGAAAGAATGCACTGTGCAGCTTGTCTAAAATCTCATCAGTCTGAGAGTGAGAATTTAAACCTTCCTGTTTTCACAAAGATACATTGGTCCTGAGTCTTCATAACACTAGCAGGGGAGTGAACAGCTTGTTTAGCCTCTACCGTCACAATATCTCCAATTTCATGGGCAGTTTCCCCAGTAACTCAGACAAGAGTTAGAAAGTCTGACCTTGGACATCACCCAGAGACAACCACCTGCTTACAGGACTGACTTCTGTTCCTTTTGATTTAATGGAAGGACAGACTCTTCTATTAAAGAGGTCAACTGATCCAAGAGGGACTCTGCTTATAGCCAGAAAAAAATCTCTGGTGTGATTTTATCTAACAGAGGATGAATTTTTTCTTTTCTAATCCACTCACATACATGCCCAAACTATTTCCTGTTCAAATGTAGTTTCATCAGAGCTACAAATTAAATTCTCTCAGTGTGAATCATCTGAAAAAAGTCCCTAAATCATAGTATTTAGCTACTTAGTGATGCCAATGGTCTGGTTCTCACTGGAGTAAGAGCTGGAATTCAGTATTGTATGATTTAACTATATGATGCAGAATCTTGGCAAATCTTACATTTCTCTTAGGCTTAAAACCTAATTTAAATAACTGTTAGACCTTCACTACTGATTCTTCCTCCAAAGAGGCTTTTACTTTGCCTGGGGCCTATTAAATGAAGGATGCAGAAGGGAAGATTTCAGAGGACAATTACTGTAAACAAATAGCAGATAAAGGAACAGTTTATCACAATCCCATGGATTCCATAACACAGAGTCTCTTCTTTTGCTGATCTTATGGTAGAACTCCATAACAATAGTACCTGACCACACATAGTTCTCACTAGTCTCTGGAAAACAGTAGTCAGGACTGTTGAGGACCTGGCTAGTGTAACCCAATTTGTGGGAGAGAGGATTATCATGAGATTTATCTGGAGAGAGGAAGGACACTCTTCAACAATTCTAAGGAAGCAAATTTTACTCCGACTTATGGATAGCCTCAATCTACCTGCCTACTCCTGCTTATGGACTCCCTCAATCCACCTGCCTTCTTTGAAGATTGCTTTTTTTAATAACTCACAATGGGTGAGGCTCAGGGTTCATGTACATTTATTTGACTCTTGATGTTCTGAAGAAAGACCTCAAAAACTCTATGCTAAACTAAAAATCTGTGGCACCTTTCCCTTTGTCCAAAAATCTTTTGATGCACTGAGAGCAATAACAATATAGCATAGACTGAGTAGAATAGCTTGAATATTTCCTCTGAGGAGCTGCTGTTTCCTGATTCTCTAAAATCTCAGACCCAGAGTAGCCCAGTTCTTCCTTGAGGTGGTTGTTACACAAGCTGTGTTTCCCTGCTTCTTTACAGAGGCATTACTAAGTGTCCTTGTCTGAAACCACTGCTCTTATTGGCCAAAAATAAAACCCTTTCAACAACAAAAATGTAAATCAATACATATAGGTGGTGTAGTACTTCCCTGCAGATCCTTGGTATAGCTCAGTTTAGCTGCGTCCTATATTATGATTTTCTACATGGCAAGAGAGTTGGAACTAGCTGATCATTAAAGGTCCCTTGCAACCTAAACTATTCCAGAATTCTGAGATTATACCATAACACCTGATCTCCCATGTGTTGTAGTCTAAAACTTTACTTGGAACTAGGTGGTTTCCTTGGCTTTGGCTCCTGAAATCAGTCTCAGACTGCTTCCATAAGAAGTGATTTAGCATATTACAAACCCACCTGTACATACCTGTGAGTGTTTCTTTCTAAGTGAATTGAGTATATATGTGTAGTGAGATACATGGGAAGATGGTTATTGTGTTTATTAAATATTGTTTGACCTGTCTATAATCCTAATGGCATGTCAGTAATTGTTTTGGTGCTACTCCCAAGTAGCTTCTAAAACCTGCAGGCTCTTTTGACTAGCTAGTCTCAAGGAATACTGCTCTCATTGGTGTCCTTGCAAGTCAATATCCCACTTCCTGGAGCTTTAAAATTGCCCTGAGAAGGACTCAGGATTCCGAGTCTATGTTTGAAGCAGGCAAAGTAAGCATTTTTCTTGCTAGTATGACAGTACAGTTCCAAAACCAAGTGAGTTGTAAGGTCATATATAAAATGTTAAATATAAAAATATAAATATAATATATATATAAATATAATATATATATAAATATAATAATATTGGTAGTATCAGTAGTACAAATCCACTTAATTGACTGCTTTAATTCTGAAAAGTCTATGAAAATTCTATGATTCTATTTTAAGAAAGGAATGTTTGAGCTACCTGTACATACTGCTTATAACCTCTTCCATGCAAATATCTCAAAATTAATAAAATAAATGGCAACTATTATTTGGCAAACATTATCTCTGTTTTATGTTAGGAAAGGAAACCAAAATAAATGTAAGCAATTTACTTGCCAGATAAATTAAGCAACAGGGGGAAAAAAAAGCCAGACACAAAATAAACTCCCACATCCATAATGAAATTAAATTAATTGCAATGTATTATTTAAAGACAACTGAAAAGATACTATTGAATCTTCTACAAATAGAAAGCAATTTTATTTTGTCCAGAAACATTTAATTTAGGGTTTAAAGAGAGCGAGATTCTGTTCAGTAAGTCCCGATTTTGATTTTAGGGCTGCAGCATTTTCAATTCCTGGCTTTTTTAGTATTTTACTTTTTCCCCACTAGATGTCCCCAGCCAGTCACAGTACAGTTGTCCTTCACTGATCCGATATTCGTGATCTGAAAGGGTAGATACTGCCTTTGAAGTGCCTATTATTAAGATATCATGATTAATGACTTTCACTCTAGAGTTCATTTTATCTGGAAGATTAGCCTGACACAGATCCTCAAGAAGAACACAACGATTTAATTCTCTGCTTAAGACATCACAGTTTCCCAATTTAGGAAGAAATTAAGAATCATGTATGCTTTCTTCTCTGAAAATATTTAAGTAATTAAAATCTTAAAAGAAATGAAAATCCTTGTTGTACAAATCCTTCTACATCAAAAGGGAAGCCTTAGCAGGTTTCTTTTTTTCCTCTTACTCAGTAACTTTCAGAGGATGTGTAACAGTTTCACAGAACCCTTCACAGCTGACTGAGCTAACAGCAGGAGTCTTGCTTAATTTGACTTTTAATGGCTCTTTAAAGTAAAATGAGACCAAAATCTGGAATGACCATAAATATCATTTTAAGCCTTTCCCGCATCCCCAAAATGGTTGGACGTTCATATTAGCCTTTTAAGAGCTGCAGCTCAGTTTGATTTTGCCTTTTCTGCCACGCGGCGAGCTCTGGGAGGCTTTGCGAGCCCGCGGCTGTGAGCACGGCTAGCAGAGCAGCACACTGGGCTGGTGTGTCTCTTGTTTCGAGGGCTGCAATAAGGATTTGTAAAAGGCAACAGGGAGCCTTCAAGCAGAACCGCTTAGCAGCATGTTTCTGACTCTCAAGGGATCAGCTAAAATGTTAGTGCTGTCTAGATGAGCAGCTTCTGTACCAGAGAGAAAAAAAAATACCCCAAAGTAAGTACTCTGCAAGTCACTCATTCCCTGGAATGATGATAAACACTGAATAGGGACCCACAGCCTTCCAGTGGTTCCATCAGCAGAGCCACCGGGACTCACAGTGGCAATGAAAGGCATGATTTTGCCAATGCAAGCAATGAATAGACGTGAGAGCCAGCGAAACAAAGGCCAGTGGTCTTGTTGCCATCCATGTGTTACAGTTAGTTAGGTAACTTTGTTACTTCCAGAACTTAAGTCAGATACTCTTTGCTACCAGGGGACTTTGTCTGGGGTTTTGGTTTATTTTTTTTTTTTTTTTTTCTTTTGTCTAAAAGGTTTGAAAGAATCTTACAGTGGAAAAATGGGACCTTAAAGGTGAGTTAGCTGAGAAGACTGCTGAGAGGCTTTTCTTGCTTTTCTTAACAGGAATCTTGCAGGGTTTGTGTCCGGTTTGATTTTGGAAAAACAAGAGCCTAATTTGCAGGTTGCTCCTCTCAAAGTTTTTTCTCTGTAGCCTTGATGATCAGTACTTTCCCAAAAATAGAGAAGGTGAAACAACAATATTACAGGACTCAGGGAAGTAAACATCAAGCAGTAAAAAGTAGAGTAAAAGAGAATAGAATGAAGTCTTTTCAAAATTTTCTGTTGTTTTCTTTCTCTTCATGGAGAAAAGAAACAAAGGAATTCTTCAGGGAAAATTTCACTGACCCCATTGCAGCAGCTTTCCTGTCCTCTTATGAGCACCTGACCCATCGGGAGTTCCCAGCTGCTGTCACCTGCAGTAGCTTGTGCCCCTGGTTTGGCACTAAACCCTCAGGAGTCAGCCTGAATTTTCACAGTTTGAAAACTTTCCCACAGCTCCCGGTTATACAGCTCTGTGGCTCAGGCTCCGGGCTGCAGAGGGGCGAGGCAGGGATGGGCACTGGGGGCTGGCATGTTTTCAGTGTGTGGGGACAGATCAGGGCTGCCCTGGCTGAGCTGCCAGGCTGTGGCACAGGTCTGGGCAGGCTGCGACCCCTGCACCTGCCCTCGCTCCCACCTTGAAACACAAGGACACTGGGAGCACAATTGCTCCTGCTCTGCTCGCCCTGCCTCACCAAGAGGTTTCTCCCTCCCACAGCAACCTGAAACCTCAGCTGCTTCTTGCTTAGGCAGAGAAATCAAACAGAGGAACACGATGTCACAAATATCTTAGAAAAGGTAGCCACACTGGCTAAAAATAGGCCAGATGAGATTCCTGGTTCTTTTTCTTTCAATCTTTTGTGACTTTAACAACTGGAGTAGTGTGCATCCTCTTCTACACACAACGAGCTGCAGTCAGCACTTTGTGAAAGAACTATGTGAAGTAGAACCAGTTTGATACTTCTTTGCTTAAGCCTCAAGCAAATTAAGCCAAGCAAATTGCAATAAATGTTTTGGGCATTAGTCCAAAAGTCAGCAACACAGTTTTACTGCTGGCTTCCTGTGTCACCTTCAATTCCCTGAAGAGCTGCCTCTCTGAGCATCCTTGACTGAAAAGCACAGACAATATGCAACCATCCTAATTCTGTGTTAGTCTGTGAGACAGTATCAGCTTCTAGGAGCTAGTCTTTTATATTATATTCTCACTGCATCTTACATTGACTAACAAACAGAGTGAAGTAAATTCAGAGTTAAGGTTTCCCTGACTAATGTGCAAGGGTTGACTTTTACCTCCTCCGTACTCTAAAATTCATAGAAGCATCCTAATACGTCCAAAACTGAGAGGTAAGGTCTTTGATTGTCTGGATTTTGTCCAAAACTAGGGCAGAGTATCTGAATTTACACACTGACTTTTTTTTGTGGTAGAAATAGTGCTCAGTGTTCAAAATGTAACTGGCGCACAAGGGATGTTTGACAATGTAAAAGGAGAACATTTCCTCCCTGAAGTTCACGTGGTAGGCTGACTAAAGCTCTCTGGGGGTTCCCCTTCTGCAGACATCAAGCAGGGGAAATATTGCCAAATATATCAGATCATCTCTTTTCTTCTACCCTTTCCTGTCTGCAGACAGAACTCCCCTTTGACACCCCATAGAGTTTATCTGGTGGACAAGGTAAAAACCTCAGCTTTTTTTTCTGTCATATGCTGCACTCATAAATTTTTCTCTCCACATTCCCAACTTCTCTGCTTTGTCTTCTCCTTATTAGAAAACCATATGCTTTCTCAGTGGTTCAAGTGTCCTGATACCATAAAGGAGGGAAAGTTCATTGACTGCATAAGCCCACTCATTATCCTCTTCTACAGAGTTGAGCTCTGCTTTATTTATCCTTCTCATCCTTTTGCAGACTACATTCATCTTGCTGAAAGATCATGTGTGGTCTAAGCTCGCCATCTAGGCTCCTTAATAGAGACATAGAAAATGATCCATTTCATGTCTGTTTTAAAACTTCAGAGGATAAAATTACTCACCTTGGGAGGGGTTTTTCTACTTCTTACCCCCCCTCCCCGGTCCTCTCGAGAGGAAGTCTAGACAAAAGTTTAGACTGAATGCTTAACATGCTTTGATGAAAATTAGATGGGATGACTTTCAGTCCCACTTAACAAAACCTTCCCCTTAAGTAGTTGTTCTGCTCCTCCATTCACTAGTAGTTTGGAAATTACAAAGACATCTCTAGGAGCCTCAAAAGGAAGGAGGCATGTCATGATTTATAAAGCTTGCAAAGTAATTGATCCACTGAGCCAAAAAAAAGGACTGGAAATACTATACAAATACTGAAAAAGTGTTGCCTGTCATGTCTGTGCTTCTGCAAAAGATGTGATGTCTGGAAAAAGGGGAAACATTCTTCCAAGAACCTCCACCATCTTACCACTTCACTACTCAAAACTTTCAAGTTAAGAAAACCAAGAAAACACTAAGTTCAACTGCATCCTAAAAAAGGACAGTCAGATTACCATGAGTCCATTCACAGCCCAACTAGCTAGCACCACACTGAGTTTAAAGTCATGCACAGATTGACGTACATATACAGCTCCAGGATCTTGGGTGAGGAGCTTCCAATGCCAGTCCTGTTTTGTAAAAATATGTGACTCACAGTTGCACATAGACCTAAGACCTTTCCTGCAGGAAACTCATAGAATTTTTTACTTGATCCAGAACTCATGAAATAAGAGAAGGTGGTCTTTCCTTACAATTTGCTGAACCAGAAGAATTTTTTCACTTATATAGAGGCACTTGGGAATATCATTTACCTTTTGTGATTTTTAATTTCCCAACTTGAAACACCATTAGAAAATGAAATAAAAATATTACTATAAAAATGTAAAGAAGGTAGTAAATACTTTCTATATTTTTTGTAATAAGTAGTATTTTGTTTGATATAAACACTTATAGAGAGGGTGTTTCAAAAATTCCAAACTATACTACGTTGTATATTTTAATAAAGCTTTCTAACTACACTCTTGTGGTTCAAACAGTATTATTTCGTGATATTATGAGGCATTAAAGTATATGATGGCACAGAGTTCAGATAGGATTGGGTGAGTTTCCCTCTAGACTCCAGAGTTTTGTTTTAAATTTTTATACTCTATAACTCTGATGTTCTTGAAAGACGAAACTCGAAAAACCTTGCTATGTATAGTATTTTAACGAAGTTTTCAGAAAAAAAAATTGCTATTAACACAACCTGATAGATGGTCTGAACCAACACTCTTTCTCCTGTCAGATGTAACACTTTTCCAGAACAGACCATGTTTTGATCATGGATATAATAAGCCCAGATTCAAGAACATTCTTCATCAGTCATACAGAAGTTGGTAAAGTTTTTGTGACACTTGCACTCTCACTTGTAATTATATGTTTATGTGTTGGGGAAACTGAAGGATTCTGATTTTTATTTTCTGGAAAATATATTATTTTTAATTAAGTTAGGCTTAAAAAAAACCTATATTTCCCTTGAAAGTTCAATTTTAGAAGCTCCATTACCTTGCTAGGAGTTCATTCTGAATTTAATGCTCTTCTAAGATAAAATCTACCAGACCATCAGATGTTCTGGTAGACCTCAGGCAGGCCTGAGACCCCTGTAAATCATTACAATCTAGGAACACCTTAAAAAGATGTCAATTTCGAACTTTTTTCTCTTTTTTTTTTTTTGGATGGAGATTAAAATATTCCCATGAATTAAAAGCAGTGAAGAGGAAATTACAATAATCATTGTGAGCTCCTAAAAGCAGTCCTCAAAGACAAAATGAAGGCTTTTTTGAAAGGCATAGCTCAGAGAAAATCTTTATGATGTTTGGAATCATAATTACACATTTTAAGGTATGCAACACAAAAATCCCCCAGGAACATTGCTAAAATTTGCAAAGTGCTGCAGGTTCAAATAACAATAATTTTAATAACTGACATAATAATAATAATATCTTAACTTCTGAGATGTATAAAATCGAACAAACAGTGCTCAAATTTCGTCTGAGGGAACAGCAACCTTCTAACACAATCCCACACATTTTATATTTGTTGTTGACTAAAACAACAAAGGCAATAGAGCTCAGTTTTTCCCAATGATCAAAGAACACAGAACAACAGTGATTCCATATCTCAGTACTGAAATTCAGATCTGCCCGATTACTGTCACAGAGCATCAGCACCTCTTGGAGAATTGCTGGGCCGAGTGGAATAGTGAAATTCTCATCATTGAACATTTTAGCATGCATAGAATTCTGCCCACTACTGAAAACTCTTTCCTGAACACTGAAGAGTATAAAATAGCCATCAGTACAATCATAAGATAAAATGTAAAAACCTGCATTCGTCTACTACTTACATCAGACCATATAGATTAAAATGCACTGCTACAGAAATACTTCAGGTAAAATGGTTCAAAAATCATGTATATGAAGAGGACTCTGGCTGAGGTTCAAGATTAAGAGACACCAGTTTGAGTACCTACATGTAGAAATCCTCACTGCATTACGGATCTAAGCTTCCATTACAGTCAGCGATTTCAAGGCAGCAACACAAGGGTAATTCAGCTCCCACTGGAGAAGCTGATCAGTTGAATCACTCTCCTGGCAGTTCTGACCGTATCAACCAGATATCCATGGAGGTCAAGCAACTTTAGACACCTAGCTCACAGGTGGACGCAAGGTTGTCTGAATCCCAGGGCAAATCCCATCTCTTTAAAGGATTTTAAAACATTATATTTATGGAACTTTCTGAGTAAAACATATCTTCATTCTGTTCCATCTGCTTGCACTAAGAATCAGCCTGGTCCCTGGCTTGGAAGAACAACTTAAATGCTGTATGCAATTGATCTTCTTCTGCCACTTGTGTATGAGACACAATATATTATTTAACTGCAATATCATGTAATTTTCTCTCAAGACCCTGTTTGAGAACAGAAGCAGTCTGATGGGACACATGATAAAGGAGAATTTCAGGCACAGAAGAAGACACTGCACACTTGTTTGAGATCTCCTTCCACGGTTCTCGTATGCTTTACAGAATCTATTTGGGAGTATTCGTCCTGTTCTTTGCTATCGTATTCCTCAATGAATACTTCTCTCTCTCTCTGAATCTCTCTCTCTCCACTTCTCATAATTTTTTGTAGACAACTAATTTCTATTTTTTCCCCCCTTTGATTCTAATTCAAATCATCTAAGGAACAATTTAGATGTAGAAGCTGGATACTGCAGTTCAGTTTTCATAGTTTACTATGAAAAACAGACAAGAGGGAACTGATTTGTGATGCATTCTTAGACTTAGATTTAGATTCTTAGATTGCCCTGACTTCAATGAAAAATGACAGTAATCACACTGAGAGTAGCACAAAAAAAGTCTCTAGAAGTGATTTCTTATGTTCAGATGTTATTACAGAGCTCCAGCAACAGTTTGGGACCTCCTCGGGCTGCTGAGGCTGAAACCAACAACCCACTACTTCCCAGGAAATTGCCCTAACCACACCACACATTCTCATCCCATGTTTTACACTAAGACAGAGCTCAGCCAGGCCCACTGATGAACACTGTGAGAAGGAGGGATAGAGGCCTTGGGACCCAACTCAAGGGCGTGCTTTTGCATCATGGATTAAAACATCTGTGGAGAAAATGTTCAATTGGCTTGCTTAGCAGGAACTAGCCATTGCTGGTGTCAGGAAAAAGAAACAGACCTCCTAAGCCCGGTCTTAGCCACTGCTCTTCTATCATTTATAAGCACTTTTGGCTCCTACCCTGAAGTACTTCAGTAGCTCCTGCCATATGAGAATGATTTCAGAGAATTTTTTAATCCCTTTTTCAAGTAAATGAACACAGAGACCTATAAATAAGTTTTAAATTACTGTCTCTATCACACACTGCTGTGGAGGACATAAAATCTCCTGGGAGTTTGATCTGTGTTAATTAAATCAAAGAGAAAAAACTCTCCATAAGGTCTAAAGCATGCTTAATGAATTAACATGGAGGCCCCATTGAGCAAAAGCCTTTTAAATTCAGGTGAAACAAATCAACCCACATTTTATTATTATCCACTTAACAAATTTAATCTGTTTCTTTATATCATGTGAGACTAGTTTTTCATAAATGCTAATTAAAACCATTAAAAATGGAAATCTGCTTCTAAGGGGTTTATGCAAAGTGTGAATATTGATGCAAAGAGATAGGCCTGTTTGTGGTCCTGAAAGAAAGACAGTGCTTCTGCTATGACCAGCTGTGCTTGGGAAACCTGCTGGGAGTAAGCATAGGTGCCTAGAGATATTTGAAGCATGAAGGGGCTACAAAAAGCACAGCTTAAAGGAAGCTAGTATTGCCATTTCACTGACAGGGTGGCACCAGTTTGGATGAATGCCATCACACTTGCACAACAGAAAGCCGGAGAGAGGAAAACCAACTAAAACGAAAAATAAAGCACCTCCTGATTTGAATCCTTAGAGTCCATACATATTGAAGGCAATTTAGTGATACTCTGTAACTTGGCCCATGATTGATCAAGGCATGGGAAAAGTGATGCTTATAGAAAAGACTGGAATTGGGTTAGGTAGGATGCTCAGAGCATCCCAGGGAATTACCCTCTCAGCAAGCAGCAGGAAGTTAGGCTCACAGTTCTTCTTTTGCAATTGGTTTTAATCTGCCAGATTTTTTTTTACCAAGTATGCAATGAGGAGTACATGCATATGATTGCTGCCAGATTTTCTACTGTTAGATCCTAAACAAGATGGAAGATTAGCCGGTAAAAACATGAAAAGAATATGAAAAGTTCAGAATTTAAAAATCTGCATAAATTTAATGTAAGCAGACTTTCAATCTTGCTTTTTTTACAAAAATATCTCACCTTTTCTGTCTTGCACATGCAGCCATTTTCCTATTTTTTATTTAAGCTCTTCAGACCAATTCATTTCCCAGCACTTCAACAAGAAACCAGAAACATTAGAGCCTCTCATTCACAAAATCATGGAAAAAACTAACTTGAATCGCCATCAGGAAATCATGTCATCCATTCCCCTGATCTGCTATGTGATAAACTGTACCCATATTATTCCTGATGGATGTTTGCATAATGTGATTAAAAAAAAAAGAAAAAAAAAGCTTTAAAAAAGCTCCAGTAAAAGAAATACCTACACAGAAAACTAGACACTTCTCAGTGGCAACATGTGTAGGCCTTAGCCTACATATAAGCTCTGTTTTTGTTATTATCTCCTTACTATATTTGCTAAACCAGAAGTTGCTTGCTTTTATTTTACTTTTATATTTATGTCATATATTACAGTATATGCACATGCATTAAAATTTTGCCTATTATATAGCAGTACAGTTATATTTATAAACTTTATAATTATATTTATACCATGAAAATTCTCCTGGCTATTTAATTTTATTAGACAAATATGTCTCTCTTTTTGAAACAATGTGTTTTTTAGAAGCTGAACATCATGGCTTTAAGACAGTGATTATCTTCTTTTAGTCTCAACTCTTCTAACAGCATACAGACCCCCAAACAATATTATACATCTATAAATGATGCTTGCTGTCTTACTTTACTCTAACACATGCCACAATGCAGAATAAATAAGCTAAATTTACCCCAAAGGGCTGGCACATATTACTGGTAAATGTGGTGATATTTTATTCAATTGAGGAAAGACAGCTCTGAGTCATTCTCACTCACATGATGTTCAAGTGCTCAGACACAAAAAATACTATACACAACTTTTTACCCCAGAGATTTTATACCTCAAATGTCTTAGATCTGCACTTTCACTCTAGTTTCACTTTTTGTCAACATAACACTCTGAGAACAAAATTTTGCCAACATGGAACCCTACCCTCAAACCTGTTTCAAGAGGCATTAAGTTGGCTCAGCCATTCCAACATAAGATTTTTCCTCCATTGGGGGACTCCTTATGTACTTTTAAAGGAAGTTATTGTCTTCCTCTTTTTCCCAAAAACTTAATTGGAATGGGAAAACAAAAAAACAAAGGAATGCTACTGCAATAGCTGCAGTTGCAGAAATAGTTTCCAATGAATGGGCTATATCCAGGACACTGAAAAAGTGACAAAATGCCACCTTTATCACATCTTTCTGATTCTGTGTCACAAGCAGGTGAGAAATCTGAGAAGAGAGAAAAACTCATAGCAGTAAAACTGATGTAATCAGGAGAGGAGAAAACTGAGTCATTTCTGAAAAGACAGTAGTCAAGTTCTGTCTTATTTTTAGTAGGACCGTTCAGAAGAAGGGAAAAAATTAAATAATTATAAATTAGCATTTGACATCAGTAATAATGCTGCAAAAAGAAAAAAGAATTCAAGCTAGAGGAATGCAATGGGGCATTTCCAAACTTAGAAAATTAACTATGTAAATATTAATTTCAAAAAAGGCAATGGGAGTATTTAGGCAACAACATGACAGTGACTTCTAAAATGGCAGAATGACATGAAAGTGGCAGAGTGAAAGACAGCCACAAGTCAGTGCAAACATAGACATCACTCTTAAGCTCTAGTGATATAATAAAGTTGTCATAGATATTTCTCTATTATTAACTAGAGAGTGGTATCTGTTCTGTTTGGGCTACAGCATTCATAGCATGGAACAACCACAATCAATTTTCACATTGGGTGGGAGATGCATACAACATATTTGGAACCTAACTGAGTCACTGAGAACTTTGAAAGCAGTTGAACAAAATACATAAAAATACAAAAGAGAAAGAAAAACTTGTATTTCATCAGAAAAGAAAAATCACATGCAAATACCAGGCTAAATATTTACATAAGGAAATTATAGTTATCCTTTTTTGTTGTTATTTATTTATATACTTTTATTTATGAAAACTGGGTGTAAAATTAAGCTAAAGCAAAATGATAATGTTAAAATCTATGACATAAGATAAACATATCTTATGCACGTATTCACAGTTTATCGTGATGCTATTTTATTGCATAAGTCAGGCAGCACCTATACATAAAATAACTTATTTTCCTAGCTTTTCTTCTACCTTACAGACTCTTTATATCTTTCACTTTCCTACCTTTTCCCTATATTACCTTACCATGCAAAAGTCTTAGTCTTACCAAGAACACAGCACCTTATTTTTTCTACATATTCTCAAATAAGCAATATAGATGGAGAAAATTGCTGTGTTAGACTGCAAAAGTTATGGTGAAAAGGGTCATAAAGATCCCGAAACAATGGTGAGTCATTCAAACACAACCTAGAGACAACCTTATGGAAAAATCTACTGACAAAAATGTGGTCAAGAAAAAAAAAATTAGTCCACAAAAAAATAGCAAGGAAAAAATACCATTTTGGAATTGAAATACATGACATTAAAAGACCTTCTTAAATCTACATCAAACTTCATTTTCAAATTAGCTGTTTACCATCCAGTTCTGCAATAGTCTCTTCTCCTACTAACAGCACAGATGTTTTTTCATGTAAATGCATACACAACCCTTCTTCCTTCTTACAACATAAGGACAAGGCTCCTGATCATTGAGGATAAGCAAAGAGAAAAATGGGATTCATGTCACTTCCCACCCAAAGCTACTTTCAAAGCCACAGAGAGCTGGATGTGCTGCACCATATACACATATGGAGATGAGTATATGTATTCTGTGCCTGCACACCTGTATATTGCCTATTTCTGCCTGTGCAGTTCCAGGTACCCAATGTAGATCACAAGCCGGGTGACACTGAGCTCAGAGCTGGCATGATGAGCACATGCACCAAACATGCACAAAAAGGGCAGGGAGCACAACATTGCTGCAGGCTAAACCTCTGTGGCCATGGAACGCTTGTGGAGAGGCATCTCCTTTCTGGGAACATCAAACCCTTGGATGCAAGACACATACTTCTTTTTCACAGGCCAAGTCCCCACTCGAGACTCCAATACTTATTTACCCAGTAGGAATTGGTGGAGGATCATAATAACTACATTTATGATCAATTTTAAAAAGGCATGTTTAAAAATCACATGTTTTGCAGTATGTTGAAAGAATTTAGATCCCCCTTTCTTTATGTCTAAAAATATGCAGTGACATTCAAAAGAAGGAAGTATGGTCCAAATATAGATGTGGGAGATTTCAGCATTGTCATCTTGTGCTGCTAAAAACTGTGATAAAATAACCAAACATCCATTGTTCCACATACAGAGAGCCATTACCAGAAACTGAGCAATTACAGAACACTGTGTATTTTCCACCCATTCAGGGCATGATTTTGATGTCTTCGTTCATGTTTAACAGTACTTCACTTCTTGAGTAGCTCCACTTATGTCAGTAATAGTACTCATGAAATATGAAAAAACATAACGTAAAGTTACATTATTTTTAAAATTCCTCTGTTGTTCTTTTAAAACATAAGTAGATATAAATACATCCTTCCATTTTTGTGGGTTTTCTTTGGAAGAAGTCTCCTTTCAAGGATAAATGAACTGAAACAATCAGTGATAAATTTTTAGCAGAGGAAAATAATAAAACCGTTACTTTGAATCTTAGGTATGTCATGGAAAGAAGACTTTTTTCTATTAATTATGGCTATTAATTGTAAAACATGCCATAAGTACTTTGGAAAATATGCGGGAAGCAACTGCTATTAGGAAAGAAAAAACATCTCAGTTTTTTGAAAGCAATTCCAGCATTGCATGATAAATTGTTCAACATGAGTCTTTTTATGAGACATCCAGTTCTAAGGGCACTCTAGGGGCAGTAGCACATTAACAGGCTTCCTGCCTTTCTCAAACTTGCAGAACCTGAATGCCAATAAAACATCAGCTTAGGGTTTAGGTCTAGGAGTGTTTGGTTTAAACTTTAAGTTTAAATTTACCGAAGACAAATCAGGATCTTGTTACCTCCTCCACATCAGAAGTTTTATAGAACATATTTTAATTTGATTTTTTTTTTCTCTGTCTTTTACTTAGCTTCATTTCTCACAGCTTGAGAAACTTCTGACAGCCAGTTAGAGATTACTTTCCTACTACCTTGCATCCAGGCCAGCTATTACAAGTAGTAAATAATACTCTGTGTCTGTCATTACACCGTTCTAAAATTTCTGACCAACATCAGCAACAATGATGCAACTTTATGTCCCTTGTCATTTATACCTACTACTTGTAGCCAAGAGGTGAGAGGAAGCAATTGTGTCAGAGTTAATTGAGTGTAAAATCGTTACAATCAGATTCTACGTCTTTCAAAATCCCACAGCAGATTTGCCGTTCTCTCATCAAAAGCACAACAAAAAAACAAGAGAAGAGGGATCAAGGCTACTTACTTATCCTTTCAACTCCACAAAATAAGATTTATATAGCTGGAAATCCTTCCTTCAGAAAAACTCAGTTGGAGAAGCGTAGCCCCAAAGAGAGCACCAGAGTTTGCAGAATCAAAGAATGGTGTGGATTGGAAGGCATCTGAAAGATCACCTATTTCCAACCTCCCTGCCCTGAGCAGGGACACCTTGCACTAGACCAGGTTGCTCAAAGCTCCATTCAACCTGGCTCGAACGTTCTAGGGATGGGACATCCACAGCTTCTCAGGGTAATTTCTGCCAGCATCTCACCACCCTCACAGTAAACCATTTTTTCCAAATATCTAATCTAAATCAACTCTGTGTAAATTTAAAGCCAGTCCCGCTTCTTCTATCATTACGTGTCCTTGTAAAAAGCTTGAACAGGATCGAGCCATCTGCCTTGAGCCAGCTGTGGAATGCACCCGACAGCAGGAGAGGAACAGCCACAGCTCCTTCCCTCTTCTCTCGTTGCTCTTCCCTTTTCCCACCACAGCACAGATGGGAACACACAGCTGGAGTGAGGACAAGAAGCTGACTCAGGCCTGAGCATTAGCCAGCACCAAGTTTTGAGGAGCGCACCTGCATGCCCTGCTGCAACTGTGATTTCTGGCAGCGTACATCTAAGAATGTGATGCAGCCAAGAACACCAGACCCGTGTCTAAACACCAGCCTTTTGAAACGCTACAATAGCCATGTAGTAACATCAGTGTACTCAGTATATCACATGAAAAATTTATACATAATAATGAACTTCATATCATCTTCATAAAACAGATAGCACATTGGTATAAATGTTACTCTCTCCTTTAACACATCAGTTTTTTCATTTCATTAGCCCCTTAAACTATGATACAAAGCATTTTATGGCAATGAAATGTCTTTTCCTGTTTGTCCAATACAACGATCTCCAGCCTATTCAGAACATCTCTGGACATCACTGTAATACAAACACATAACTGAAAAACATTTTAGTTGCCAGAGCTTGCTGCAGTAAAGTTATCTCTTTTGATTTTAATCAGTAAGTAATGTATTTCAATCATTAATATCTGTTTTCTTGTTTCTATTTATTGAAGAAATATTCTGAAAAATATTACCTTCAGTAATGCTGCAGGCACATAATTTGCTGTATGCATTTTCTGTATTGGCTTTTCAGACATAGAACATGTTCTCTTTCAGTTCTAAATGAGTATCTTTGTCTCCTCTTAGACAAGGTCATGCTATATAAACCAAAGCACTTCCTCTTTTTTACAGAAAACTTGTTCCCCATTTATTACAAAGAGATGTTAAGTGATGACTAATATATAAGTCTAACTATTTTGACTACTGTCTACCACTCAAAGAAATGCCAGGATATTACTTTAAGATTAGAAATAAAAAATATTTATAAAATGCTACTCCTCTAACATAATTCTACTAAAGAGGCCATGAAACATAGCACAGTATCTTTTAGCAAGTGTCCAACACTGCATATGATAAAAAACCAAATACATGTGTTAGTCTAAAAAATAGGAACACTATTCAATACCAAAACCTAAACTAAAAGGAATAGAATTGATGACTATTTTCTTACAAGACCTGCTGTATTCAGAAAAAAATTAAATATATGAATATTTTAATGTGATTTTAAATTATTTTATTATTTCTCTCTTTAATCACTTCAAGTGTTGCAGCAAATCAATACACGCTTTGTGTCATTTTGCAGACAACAATATTTTATCGATTTTTCTGTAAAAATGTGCGTATGTTTAACAGGCGTTGTGATGGCTAGATCCAAAAGATAACATTTGCAATTTCATTACTAAAACCCAGGATGCAAAACATATTTCCTGCTCTGCAAATGGCTCCAAATCCAATTTCTCCTCTATTGCATTTGGTGATGAAATATATTTTTGTCTATATGAGCTTTAGATGTTTTTCTAACCAATTCAGGAGATTTCAGGAAATAAACACTTTATGTCAAGTCGCATTTATTCACTAATCTTACGTTTACTGTACACAAAAAAGGCATCTCTGACTAGAAAAGGACTAATCACTTCATGGAGGTTTACAAACCATTTTTCTGAGTTTGTGGCAACTTTTCCAAAGTTGTCATGAATATGCTTTTTCCTCAGGCATGTTATCTTTCCAACAGGAAACCTTTTTCCAGACAAAATTTTCACAAAAATCTTTTCCTTTGTTTAGAACTTAATGTATGTTTCAATACATTCAAAATGTAGTCAGATCTGGATATAAGTATGCAGGTTCTTAGAAACATCAGATGTAGTATGATCATGGCCAATTCATATCTGTGAAATATGCTGCCACATCAGAAAATTTCAGAATATGTAGTTGTAGAAGCCTACCACCTGCCAGTACTTCAGTGGTCTTCAGAACCTTCACTTTCATAGCTCCTGAGTTTTTAGAGCATGCTGATAAGAAGTAATGTATCTGTCCTGGAAATTCCCTGCTCAAGTGCTTCTATTCTTCCCCTAAATATGGATGAGCAGGTTTTGACATTCAGAATATTTTTTAGGTTTTCACACTTACCAACAACATCCAAATCCAAAGGTCGAGAGACACATATTTGGTTTCTAAATCCTTTGCTATGCCCAGTTTTCTTGGTGCTTCTGAGTTTTGACATTGAAGGACAAGTGAACAATACATCATACATTGACAATTGACAAAGTTTTTGCAGTGCTGTTAGTCAGGCCAAAGCCATAACCTTTCCACAAAAGGAGCCAGACTGGGACTCCACGAGTGTACAGAACCACCTGGGTTCCTCCAACCCCTGCTGAGAGTGCACTGGAGGCCACCTTCCCATCTTAACCTTAGATATAACAAAATCTGATCGAATATGAGTTACAGACCCCCCAGGATGTAATTTTAGTTAATTTCCATCCATGCTGCCCTTCTCTACTCCCACGGTTTCATTATATTGCCTCACCTGAAAATTCCCTGACTAGATAGATACCCAACTCCCCACCCACACATACAAATACTGTGCCCCAAGATGCCACTTGGCTTGCACACTTTTGTGAAGGAACTGCAAGAAATATTCCCCCAACCTCAAATCTCCCTTTTCTATAGTTTAACCTCACTGCAAAGTGAATTCTCAATGTAGCAGCTATCAAAAAAAGTCGAAAAGGATTATCAGCAAATGGCAGAAACTGAGAACACTATTAATAGTGCCTAATAATTTTATTCTTTGTAGCATATCTGTTTTTATATCCAGTTCTTCATACATCATAATGTATTGTAAGCCTTTGGAGATGAGACAGAACTTCTAGCTTGCAATATTAGAGGCTGCTGTGACAGGACATTCTAGAGCATTCTCTAAGAGACAAAGCTTCTGACCACTTTGTCTCTTTGTCCAGAATTTTTGATTGTCTCAATAGTCATACTGAAGTAGGAAGAAGGAAATATTATGGACATTTTAGTTACTACCTATTTTGTTATGGGAATTTTTTCTATTCTTCCCCACCCAAGTTACTGGTTACTTCCTCTTTATTCAATATGACTGATTTATAAAGAGATAACAACCTAGTTCTTGTTAGAAACTCCCAAGAGGTGCTGCTGTAGCAGATGCTGGGGTTTAACTGCTGAGTCATTGTGTCATCTGATTATGTATCCCCTATTCTCAGGATAGAGACAGGAAGAGGGGAGCGCAAGAGAGAGAGGCACTTCCCCAGCACTTCCCAGAGATTGTCTATCTAGGGAATAAAGAGAGGAAGAAATATAGCCTGCAATAGCTAGACATCTGCACTATGTACCTGATAGTCCCACTTTTTCCTTAAAAGATGGAAACCTAATTTCAGCAAGGAAATTCTAAGCCTGATGTCCTGTATAGGTTCCTTGATTAATAAATGCCCCATATGTACCTCTTCTTAAAAAACATTTCTATGTACTCTCCACTGATTGCCAAACTATCCTAGTCTAGAAGGAGAAGGAACAAGAATTAAAAGGGAAGAATTAGCCATGGTACACTCAGGCAGTTATGTCTTTGGTCATGTATTGATAAGGAAATGACAAATTAATCACAGGTTCTTTCTTGATGATAAATAAACTGCATGTCATGCTAGAACAGGAACAATAGAGGTTTTTTAGATTCTGTTGGAGTCAACTTTTTACAGTGACATCCATGTTATCCTTTTTTGTTTTGCAATGTTATTCATGAGGCTTATTAGGTAGCTAAACCCCCTGAAAGGAAAAAAAATAATTCCTGCAATTCATGCAGCTGAAATACAGCAGCAAACAAACCACCCCCTCCACCACACCTTCCTTCCAGGTAAAGACATGGAAGAGCATTGATAGAAAAATGTATTTCTATAACCAGCATGAAGTCCATGATCCTTTCCTCTCTTGGGATGTATTTAATACGGGCCTTATTTGGTGAGATTTTGGCAGCTTTGCCCTAGAGACAGCAGACTCCACTGCTCCCTAACACCACTGTCCTCACCAGGCACAAGGCGCTGCAAGGAAGAAAACAGGGAAAACACCGGGTGAAGAGACTTAGGGCTCTGGCTTAGAGGGGAGTGAGGGGTGAGGTACCCAGGGATATTTAGGAGCATATATAGGATATTTAGGGCGCTGGTGTAAGCGGGGCTGGCAGCCAGCCCTGCCACTAGAGGGAACACGGACATGACAGAATTGGGAGCGTACGAAAATCAGGCGTTTGAGTTTTCTTCTTTATATCCCTTTCAGAATTCTTTTATCAGAATTGTCACCTACGTAATGTTTCTGAAATGTGCCCTACTGGCTCATTTCAAGACAGAAATAGTACAGCAATAAGGTTTTAGGTGCAAGTGATAGGGAAATATTTTGAAGTTTAAAAAGTCACTTCAACTTTCTGCAACCCCATCTACTCAATTTTCTTTTAAATTTGCAGGAAAACCCGGCAGTATCACTAACTTGTTTGTAAGTTAATCTGAGCGAGGATTTTTTAAGGAAAGCAGCCCAACAGAAAATACTGACTCACTACAGAATTTTTTTTTCCTTTTTTTCTTTTTTTTATTTCCCAGGGGAAAAAAATGCAGTAAGTTCTTAATTTCAGCTTCCATGGAATTTCTGTGCAAAACAAAAGTGTAAGTTGCAATATCAGAGAAGCCTTTCTTTTCAAACTTTCTTGCATCCCAGATGAGCAGCACAGTCAAGAAGTGCTCGCACAACTTTGACTTGACCAGTTTTTCAGAAGCTGTTTTGGCTTCCATAAACAAATGAGAAAACCTGTTGAAGCAGGAGTTCTTTCCTTATAAGTTCAGTACACTAAACTAGGAGCATATTTACTGTTCTGGAATCTCTTTCTCCAAGATATTTGTACCTTCTAGTTTATTCTAAGACATCATAGAACACTTAAAGATCAGAAAATTCTGTATAACAGAAAATCTTTCCCATATTCAGATCAACACCTTCCCAACAGCTGTCAAAAACAGTACTGTGTTTTGGTTTGTTGTATTTAATGGGAAGCATACTTACAGAAATACAAGAATTCAGTTCTGCTTGTAGTTGGTCTTTCTTCCCTTGCATATAAAAGGCCCAGATTTAGGTCTGAGGTTGATTCGTGATTTCAACTGGACCGATTACTTACATGTTGGGAGATACAGAAAAACCTTATTATTTAATATAAGTATTTGTTTATAATGTGAAAAAAGTTTTACATGGTCTTGACCCCTGCTGAGAGGGAAAGTCATTCCCTATGTATGGCAACCCAGAGTACATGGCAAGACCAATACATCTTCAGAAGATATAAAAGCCATCAACAGATAGGCCTACACATGTCTAGTGGGTAGGAAGTTAAAAGCATGTCATCCAGGCTGCTAGAGGGGTTTTAAAAAATAGTAATTCAAGACCTTAAAATAATTTCCACAAAATAATTAATAGTTTCCATAGCATTAAAAATATACGTAATTGAAAATAATAAAAGTTTAAAATATGTATTTGAGGTGTTAATACCTGCTGAGAAGATTAAGCTTTAAAGCACCAAATGAGGCAGTTTTTAATTTAAAAGAATTTAGACTTTAAAATTGAAAAAAAAAAATAGATCCTAGACAGGACAGGCTCTTTCAAGATTATCTATAGATTAAGGAAAATAATTTTAAAAATGTTCATATTAGTGCTGCACTACTTTTAAGGAAATAAATACTTCACAAGTCCATAAGGTGGCAGCAAACTCCATTTTAATTGAGAGCAGTAACTGTCCGCTCTTTTGCACAAAGTGGATGCTATTTATGTGTTTTAATACCATCTCTTCATCGTCCAATTAACATAAAAAATAGTACACCGGTAGCATATGTATTCCTGTGATTTTAAAAGCTGTATTTCTCACTGTGTAAATCAGATGCTTTAATATTTAACACAGTAAAACTAAATTATATATATAACCTCGGGGGGGAGGGAAATAAAATCTCCCACAATGAAGGGAAAGAATGACCCCACTGTGAACTGACTGGTAACTTCTTTTCATGAAACATCAGCTGACCTCATGCTCTGCCTACTGAATGGGCCAAACTTAGAACATGGCTTATGGAATAACTCATTGCAACAAAATTCCCCTCCCTAAGTTTTCACATTACTGAGCCCCATGCCTTTTTAATACTCAATATCTCCAGAAAGTATGTATTTTCTAGCATCTTAGAAAATATGTTACTTTTCACAGATATGTTTACAGCTAAGAAATCTGTCCATCTGTGCTCTGGAGGTTCACTGTCAGAAATGAACAAGTTGAAATATATATGAAATATTGTAATTGTCATTTCTTCTACAGCTCTTTGGTTGAACATGATATCTGTGGGGCTGACAAGTCTGTACAAGTGTCATCTACCAGCCCTGTCCTGTTTTTCAAATCTGGTTGATGCTGGAAACAAGATGGCTTATGTTTGGGGCTTCCCAGCTATATTTAATCTTTTTGCACTGAAAACATGTCCAGGCAGAGTGAGTGGTACTGTACAGTTGTAAAGGATTGCAAATAATGTAATGGCCTAAACTTCTGGCCTCACACACATCCCAGTACTTACAGAATCACAGAAACATTTAGGTTGGAAAAGACCTTTAAAATCACTGAGTCCAACCATTAACCCAGCACTCCAGTCCACAACTAAACCATTTCCAAGCAGCACATCCAAATGCCTTTTGAACATTCCCAGAGACATTTCCAGTGACTCCACTGCTTTACTGGGAAGCCTGTTCCAATCCTTTACTTCCCTTTCTGTAAAATATATCCAATCTAAACCTTCCCTGGTGCAATTTGAGGCTATTTTGTCTTGTCTTGGCCCTTTTTATTGGGAGCAATGTCCATTCAGGTAGTTATAGGGAGAAATAAAGTTCCCTCAGAAAGGTATTTCCCCCTCTGCATATACATTTCTAAACTCAATACACATGTAGTTCCCCTGGTACTTCTACAAATGCTCAATTCACTAAATCTATATTGCACTAACATTTCCATCATTTCATCATACTTTCTGATCCTGTACAAACATCAGCCCATAGCACCAGACACCACACGAACACACACACAGATACACACACACACAAAACTTAAGTGTTTATAGCAGACATTTAATTTTGGCCATAGTATGCACTAGCCTAACCACATTACTGGAGCCTATGTTTAAAAGTAAGAGCTTGTTTCTTCAGTTTCCAAATAAAGATGATTTTTATGCCTGCTACCTGGCAATCTGAACCTGGAGTTTTGCAAATCAAGCTGTTTTAAAAGCTGCTCAGTTTGTAAAACAAAGCAAGGCAGAAGACTTGCATTTATGAGTTGTCAAAGCCTTCCTTGACTTCATCAACAAACTAATGAATGAACAAGTTTTGGACATCCATTAACAGTAAGACAAAGCATATAGTGGAAGCAGACCAGAACTAGATCACATTGCCTCATAGTCCACAGGGTTTACAGATGCACTTTAACAGCTGTCACCATTCCCCTGTGAATGAGTGAGGAGCATTGAATTTACTGCTTCCTGACTTTCTCACAGGTGTTTCCTATTCTCAGGCTTCTCCTTAGTTCTTGTGCATTTCAGTAGACACTGTTTTCCCTGTTTCTGCTTCCATAAACAATCACTGAATGTTGCATTTTGTCAGCTGAGACAAAAGAGATCAATGCACACTACGTTGATACAGAAAACACCCAGCGTTAGGATATTCCTTTGACCTTCAAAAATAACATCCTTCTTTTTATACACATTTCATGTATTACTGTGAACTGTCTGGTTTTACAATGTCCTGATTCAGTAAGATTGTACCTTACTTTGTCATAATTAATGCACCAGTATTAATAACAATACATTACTTTAAATTGAAATAGTAAAAGAAAGTCCCACATCAAGTTCATTAAATACAATATCAGAAACTTGTCAGACAACTAGCTGGTTTAGTCAAGACGACTTATCAACAGATCTTCTACATGGAAGAACTCTTACCTATAGTTAGCACTATAATTTTTTTCTTTGGACTTTGTTCAAAAGATAAACTAACCTTGTCTCTTATGGCAAAGCAAAAGAAGCAATAAAACGTCTTCTCTATACAACCAAGAATAATTCTTCAGGCAACTGGAAGATATTCATGCTTTTCATTTATTTTGGGAACAGTTTAATAAAATCCAAAAAAATAAGTACCAGACAGTGGTCTGGTACTTAATTGTTTTATAAATTGAATACAGAGATATACAAGTAATAAAACCATGGCATGAGAAAGACACATCTTTATTCACCACTGCCATGAATCAATGACAGAAATAAATTCTATGATGTCATACAGTTACTCAGTTCCTTCAGAGCTAGAAACAGATCTTTGGATTGCCTTTTTTGGGAATGGAAAACATGGCTCTTTCATAGTACTACTTCTTGTATCAGTGGCTCCCACATACCTATCCCTTTTCCCCATGTAAGGTGTCACAATCTCAAGCTGTTTACATAACAAAGCCGTAGGAAGATTGAGTTTTTTTAAGCAAGGCACATCTTGGAGCTTTTATTTGTATGCAATTTTAAATTAAATTAATAGTACACTTCTAGAACAGAGAACAGTGCTGCCAGAGCTGGATTTCTTACCCTTATAAGAATTTATCACCCTCATTCTGTCATTCCATTTTGCTTTCTAGATACCTGCTGAGTTGTGCCAATTACTTTGTTTTCAGAGCCACATAATAGACAAGCTTGTTGAGATCCACCCATGTCAACGTGGGACAGAAATGGGCACATGGGTGCAGTGCAGAAGGAAGGGAGCTGCTTTGTGGAAGTCAGTGGCGATTTAGATGTATCTCAAATTACAACCTGAGGCAGCTGTTTGACAGCTTCAGACTCTCTTTGGCAAAGGTGACACAGTTCCCTCTGGTCTCTTGCTTCCTCTTGTTCCTTGATGCTAACCCTGGCAGAGTGAGCTAGTTGTAACAGGTAAACTAGCAGAATAATACCCTTGCCCAGGTTTCCTACTGGCTTAGGAAGGCAAGAAAGTTCACTGCAGAAGAGAGATGGTGAACCCCTGAAATGAGGAGCCAGAAGGTAACATCTGCTAACACCAAGTTTGATCAGGGCTAAGTAATGTGAAAAGGAAAGTGCAAAGGGGCAGTGTTTCACTGGAAACAAGTCTAAGGCTTTCAGAAGAAGGTGGCTTGAGGTGAGGAGTACCATTAGTCATGACCTTACAAAATTTAGATTGGTGAGCTGGGCAAGTTTTGAGACCAGCAACTAATTTCAAGTGACTAACTCATGCCTATGATGCTATTAATTTGTTTTTCTGCTTCCCATAAAAGCAATTCAATCCCAATTTTCCTCCACTACTTTGTCTAAGCTAAATACAACTTCTTAGTATTATAAAAGGGCAAAGGACTGTAATATTCAGTAAAGGATTTGAGCATTGATAAAAATTGCTGGAGAAGGGTTAAACAGGATGCATTAGAGAAAAAGGAAGCAAAGAAACCAAAGGCATCCACATAAGGTGAAACCTGCAGGCAAAGCTCCATGGCTAGATAAATCAAAGTACAACTGACTCAACATCCAGATTGTCTTTGGGTCCTATAAGTAATTTGGTTGAGCTATTTGGTTAGGTTTCTACAATTCACAGGAGAGTTCAAAATTACTTTCATCTGAGTGTCTACAAACACTTTTGCTTTTGATGAAAAACTCTAAGAGAAAGTTGTATGCCTAACAGTAGCTGAGATAGACAAACTAATCAGCATTTCTTGGAACCTTATTTAATGCTTACTCCAGTGGAGATGTGCATTCATACAGTTTTCCTGCCACCTTTGCTTGGCTCCAACAAAGCTCCAGATAACCTTCCAAGTTCAGCTGTTCTGTGATTCTGTAAAAATGAATTAAACTATTCTGGTCTCAAGGCTGCAAATACTCACAAAGCAAAGGGTGATCTGACAAGAAGCAGTGTGAATAACTGTATATGAAAGATAAAAAGAAATTGCTGTCTCTAAAGGATGAATCACATCACCCTAAGACTGGCGTGTGAGTAAGCCAGATGAGGCACACACCAGCAGTACTTACTTCTTTCCATAGATTTTAAAGACAGCTCAGAGGGACTAGCTGTGACTCAAATATTTAACTCCTACACATGTAAAATTGAATGATAAAAAGCTCTCAATAATGACAGACAACTGCTTACAGGGAATGCAGGAAGTTGTAGACTACCCTATAACCTGGATTGACACCTGAACAATAACAATGATTTGACAGACTTCTACTGAGCAATGACCTGTAGTAAAGGTGGGAATTGTTACTGCCAGCACTGCTGTTACAAAACTCACATTGTAGCTCTCTTCTCATCAGTAACCTGGATTTGGTCTTTTATTGACTTATTGTCATTTGGTGTTGGTTCTGTTTAATATTTTTTCTTCAGATTGTGCTTCTTGTCACTTCTAGAAACACGCACAGATAACAGTGTCTTTCTGACTGAGGCTTTTTCTGAACTGGTTCAGGACTAGTTATTCCCTGCCTCTTTAGTCATTAGCTTTCTGCTGATCCAGAAGAAATTTGCTGTTCATCCATGGTGGGTATACAAATTTAGCTGCTGTGTAGAAATTCAGCAAAGAGTTTGGTAGTTAGTAGAGCAGCTTGTTTAGAGACACTTAAAAAAACGGGCTCCTGGTTGCATGGAACTGTGCAGCAATGCTAGTGATGCACTGTATGGTGAGGTCTCTGCCACCAGCTGGAGAAAGCACACAAAATAACCTGATGACAGTCTGGAGAGCAAGTGGACATGTTGTGACCAGGTGACAGGCTGAAAGGAGTCTGAGCTGGGGCTAATGGTGGCCTCATCTGTGGGAGATGTGCTTTGTTGAGGCTGAAGGGGTTGGGAGGCAAGGTGACAGCACGCTATCATGGAGAAGGAAGAAAAGAGCACCGAGTCTTCCTGACACCTTACAGAGGCAAGAGCCTCAGCCATACAATGAGTAAGCATGGCATGAGGCTATGCTTGAACCCATGGTGGATGGAGACCCCCCACAGGGGAAAATGGAAGCTTACGCCTTCTGACACCAGCAGAATGGGTCTTCCTCTGGCTTCAGATCTGAGCTCAGTATGCCCTGAGAGGCAAAAAATGGGCACAAGTCCCACCGGGGAGACTCTGGAACCTGAAATATGCATTAGCACCAAGATGAAATAGTATCTGATAGTGGTTGGAGATCCCCTTGCATAAGGGATGAAGTTGCTGTCATAGTTTTCTGTTTGCTATGTTGATTAAGGAGATTGCAGAGAAACTGTTGGGGCTCGTGCTCTCAGACCAATATTTCTCATTCCTTATCCACACGGGCACAGAGGGAGACTTGGAGCAACTCCAGAGGGTCTACTTTGCTGAAGTGACAGAGGTGATGGACATGGGAATCCAAGAAGAATTTTCCACAGTCCCACAGATGAAAGGGAAAGGCCTGGTAGGATTGAACATACTTTAATTTACCAGGTGGTTGCGTGGCTGGTGTCATGACTAGTACTTTGGTTTTTATGACCATGTCGTAAATTCCTTTTTCCATGACAAGGGAACAATTCAGAGGAGGCAGATGTAGGTCACAGTCAATATTCATTAGAGCGTTTATTAATTAAGCTATTGTAATTAACAGAAGTTAATAATTCCCACAGTACATTTCCCTCACACAGTTCACTTACACATACACCCTTACTAGTCAGAGCAAAGCCAGCTCCAGCTGTTTACTCAGAAGCAGTCATATCGATGCATCAGTGGTTTGCATGAACATTTTGAGAATGGTCCCTTCAACAGCTTTTTTATCAGCTGTATGTACAGTCCTGTAACATTTATTTGCATACAGCAGCCTTCACTGCTTCTTTATGCAGTCTGAGCTACACAACCTATTGTCAATGCTAGGGCAAGCTAGTGGCCAAGTACAGATTCAGCAAAACTCATGTTCTGACTTTTTCAGCTCTTGTGGATTCTAAAGGACATCACTGATGGATGGACACAAGCTCTGTAGAAAAGAGAGGCAGAGGAGGAGAGGGCATTGCTGAACACAGGAAGGAACAGTTTGAGTGTTGTTTTGGAATAAGAGACAGACTGGGTGAAAACTCATGAGTCAGGGTCAGAGGAGAAACCACTGAGGGCAGCATTGTAGTCAGGAAGTGAATGAAGCTTTTGTGAAGATTTTTAAGCAACTCAAACCAGACAGTGGCTCTTATGGGGGACTTTATCTCCACCAACCATGATTTTGACTAAGAACTGCTTGGCAGTGTGATAACAATTGAGGCCCTGGCTGTAGGGACTAGGAGACAGTAGAGTTCAAAATCCCAGAGGGGAAGAAGAAAGCTGAATATACAAATGTCATAATGAGAAGATCAAGATGGGATATCCTGACTATACAGGGAAAACACTATAATTAAGCACTGGAGAAGGTTGCTCAAAGGAGTTGAATGAACTCCATCCTTGGAAGTGTTCAGGAGAACAAAGCCCTGAGCAATACTCTCTGACTTTGATCCTGCTCTGGCCAGGAGGCTGGATAAGATAAGAATGAGCACCCTTCCAATCTGAATGATTCTGTGAAATATTCTTTTTCCCCTCCATCAATTGTATGCTGTGACAAATCATGGGTAACTCCATGAATGAGAGTGGATGTAACTGGAAATCCCACTCTAATCCATGCAGCAGCAGCTCTGGAAATCTGATCTGGCTTTACAAATTCAATTCTTACAGTCTTTATAGGTGAGAACCTTAAAAATACTTACAAAAATAATTATTTTGAGAACAGTATTACTTTCCCTTTGCTGACCCCTGAAGTATGCCAAGATTACAATCTGTGTAATTCTAACATCACACTGTAGTTGCTATCTGGATGATCTGCTTATCACCAGGTTCACTTACCCTTCAAAAAAGAAAATAAAATCATTAATTAATAGTTCCAAAAGAAAACAAGCAAACAAACAAAACCAAAACAAACAAAAAACAACCAAAAAACCCCCCACAAAATTGTGATGGCAGTCTTGGTAGAATTTTATCCTTAGTTATATTAGAATCTCAAAGCAGAAGGTATTTTCAGGCTATACTACATGGACTAATGTGGAGTTTACAATTTAAATCATAATTATCTCTGAAAGCTAATTTAAAATCACTGGCATTTCATAATGATCATCCAAAGACACAAAAGTCTGCAAAGCAGCTAGAGCTTTCTCAGGCTTTATAGCAAGACTACTTTTAATGTAATTATAGCAATTAAGACCCTTCTATTAATAACTTTCCTTTCAGATTAATAAGCCACTTATGTAGTAAAATAAAGAGACTTCTAATTACAGTGACAACATTGTGATTTCTGAATACTGCTTAATAATGTGTGATAAGCGACTGCCAACTTGCATTAAGATGTTTTAGGAATCCTGCATAAACCTGATGTTTGATAATCCTGTTTTGAAGACATGATTTGAATTGCAAATTGAATTTAAAGGAAAATTCAGCATTCTTCAGCCAAAAGCAGTAGAATCTTTTTTTACAGGGCTAAGCAGACTTTTAAAAGCATAGCAGTGCCTGATAAAACAATTTGTTGTTGTTTGATGTGGATGGCCATTAGATGCAAGGCACACTGGTGATAGAAAAACCTCTCTCAATAATCTCAGTGGATCAAAATCTTAGGTGAATTATCTGGTTTAAATAAGGCATCCCCTCAATAGGAAAGATAAGGTAATTAATAAGAATTTAATAAACATAAATTATTTGACTTAACTAAAATCAGAAAAGAATAAGATGTTTAAACTGTGTCTCTATTTAATTGCTCCAGAGCAAGGTACCTATTTCAGATATTAATGAAGTTTATGCCTTGCATATGAAGCTCTTGGATTCTTGATTTTTTTAATTCTTTTTTTTTTCAAATTTCATATGGATTTAAGGAAGACTTATTCTTCACATTTTAGACATGAATACTGAGATATAGAAAAATCAGATTTTTCAAGGGATTAAGTTAGCTGACTCTATTTCTGAAATTTTTATCCCGAATGCATTATTCAGTCATGTATCCATTTCAGATTACTGAGCTTAGGGTGAATGGTTGCTAAACTACATGGTACTGACAGGTTTCAAACAGAGCCATGAAACTGTGACATGTTTTTGAGAACACAATTTTTCAAATGCTAATATTATTATTATTATTATTATTATTATTATTATTATTATTATTATTATTATTATTATTATTATTATTATTATTATAAGAGACTTTAAAATGTTAGTTTTCTTAAACACTCTTAAGACCACCAAAAGACTTTGCCCACAGTAGCAAATTGTGCAAAGAAGAAACTGCTCATCTACAACCACTGAAGTTTCAGATATATGCCTTCTGATTTCAGGAAACTGGACTGTGAGTTAAGCCACCTGACAGGAACTTGAGATAAGATAAAGGCCAGACTGCTGCCCAAGTATCTCAGGTTTAAAGAGAAGCAAACAAGGCTGGGGCAGACAGACTCCTTTCCTGAGGTCAGATTTGCACGCTGTCCTCCCACAAACCGGGGGGGAGGAGGAGGGGAGATGTGGGGAGGTGGTGACAAAGCCTCTGCTCTGCATAAACAGAGAGGGTGCTGAAGGCTAAAAGCTGAGATTTGGGCCAGATAAGAAGCAGACCCAGTGAAGACGAAATGGTGCTTTTTACCATGCCAGCTGTCTACCCTTACACAAACTGGTCCAGGGTAAAACTCTCCCTCTCACCTGCCAGAAGGTCACATTTCCACAGGACATTCAACTGCCCTGACATTAGAGGCAGCTATCATGTCTAGAGGGGTCATAAACCACCAAAGACCCTGGAAAGCTTGTCCCTTACTCGTTCCACAGGAGCATTGCACTGGATTCACAGGTTGCAGCAGATTCACTGTTGCAAAAGGCAGTGTAAAACATGCTCCCACCTCAGGGGAGCTGCTTGGGCATTCCCATCTGTACCTGAACTATATTAATCCACAGAACTCTGTGTTTCATGAGACCTCCAACACCAGCAGGCTCAGAGTGAAAAGGACCAAAGGGATGCCACTGGATCCACAGGGGTGGTGACTCTTTCTACTTAAGTTGTCTCTCACTCTCCTTCTCCCTCCCACCCTCTCTTTCCTATTTCTTTCTCTCTTTATTTCACATTTATAGTTAAGTAAAATCTGTACTATTGGCTTTGGCACATGGTCTTATTTGCATTTTAGTTTGAGCAGAGGCATCTCTTGCAAATAATGGGATCATAACAATTTTAAGATTATAATCAAATTAATTTGTTCTTTACTAAACATGAAAGGACAAAACCCAGATTCATTTTCTGCAAAAATTCAAGTATTCATTGAAAAGATTAGAAATATTAGAATTACAGTTGGATGCACTTTTGGAGGGAATAATCAATTTAACAAAATAGCAATTTTACATTCTCTAATGGATCTATGATGCTGAGCTGAATCTGACAAATAGGCTTTATTAAAAAAGCCAAACTGAAACAGCCATTTTCAGGGTTTATTTACAAAACCAGGAAAGAAAGGTATTCTCAAATACCTTTTATTCCCAAACTTTATCCACTAGTGCATAATAAAGTTGCCACTTGTCAGAAATGGCCCAGTTTATATATTCTAAGTGTGACTACACTCACAATTATTCCATATTAAATGGAATTGGTAATTATCCAAAACAAGGGTTGCTCCTTCACAGCAGGGATACTGCACAGAAAGGGATATAGTAGAACTAGAACATTTCTTGTCAAAGCTGTTCTGTTTCATACAAAATATTTTAAGCACATATATGGTAAGACAGATTGTTTCCTTACTTAGAGGTTACAGGATTTGTGGGGGAGATTCGGTATAAAAATAAAAAGTATTAGACAAGGCTGTTCCATACTTCGAGTACAGCTGAAGGCCCTAAACACAAGACTATCCAAGAAGAGATCAGTACATCCATTTAGGTTGTTTGCTGAATATAGCCACTGACTTCTATTCAAAATGCCTCCTAAATAAGACTCCAGCTGTCAGAAAAATTTTTAGAGAAACAGGCACAAGAATTGTTAGTTCTGGCAAAAGAAGGAAAAATATTTTTCACTATTCATGTTCCAGGAAACACCTTAATTATCTGGCATTAACAAGAAATCAAATCAACTTCTTTCTCTCCTCTAATGTTCCACGTATACAAAAAAGAATTAACTGCCAAAAAAGTTTAGAAGACTGGAATAATTATGCTCTCATGCTGGGTAGTATGTGAAGCAGTAAAGCTTTCATCTCAAATGGTTGATGCTTGATAAAGTTATAACAAGCTGAAAATAGACCTTGTACCAGGAAGCATTGGATAGCCTTGGCTCTTGGTACTGTATGTTGTCACTGGTGGAAAAATAAGCAACAAAATGAATGAAAAAAGCACTCGAGAGGTAAGCACATACATGGGCACACTGAATTCTGACTTTCTTTTCTTGTGTACCTTTTTGTATATATTCCCTTAGTAACAGACAAATACAAGATGCTATCAAGTTATATTAAAATACTTTTTTTGAGAATAGAAGGCAAAACATGGATGAGAAAAGTAAACTAAGACTTCAGTCACTCCATATAAGGGAGTAGGAAGAAGATGGAAACCAAATAACAGAGCAGCAAAGCATAGAAAAAAGGCATACCTAGAGAAGAAGAGGGAAATAAATGAAAAGACCTAATCTGATGAACCATGTGGTTCATACAGTTTCTTTTTAATACTGATTTGTGAATCCTTTAGTCTTTGCCAGTAAAGGAGTACAGTTGTTGCATACATAAAACAGCTGTTGTATTGTAATGTTTCATGCCTACTATACACAGAAGAAATACATCATACAGGCAATGAAGATGTGAAAAATTTAGAATGAGATAAAACTTCAACAGTTCCTGTTTTCCTCAGCACTCATGCATCATATTCTATCCAACAGCTTTTGAGACAAAATATACCCATTTTTCATTAGTACTAAATGCTTGAACTGGTGAATGATGAGTTCTTAGCTTACATACTGTTGTAATTTTACTACTTCCTACTGAACAAGCCAGAATCTAGACCGTACTGTAGTTGAAGACGTGCAAACATGCTGATAATCTTTGTGAATCAGACTTGTTTCTTGGTCTGTGCTATGTACAACAGACAGCTTCCCCATGATACTGCCTAGAAGACATGAATTCTAGAGTGTCTCCTGAATAACTAGCCTCCCATGCTTGACTCCACCTATTCATCTTCAAGGGCTAATCCCTAATTCCTTCTGGACATAATTTTGTCATAAAGCTGTCTCACAGCTATTTAATAGTTCTCTAAATTCTACTTCTCCTGTTATCGGTCTCCCTCACTTTGAAGCTCCATGGGAACTTCTCTGGTACCAAATACATCATCATGCTCCTCTCCTGCTCTTTCTGGTGTTTGATTTCTTCCACAGCCAGTTCAGATCTCTAAATTCAGCTCACTAAGAGGACAGAAAATCAAATAATCACAAGATCAATACATTTCTTCTGGCTACAGAGTTGAACTGGCTACTCAAGGAACCAGAGATGGCACAAGTAAGATCATTAGACCAGGCAAAGGGCATAAATGAAGGAAGAAGGAAAAATCAGAACTGCTGCTTTAACCAGAAATGGATGTTAGATAGGAGTAGATGTCTTCTCTCATTGCTCCTTAGCTACACAGCCACCTTTACTGAATAATTTTTTAATCATGGGAAAATGTTTTTATTTCTCCCCAAAACACATTTGTTAATGGTACGCCAAGTCATTAAACCACTTAAAGTCAATTGCACCACGTGGCTGTGTAAAGCTAAAAGGCAAACTACTTGTAGGAAAAGCCCTAAGACCAAATTCAGTAAGCAAATATAAGCATACACCTGTGGCTCAGCTTATGCCTCTATAGGCTCTTTGTTACAGGAAAATAAATCAGATTTTCTGAAAACTTTTGAAAAATGTTTTTATTGGTTGAAAAAGCAGTTTGCTCTGATTCTTGAGACATCAGCTGCAGTCCTGCATATTGAGCTATGCTTTTCACCTATTTCAGAGGTAGAAAACCTCTACACCAAAGGTCTCCAAGTCAAACAGCAGTATAAAGTGGCCAAAGTTTTTTTTGCCAAATATGCCACATATTTTCATTTTAAATGAAGGCACAGATGTAGGGAAATTATCTCTGTGGCTGACTTATGACTCTCAGCTAGCATTCCCATCTGCTCAATCAGAGCCTAAACTTGTATTTCAATAGAGGTAGCAAATACTAAACTCATATCAAGGCTATATTATATCATGACATTATTATATGAAGAAGGATTAGAGTTCAGTAGAAAGTCTTCCAGGACTGATAAAAACAGAAGTGGCAAGCCCCAGCAGAGAGTTTAATTATTGTAGTTCAGATAATTGTCCTAATTTTAATTTTTCTTCCCGTATACCACATATACCATGTGAAAATATAAATCATATCCCCTGAGACTAGTCCTTTGACAACCTGTAAGTTACTGAATAAAATCTCAAGTGGGCATCTTTTTGTCTGAGTTTAGGAGTAGGTTTGATCAATAGAAAAAGCAAGAGGTTTTGAGCTACCGAAGTGACAGCTTGGAGACCTATGACTCTAATGACAACTTCAGCCCATTTAAGACAAAAGTTTGTGCTTGCAGAGCCAAGCCAGAAAAATGTTTTGATGGCTCTAAAAGGAGTCTAGTATGCAGAAAGTCTGATCATCAGTGTCCATTTCCAAAGATGTAACAGGTTTGCTTTTCTCAGATGTGGGTGGCAAGTATCATAAGATACTGGGTTATGAACAGACACATAAAGAATTCAATTACCTATTAATGTTCCTTGGCATCTGTAGTCATAAAAGCATGATCTCATATACTGTAACTACTTTCTTTCAATAGCATTAGACATCATCTCTTCAAGCCTAGGCTGAAGTTATTAAATACAAATTATAGCAAAAGAGTTGCTATGATTCTATCCAGATGGTACTTAAATTATCCTCCTCTAGACTTATACAATCTTTATGTAAATTATTACTAATGGAAAATCTGAGAACCACAGAACCTTTACTGGAGCTCTCTTGCATGGGAAAGAAGCCAAACAAGTGCTCATAACAATATTGTCAGCAGAGCTGTATAGGAAATTAGTTCCCATTCTACATTTTTTTTGAGAGTATAAATAAAAAATCGTCTTGCATTGCATTGGAACAAAACCAAGAATGTTCCAAATGAGAAACCTGATAGAAACAGCCTTGACCTTTTATTGAACTAACTAGCCTTCACCCTTTATTGAACTAACTATTCCCACAGTGGAAGTATTCCCCATATTTACAAACTTCTACTGTGTCCTAGGCAAAGCAGCATCAGATATTGCTCTTCCACAGTTCATGTAAATACCTTAGTCCTAATGAGATGGAAAATGTTTTTTCTGTATTCTCTACGGTGATCAAAAATTCTACTCCTAGTATTTGAATTCCTACAGAAAATTTTGATTTCAAAGAACTGCTGTGTTGTCATGACAAAATAAAAACCTGTTTGCCATAAAATTTCTAAATAACCCTAGTTTTCAAAATTTTGCCTCTGGATATTGAGAGATCTCTGACACAATTCACAACAACAACAAAAAGATAAAGTCCATGTAGCTAATAGATAAACATCAAATTTTTTATCCCTCTTCAGATGGAAAATACAAGTATGTAGACAGTTGTTACAAATCAAAGTATACCTGTTTCTTTTGTCCCAGGGAGCCCAGATCGGAACACAATACTTCTGATAAGGCATTACCAGTGAACAGAGGAGAAGGATCACCTCCCTCAACCTGCTGCTCAGGAGATATCCTATGCTAGTGCATGATCAACTTGGTGTCCACCAACACCCCCATGTCCTTTTCTGCAAAGCTGCTTTTCAGCAGCTCGGTCTGCAGCAGGTAATGGTGCCTGGGATTGTTCCTCTCTAACTGCAGAACTCTCCAATTCCTGTTGAATTTCATGAGGTTTCTGTCAGCCCATTCCTCCAGCCTGTCCAGATCTCTCTAGATGGCAGTAGGACCCTCTGGTGTGTGTGTTACACCCACCTGTTTTATATCATCAGCAAACTTGCTGTGGATACACTCTGCCCCACCACCCAATAATGACAGTGCCACTCTCATCTACCAAGCCAGTTGTCTCATGGATATGCACCTCAGGATCATATCAGGTTGGTCAAGCATGACATAGTAAATCCACACTGACTACTTTGTTCTTTATGTGCCTGGAAATGTTTTCTGGGATCAGCTGCTCGATCAACCATCACAGGGCTAAAGGTGAGGGTGACTGGCCTGTAGCTCCCTTGGTCCTCCTTCTCCTGCTTTTTTTGAAGCTAAGAGTGATGTTTACTTGTCTCCAGTCTTCAGGCACTTCTCCCAGTCACCGTGACGAATCCCAAATTATCAGCTGGTCTCACAGTGGCATCATCCAGCTTTCTTGGCAGTCCTGGATATCTCCCATTAGGACCTACAGACTTACATATGTCCGGTTTGCTTATGTATGCTCTGACCTCATTTTCTTCTACCAAAGGTATGTCTTCCTCGTTCTAGTCTTTCCCACTGGTATCTGGGATTTCTGAAAGCCAGTCTTATCAGTAAAGGCTGAGGTGAAGATGGCAATGCTTTTTGCATATCCCATGTCACCAGGGCCACCTCCCCATTCAGCAACATGTCCCCATTTCCCCTACTTTTCCTTTTGCTGCTTGTGTACTCAAGAACTTTATATTGCTGCTTTTGACATCATTTCTCAGATTCAACTACAATTGGACCTTGGCCTTCATAGACGTATCTTTGCATCCCAGACAGTGTCTCAGTATTCCTCTCAGGTTAGTAATCCCTGCTTCCACCTCTATAAACTCCCTTTTTATGATTGAATTTTATCAGGAGCTCCTTTTTCATCCATGAATTAAATATTTATGGAAACTTACTATATAATAAGCTTTTTAAAGAACAAGAAGTACATCTCTGGCTTTGCTTAGTACTTTTCTGATACATACATTTAATTTTTTATAATTTATAATACATTTTGAGTAGGTGTTTGAGAAGGTGTTGAGTAGGGCTAAGTAAATTTACCTCTGTTAGAGATTTAATAATGCAGGAACCTTCTTCAGGAACCTTCATAACTACTGATCTTGTGACTGGGACTGAAAACCAGAGACGAAATAAAGAATTAGCTCCCTTCTCCAGTACATAATTTTTGAGTTATATCCAATAACTGACTCAGAAACCTAAAAGTGACTCATGTTTACTTTCTATGCTAGGGGACCTAAGGCACATAGAGCTCATGGAGCAGTCTCACAATTCAGAAGAGACTCCAAGCCATGAAGCATATTGAGCAAAAAATGAATGATGGTCAGCAAACAGCTGTCTCCTAACTTAGCTTAATCACCTATACTTGATAGAAAATATCTCTGCTTGCTGGGAAACAGAGATGCCTTCTATTCCAGTTCTTTCAAAGAAGAAAGCGCAGCTTATTCTTTCCTTTTAGAAGACGTTTTTCTTTTATTTTCTCTCCTTCGCCTTATGCCCCTAAAACTGTCCAGAGAGACAGGGAGAACTAGAAAAAGTTTAGCCTGTGTTAAGGGTTCTCTGGATAACAAGTCCTCATTTGTAAAACTGTAAGTTTACCCAACATCTGGCCAATGTAAGCCTGGGGACTGCACAGCCACATAGACAGATCCACTCTGTCACTATTTCAGTGAGCACTTTTTCTTTTCTGTGCAGTAGTACTACTTTAAAAGTATAGTTAATACAATGTAGCCAAAGTCTAGTAGCTAGTCCACGGTCCTAACAGATGGAAGCTGTAGTTTGATTCCCCATCATGCTGAGAAAATCTCAAGATTTTGTATTCTGACTTGGGGGAAAGGTTTTCTACATAGTTAGGCTTTACAGAAAAAGTGAGGCAGAGCCTCTTCTTTCTATACTCTTTTACAAAGGCAATAGCTGTTACCAAATTTCACAAGGTTCTTAAATCAGCCTCTATTTCACCCTCTTCTATTTCATGCATGGTCTGAAACTTCCTAATATAATAAGCCTCTCTGTAGAGTGAAATACAGGGAAGTTTAGTTTCTAGATTTTGAATTGATCAAGCATGAAACAATTATCAAAATTACTGTGTCAATATTAACACTCACAGTACCTAAAATCTGACAGTAAAAAGCAAAATAATTAAAGTGCAATGGAGAACCATGTATATGCTTACCTGGTAAGCAGATAATCAGTAAAGCCTCCAGACTTACAACTTTTGATTTCTGCACCCAAATTCTCATCTGGGTTTATATTGGACCTGCCACAAGACATTTCATGTAACATTCCTTTGTTTTATTCAAATGGATACAGAAAGGCAAATGTAATTCCCTTCTCAAACTGAAATGTTTTTTTTTTTAAACTAAGTTAGTGTATTAAGCTACTTTGAGGCAAGACAGACTCCTTTTATCAACTTCAGATTATATTTACAAAAAAAGTTCTTAAAAGCACAGTGTCATTATTTCTAAACATATAAAGCACTGAATAAACAGCAAAACTAAAAGAATTTAACTGGAAGCTAGTCTCAAGTATTTGCTTGAAAAGTTTAAACAGAAGGACTGTTTATTAAATAACAGCTTTACTGGAAACAAATTTTCAGCATTGCTAAGTTATGATACCTTCCATCTGAGAATGGACATATAAATCCCCCATATAATCTACATATCTAATGTTTGGAGAAATGTAGTTACATTTATCATTATGGTATCTGAGTGCAAAGAAAATTGTAAAAACAGGAAAATTATCTGACCATCCACTCGCTGCTGTCCATGTTCCCAGAAACATATGTGGTAGAAGTATTAGCCTTTTTCCATCTCCTGCCTATGTTGCTGTGGGAAAGTTAGTGCTGGGATACATCATGCTCTTTCCTTAGAAAATACTAATATTTAAAACAGGTATTGGATAAGTCCCAGACAGTTATGATAAAGCCCAGCTCTGTGCCCTGGCATGTCATTGTTGTTCTCCTGGCAACTTCAGAATTTTAAAATAGAAGAGTCATACAAGATTGAATTAATGGAATAGGAAATTATTTCTGCCAGGCAAATTAAAGCCATAGAAAACACATAAAACAGTTGGAATGTTAAAATGCATTCTTTATTGATCCAGGTCTCAGTGAAAGTGTGTTCCAACAGCAATCTGATGGTTTACAAAACAGAAGTTTTATATTACTGTCTGCATTTTCTATTATATACATTCATTTGTAGGCTTCATATATGAATTTGTAGATAGGAAATTTGTTAAGAGATTATTACTACATTCTGGCACTAAATGACACACTTCAAATATGCACAAATCACAACCAGAGCATCTCCAACTCCAGAAGTTTAGGAAAAATATAAGCAAATGAAATTATTATTAACTGAGCAGTGTTATAGCTTAGTAGGGGAAAAAAAGAAAATTTACATTATCAAAACTATAATTATGCTATTATACCCACAGAGATAAGGATAAGCAGCAGATGCTTAAACCATACAAGATTTTCTTTCACTTCTTTTTTGTTTCCTAAAATTAAAATATGCTCCTACATCCACTCCCAAATGAAAAGCATATAATGAAGATTCTGATGATTTCACTTCTCTGCTTAGAGATGGTATGGTCAAAAATACCTGTCTAGTCTTTGCAATTGCTGGCATTCGACAGCACATTTACTGAACAGGAATAATCTCCAGATTACTCCTTTGAGCTTAGTCTGAGGAAGTTATGAGGTTTCATGGTATTCAAACTTTAGGGTCCCAGGTACACCAACACCAGGCACCCTTAACTTCCCCCTTGTCTTTCAACCTCCAAACCATCAGGAAGTAACCACTAAAACAAACAAAACAGAGTGGGAACCAGAAATGAGAACCAGAAATGAAAAACAAAATTTCAAACCCAACCAAATAAAATATATACAACAGCTCCTATTGTTCACCTCTGCTAGGGAGACACACACTAAACACAGCATCATTACTTCGCGGACTATGCTCTCTCATTTTTTCTCATGATACAGCTTGAGCCCACCCTCTCTTAGTTTTTTGCTGAACTTCTTGACCAAGATCTGCTACATAGATTAATCTGTAGGAGCTGTTGGCCCATGGCATACACCACAATGCCAGTCCTAGCAGAAAAGTCAGTTTTGCTTTTATCTGTTAACAGACAACAAATAGATCTGGTCTCATTTTTGCTTTGTTGCAAACATCTTTCAACAAGTGGTGTCAGACAAAAAAATTAAACACTGAAAGATTAAATATCTCTGGCCCCTGGGTAAGAAACAAAATTACCTAAGACCTACTTGAGAAAAGCTGGAATGTATAAATGCAAAACATTAGATTCTGCAAATTAATGACAAAATTCTCTATCAAATTATTCACCACCACTTCCAAGGGTAGCTATCAAGTCTGTATGAATGTTTGCTGTTTTTTCCAAACATAAAAGAAATATGAAACATTAAAATATTTATGGAAGTATTCAGTCCTACAGATGCTTCATTTTTCTACCATTTTGCATTACGTATACATTATAGGTAAAATACAATTTACACTATCATTGACATCCCAGGATGGAATACACACGGGAGTGTTTCAAGACTGGAACGAGAGTCTCTCTTTTCCCAGCAGGCAGGAGGTGGAGTCTGGGACCCAGCCCTGGTGGGCACGGCCCTGCCCAGGAAGTCGCTGGGAATTCGGGAGCAGTCTCGGCCGGGCGGCGCCCGGCACCGCCTTGTCCGCTGCCGCCTGCGCTGCTCCTCGTCAGCACACCACAGAATCACAGAATTGTCAGGGTATGGAGGCACCTCCGGAGATCATCTAGGCCAACTCCCCTGCCAAGGCAGCGTCACCTGGAGCAGGTGACACAGGAACTCCCCACAGGTGGGGTTTGAATGTCTCCAGAGAGACTTTGCGACCTCCCTGGGCAGCCTGTTCAGTGCTTTGTCATCCTCAATGTGAAAAGGTTTCTCCTTACGCTGAGGTGAAACGTTTTGTGGTTTAGCTTATAACCATTGCTCCTCATTTTGTCACTGGGCACCACTGAGAAGAGCCATTCAACGACACCCGCCTTGGAGATATTTATATGCATTAATGTGACCCCGTCAGTGTTCTCTAGATTAAACAGGCCCAGCTGCTGCAGTCTCTCCTCATAAGTGATGCTCCAGACCCCAAATAATCTTTGTAGCCCTCCAGTGGCCCCTCTCCAATAGCTCTTTGTCTCTCTTGTACTGATGAGCCCAGAACTGAACACAGCGCTCCAGATGTCGCCTCACTAGGGCCGAGAAGGGCAGGATCCCTTCCCTTGACCTGCTGGTCATATTCTTCCCGGTGTACATCAGGTCCTCCTGGCCTCAAGGGCACATTTGCTTTATAGCCCGAGATTTCCTCTTTTCTCGTGCCTCGGGAAGCTCCGCATTGCAGACGTCTGTGCCCGAACCAGAGAGGCAGCACCAGCGGCGCCTTACCGTGACCTGCGGCCCCGCCGGGGCTGACTCACGGCCGGGCCGGGCCGGGCGGGGCAGGGCGGGGCCGGGCCGGGCGGCGGGGATTGGCTGCCGGGCCGGCGGCGGCCGGCGGGGATTGGCTGCCGCGCGGCCTTTGTTCGGCTGCAGCCACTGCTGCAGGGCAGCGGAAGTTTGAGCGACGCGGAGCGCGCGAGCGGAGACTCCCCTGTGCCAGCTGCCTCACAGCCAGACGCGCCCCGCCATGGACCTGGAGAATAAAGTGAAGAAGGTAAGGAGGCTGCCCGCCAGGTTATCTGCCGCGCATGCCGGTGTCCGCTCTCTGGGGAGCGGCGGTCCCGCCTCGTCGCTGCCGCCCCCGCGGGGACTACCCTGGGGTCGCCACTCGGGTGCCGGGATCAGCCCTTCCCGGTGCCCCGCGCTTCCCGGCCAGGCCCCGTGGCAGAGGTGGGAGGCGGGAGAGCCGCCTGCCGGGTGGCCCCGGTGCGCATACAGCCGGGCTGCCTCGCTGCTCCCGACCCCAGGCAGTGGCCGCAGTTGGTTCCCCAGGTGGGGACGTGCCGCTGTTCGGTCATGCAGTAGAACATGTGTGCGGTCCCCCCAGTAAATCCCTGAGATATGATAGGTGTTTTCATGTACGTGCGCTGTGTGTATAGGTATGGAACTTAATTGCAAGCAGCCAGCTCGCTGTTTGCGTTATGTTAGTGATTAATTTCCCACTTATGATGTGACTGACTCCTTACCAGCGTGTTATCAGCGTCCAATGGATTACCCCCTTGAGCGAGAAGCCTGGGCTTGATTTTTCTTTCTGTTTAAAGGTATGTTGACTAGTTAGTTGTGTCAAACTGTCAAGAAACAAAAGGTGAGTAAAAGAAAGCAATAAGTAATCCAGTGGTATTGAATCTCTTTCCAAAACTCGCCATTTAAAACTTCCTATGCAAAACTGGCTTCACGTGGGATAATCATGTAAATCTTTGCTTCTAGTTCTTTCACAAATTAAATGTAGTGCTAAAGCACTGACTTTTTTAAAGCTTAAAATTTTTTTGTAGTATGTTTTGGTACTATTTGATAAGGGGAAAAGGAGCTTTATACGTGAACGTGGGTTAAATCTCTACATAACCTTCATTGATATGTGAAAAGTAGTCTTTTGAAATGCATGTTGTATGAATGTGCGTGGAGTTTATTCCTGATCTTGCTTTAAAACATGCGTATGCACTCTTTTCAATTTATGTGCTTTTCCATCTTGCAGGCTAGAAAGTGCCTTGGGGGTGGGAGTAGTTGTGTACTGTGCAAGGCTACGTGTTAAGGCTGAATCCTAGCAATGGTTAGCCTTGAATTACAGCTTGCTTCAAGTGGTGTCACCGTGTGATAATGTCACTTGGGTGAGCATCGTGCTTTGGAGGAACTGCCTATCTCAGCCCCCAGTCATTAGGCCATCAGCATGTAGATGGGTGTAGCTAAGTACTATGTAGGTCTTTAGAAGTAGTTGTGTGCACAGGGTTGTTCCCCTTGTGTGACTCCTTGTATGCAATGAAAATAAGCTTCTTGAGGAGGTTTGCTTGTATTTTCTAAGCACGATTTAAAACTTAAACTTGATGGCATGACAGAGCTTGAAGCTTTTTGAACTCCAGGAGGTGAGAGATGCATATTTCTGAAAGATAGAGCATTCTAATTCAGAATTTTTTCATCTAAAGAGAAAATAAATATGGAGTATGAAATGATTGATAAAATTCTGCTGATAATGGAGTCTTGGTTTGAGTGAACTTGTAGTTGCTGAATATCTGCTTTAAATTGCACGGTAACTATTGGGTAGTTGTTTGTGTTTTAAATTTATTTGCTTATTTTTGTCATATTTTTCTTTGCTCATGTTTTACTTCTCTGCTTCATCAACTTTGAGGGTTCCGAAGACTTTTTTGAACCTGCTCAAATAGACACAGAAGCTAGTGCCACAAAAGAACCAGCAAAGCTATTTAATGAAAGTAGTATTTCTATTCTGCTCTGCTGTAGTGTTAATATGCAGAGAGGTCTATGATTTGAAAAACTTCACACTTTCTCTGTTTCTTACTGTATATTCAGAAAACTGTGTCTGTCACTGCTCTGTCTCCCCTCCCTTGCTCACATCATCTCTTCTTTCTCTTTGTAACTTGGAAGAAGCTCATTTTCCAAGAGAACAGAAGAGGCTCTGTGAAAATCCCTACGGGGAGAATTAGGAAGCTTTGCTAGGTACTAGCAAGTTCAGTACAAAATTCTTCTTTTTTGACTACCAAGATTTATTTAAATAAAACTTCTTAGATTTTGTACACTGGATAGAATAACTGTTTCATGGCAACTCTGGAATAATTGCATGTCTTCTTTCTTCTAATTCTCAACCTGTTTGTTTTATTATCTTTTTACCTCTCTCTTTTTTGCCAACTTCCTTCTCTCTTGAAGGGTGGAAGAACATTCTGAGAAGTTTGCAGTCAAGTTTATCAAAACCCGTCAACTATTTGGCTTTTAGAAGAAACTTTTCCAGGAGGTGCCTGTTTCAGATTTTTAGTCTATCAGCAGCAATGGGTTCCTTTACCATATGCTGTAGTTCTCACCTGTCTTGCAACCTGGAACAAAATAGCTTGAGTCCTCTTACAAAATGTACTTTGTACTTTATGTAACCTTTTATTTTGTAGTGACTTTTACGTATTTATTGCCTGGAAAATAATCTGGTAAATGTTATGGAGTGGCTAATCTGCCTGTTGGGCAGGAAGTTCCTAGAACACTGGGCAGAAGAAAGCAGGAATTGTCATGTTGTCCCCAAATAAGTAATTCCATTGCATTTTTGAACTCTGAGTTTAGATGTTGGCTGTTCTGTAGCCCTGGTATTCAGCAGGGCAGAAGGAAATGAATGCCTTCTGGAGTAGCATGCGGTGTGAAGGCTCAGACACTCAGCTGGTGCTGTGGAAAAGCTTCTTCCTCTACCCACAACTGCTAATTTATAACTGTACAGGGTTATATATTGGGATGTTTTCTGTTTCTGGAAAACCTGATAGATGAGGTTTCCAAGGTGACATTCGTAAGATTTATCTAAGTGTCAGTAGTCCATGAGTCCATTCTTCAGTTTTGAGCTTCTGTATTGTCTCTTTTGAAAGCTGCTACATACATTTATTTCTACATGTCTAGGTTTGTATGAAGAAAAAGAACACTCAGAGAATGTGTTTTCGTTGTTGACATCAGGTTTGGTGTTTTTTTTTTCTCCAAACGTAACAGTTCTAGCACAGTCTGTCTTCAATGCAAGACCACTAGAACTCAGACAATGTACCTGTTCTTCAGCAGGAAGAACTACTGTCCCACTTGCCACAATTTCTAACCCGTCCTTTTAGCAGTGGACACCTTTTGTATTTGCTGCTTTGGGATAGAAAAGCCGCAGTCTTGTTTAATGTACTCTTCTTAAGGAATATTAAGGGCACAATTACTTTGGCTTAAACTTTTAATTTAACTTTTATTTTGTTTCTTTCATGTGTTGTAAAACTCATCTTGATGTGTTAACAAGGGACCAAAGGAGCCAGTACTACTGTGTAGCCAGATGTATTGCCTGGTTTGAGTCCTGGGCTCTGGACAACCACAGCCTGCCAGAACCAGAAATTTCAGCATCAACTTTCTGCACTGAGCAATATATATGCAGAATTATGCAAATGTATGGAGTAACATGAAAGTTTTGTGTCAGTTCACCATGCTTTTTAGAGCTGTTAAATAACTGGCAAGCATCTAGGCAGTGAATAGTGTCTTTTTGGCTGCTTTGTGAGTACTAGGTCTAAGACTTTCCTGGTCTGTTACAATTTTCCTTTCAAGGGGACAGGGAGTTTAGGGAAAACTATACAGTTTTCTCCTTTTTCTCAGGAGGAATTGGATTTGCTCTTGCATTTCAGGATTATGAAGATAGTGTTTGTGTAAAACAATTGCATCACAGAACTGAAGGGTAAAAACAGTAGCTCCAGCTTGAAAAGTATTTGTGAAAAAACAGACCACTGTTTCTCCCAAATACAGTATATGCTGTGTTCTCAAGCCTTGCTTTGAGGCTATAGGGAAAATGAAGATTTAATGCTTTGTGCTGAATACTCTAGCAGAACTTTGTTCTAAAGCCTGGATTCCTGCCCTGTCTGCCACCTCTGTGAACTTAGTAAAATGAATCAGTAGGTCACGGTCCTGCTTTTCAGCCCTGCTTGGCAGCATGGTCTCATGCTTCACTAGAGAAAATAAGACTCTGGCAGTGAGTCTGTTCTATATAAGCTTCCACAGTATAATACTTGCTTTATAGAAAGAACTTTGCTTGCCATGGAGAAGGGGCAGGGCAGTGTGGGGGGAAGAGATGAAACTTCTCTAATGTGGAATTTGTGCGTGGTTATTTTTCAATGGCGTGAGACTTAGTCTGTTCTGTTACAGTTGGAAAACCAAATACTGAGTGCTTTGGACATTGCTAAGTCAACAACTATAATGATCTTTGATAAATGAATGGTGGATAAAGTATGTATAGGAGCAAAGTCAACTTTTCTGTGTTTTGCAAAGCATGATTTAGTAATGTCTGCTGGGCTGCACTTCCTGTTGAGGTCACTGTTTGTTTTGGTGTTACTGCTATGGAAACCCATTTTAGCAGATCTTTTTTGCTGTTTCATAGGTATAGTAAGATCGAGGAAATGTACTTTTATTCAGGAGTGTGTTTTGCCTGCAAGTGGAAGAATGAAGACATTTATGTAGATATGAGAGGAACTACTTCAGTTTTGTTCGCAAGCAAACTAAGTAACTGCTTCCTGCATTTGCTGTGGGGTGTGAGAATTTTTTCTCCCATTAAATTTAAAAATAAATAAAAAAGTTATGTGAATATTTTTGGAACAGCTGTCTGAATCCATACCTCTAGTTATTTTTTGTCCAGCATCCCTGGATAGCAGCTTGGCAAATATGGCACAGCTAAACTAAACTTTTTGAGTTTTACTCTTTTTTTCCTATTGCCAAAGTACTCCCCAGGTGTCTGACTATAAAATATCATTAATTGCCTGGATAGCAAGTCAAGAAACTCTTTGAATGCAGGACTACATGACTTTTAAGATTGGGTGAAGCTTTCTTGGATAGGGTATAATTACAAGCCAAGTATTTTACAGCAAGAGGGAAAAATTAACTTACTTTGAGTTAAGTAACAAAGATCTGCTTCTGCGGTTGTTTCTGGAAAAAAAGAAAGAAATCTTTCTGTTTTCTTCTAAGTAAGTAATAGCAATGGTGAGTAGCAATTTTCAATGAAATTTTATTGGTAAAATTACTTTTTTACTTCAAGAAACTATACTAAGCATGTCATGCAAATTACTATCTTCTTCCTAGCAGATACAAAGTCTACAATTATAAGGGTGTAGATGTAAATATTTGTAATGTAGTCTAGTTTAAAATTGTGTTTTGCAGTCTAAATAGATATATGTTTCATTTATATATAACTAATGCATATGGGTTGTGTGTGTGTACATATATATGTATGCATTTTTTAAATAGGGATGTTTATGTACAAACCCCCCTAATATATAGTTTTTACTGATGAGCAAAGTTGGTAGGGTTCTTTTACATGCTGGAAACCTTCAGGAAGAGCAGGGATGTTAAGATAAAAGCATGCCACACCTGTTACCTAGTGTCTCAAACTTGGTCAAGTGAACAGTTCAAGGGAGTAAGGAGGTTCCTGTCATGACGTTTCCAGAATACACCAAATCTAACTGTACTCTAGTACTGCTGTGTATGTGTTTCTGGTTTTGTTGGGGGATTTTTTGTTGTTTTTAAAGTCTGCCTAACTCTTTATTTGTGCCTTGTTTTCAGTCTGAGGTTGTTTAGCTGCAGCTTTTAAAAGCAGAAAAAAAGCTTACACTTTTCTACTTGACTAAAGCTCTTAAAATTGAATGTGTAGGTTTCCAGGTCTGCTTCTCAAAACCTAATGTTAGAGGATGCAGCTGGGTAAGAGTGCTGATGTCAAAACAAAATACATGGAGTATTGTGCAAATTGCCTCTGCAGTACTGGATGATGGATAGTGTTGTATTGGAGGTTTACAGCTAGTGTTATAGTGTGTGTCAGCTGTATTCAAACTTAGCTAGTGTAATGCTGGGCTTTGTGCATAAACAACACTTGTTTCCTATCCAGCTGAGCTATCTTTAATAGCTGTTAGCCTTTTGAAGGTTCACTATGTAGCAGTGCCTTAAATATTTAAATTCTGAGCTATTTGATATTTAGTAGAAGATATCACAATAAAATAAATTCCTGGGACTTTTTTACTATCAGGCTACTGCAGCTCCTTGATTTATTCCTTTGCTTGTCCTGCCCAGATCATCTTCCAAATATTTTTCTTGGATGGAACCACTATTTGGCATCCTTCTTTCTGTGCAAAATGGACTTCTGTACTCAGACTTCTTAATTCCAGTCAACTTTTTCCTAAATCAAAATGCATATTAAAACAAAACAGAGTCACACTTGCCATCAACTTTAATAGACACGTTAAAAACAAATACAGAGTGGTTCATGGGATACTGCTCTTATTGTTACAGATTTGAATTTTTTTTCCTTCTCATACAGTGTCTGTCCAATTTTATAAGAGCATTGTCCAGATATTCATGTCTTTTGTAGTGGTGTGTTTTTTTCTTCATTCTGGAATCCTAAGAAGTATCATTACTCATATTTTTTAAGTCTAAATGCTGTAACCTATTTTTATTTTATGTTTGTTGTGTTTCCCTGCTAGAGAAGACTTCTGATGGCACAGAATATAGTGATACAAGATCAGGTCTCAGTAATAGAGCATGCACAGCAATGGCATTCCTCATGTTCTTTGGCGTTTTTTTGCTTGTCCATCCTGTTTTACCTTCCCTTCTTTGAAAGTGCCTAAAGCACATTAAGATGTACTAGAAATCTGTTGTGTTGTACAGGTGCTTTCCCACTCAGATATCCAAATAGATCAATAGTTAACTAATCCTCAAACTGGAACATTCCTAGGGTTTTATAGTAAGTGTGAGAATAGCTTTAACATGGATCACTTCAATTTTGTACTTGGAGCACTGAAGAGCACAGGAGAAACATCTGCAAAAAGGATAGTGAAGAGGATTTAGTTCTCATCTGAAGCTCACTGTTAATTATGGCAATCCATTTGTGACAGCATTCTGCCTGTGTAGCCACATCCTTTCAAATTCTGAAGGGATCTGTAGCATTGGAAGGGTTTTTGATCTTTTGCAGAGCCTAAGTACCAGTATTGGCTTACTGTCTGTGGCAGGATGAAGCTCCCCTGTCTGGTAGTAGAGGAGTCCTCTTGGAGTGAGGAAGGAAAAGCACCTGAGGCCAGACTTAATTCTGGTCTTGTGGTGGCACTGAGGAGATAAGAAATGTTCAGTAAACTTAAGAATAAACCCTTCTGATAAGCCAGGTTTAAACTATTTCATAGGAATTGCTGTTTCTCTTACAATTCTGAGCAAACTCTTAGATGCTTGAATGTCATCATTTGGGCTTTTAAGATGATCGTAAGTTTCTCGCATGTCAAGGTAGCCAGCTTTTGTCACTAGATTCCAGTGTGAACTGAAAGAGGGCAGTCTCTCAGTAATTGCCACTTGGCTGTAACCACTTAAAGCTTTTTGCCCTTGGGTACTGTGTAATCTTGAAAGCAGCATGCAACAGATTATCTCAGTCATAGTTATATCATCATCTGTATTCAGACTGTTTAAATCAGTACTGGGTATTTTGGTAGTACCAGATGGGTTTGGTTAGCTTTTGCTGTAAAATGAAAATTAATGGCAGTAGACAGACAGAAACCTTCTTCTGGCAGTATTTCAGCTGACCTATCTGTGCCATAACTCCATTTATGGGGAAAATGGGTTCCCTGCTGTTCTCAGGCGTGCATTACCTCTCCAGTGCTCAGCCTGCTCTGTATCTGTGGATGCTTCTGCTTGGAGCTGGCCATGTTCTGCAGAAAACATGGAGATAGATATGGGTAGCAGTAAAGAAGCAGTGCACTAAAGTTTTAGGCTTTATGAATTTCCTAAACTACAGCTAAATTGGCTGCTGAAGAAGAAAGTAATTTCTGAGGCTGATGCTTTCTTACAGCTGAAGGATGTCCTGTTACAGGACTCGGGAGAAGTATGTGTAATGCACTGGCTTGTGGATAACAATAGCCCACAGTGCTTTTGAGTTTGGCTATTTTATATCATAATTTTTGGCAAGCAGCCATGTAGTTTCTCTGTCAGAACAAAGGCTGAAGCTGTGTGTGCATCTAGAATCACATCTAACTTTTTTTTTTCAGCGTGCCTTTCAGTCTTGAGCTAAAGCTTTTCCATAAGGTGCCCAGACATTGTGTATAGAAAAGTAATTCCGTTCTTTCTGTTTCACAGCAAACTGAAAAGCTGTTTCAAAACAAGTCTCATTTGCTAATTCAATTTATTTGTCTTGAGATGCATAAGCATTTAGATAATGATGTGCTCTTTATTTCTGGGGAGGGAATGTAGAATGCTGGATTTCTGAAGAAATCAGCACTAAGACTGCTGGCTGTGAAAGTGCGAGTAGACTGGCTGGTTGTTGTCCCTGTAGTCTGGGGAGAATGTTCTGGGTGGAGCATTTAGATAGCACATATTTCCTCTCCTTAATTTGTTTCTGAGGAGGTGTTTTTTTAGCTAAAAAACCCCAAAACTTAAATGTTAGGAGGCTTGGAAATGATAGTTTAAATGGTTTTTGCAATTTTTTTTAATATTTCTTACTTGAATTTCAGATTCTGTTTTGGGAATTCTTGAAATGTCAAGCTTATTTCGCTGTAATATAAAACAGTCCTCTCTAAACAAGTGATCTATGTTTCTAGATCTTCTAATTACAATACTAATGAGTTTATCATTATTTCCCTTTCTTCTAATTCCACTCTTTTTGAAGGAAGGGAGAACCTGAGCATAAAGAAATAATGCCAGTTTGTAACTGAAGTAGCAGCAAGAGCAGCAAGGTTAATGTTGTCCTTTGCAAGAGGAGGGGATTTGAGTTTTGTGGAAGTTTAGTTTGTTTATTAGGGCAGTGCAATCATATTTTAAGTTTAACAACTTTTTAGGGAGGATGACTTTAAAAACAAAACAACACCAAATAATAAAACAACCTGTCTTTCCCTCTTCCCTCTACACCCCCCAAATAATAAAAAAAAAAGGTTGTTTTGTGTTGCTTTAGCTTCCTTTTTCCCTTTAGAAAACATTCTTTCTGGCCAACATCTTGTTCTCTTTGAGTGTGAATTGGGAAAAGTGCTTAGTTTTTTTGTGATTTGTGGTGTGTGTGTGTATATGGGAGATCTCTGGTTTCCAGATGAGAAGACACAATTTATTATTGTGTGAATAAATGCCCATCTTCAGTGAAGATGAACTTTTATTAACTAGTTAGCTTATCAAAAGTGTAGCTGATGAAGAACCTAATCTTTAAAGTTATGCTTTTCTTCACATATCTACTGGTAGGCTTCAGGTTAGCGCCTGTAACATGAACTTCTTGAGCCCTTAGGTTGATGAAGATGTCACCATGATCACAGCCAGCTTGTATTTCATCTTCCAGATATGAAAGAAATAATAATATTATGTCCTTCTGTCAATCCCTGCAGTAGCTTAATAGCTGCCAACATACCTCTTTTCACTAAATGGATCACGATCTTCAGGGAAGTTTTCCTCAGGGATGTCTGACTGTTGAGGCAGTGATTCTTTAAATTGTAAAATAACTGAAAACATGGTATTCCCTGCATTTTACCACGTGTTCTGCATTGAACAAGTGGCTTGCAAATAATCTGTTCTTTATTTTGGGTGGAAGCAAGTTGAAAGTTGACCTGGTTTATATCCTTGTACATACAACAATAGTAGTATGATTTCTCTTAGTAAATGGCAAACTTAATAATAAAACTGTATCACCACATCTAATTAACTTTGGTATTATGGTGTTGTTGCCAGAACTAAAATTAGTACCAGAACTTGTCAGTTCTAGCTCAGTTTCCATTCATGGTGGAAGCTAACTGCAGTTTCTACCTACAGCTAGTTGGGAGCACTCCTCCTACTGCGTGGGCGTGTGGAGATGGGTCCCTCTGCATGTTGGGCATGAACCTGCATACCCAGCTGTGGCCACACTTCCATGGTCTTTCATCTGTCTGATTTGAAAGCCCTGTTACTCAAAGGTTTAAAGCACTGGAGTGAGACATTTTAATTTACTGTGTTATATGAATGCATAAGTGATCCTGCTTCATATTTGTTTTTCACCTCAAACTTCAAGTGGCTGTTACTTGGTTTGCTTGCATTTACTGATGTGTTGATATATTGTGTGAACTGTTTTCTGTATTCTCTGATATTTCCTCTGCATTGTGAATTGGTCATCTATCGTTTTGAAGCCCTTTGCATATTGCATCTGGTCACTGATTTTGCTAACTGTGCTGTTTGTCTTTCCCCTCAGAAAGCAAGCTGGTATGAGTCCAGCTAAAATGAAATTGTAAAGGGTATGTGCTGTTCTCAGTCACTATTAGAGTAGCCTCAAATATACTTGCAAATATTAGACAAACCACTTAGTTGTTTCCTTTATTCCAGGTTAGTGCATATAAATGTGGGATCTGTTTATTTCTTGATCTTGTGTATTTTGCCAAGTCACATACTGTAAATCACTTTGTCCAGGCAGCTGGATTAAATGTCCTTTGACTTGAAGTGTTCTAGCCTCACTTACTCTGGTTTCACAGCCTTAGACCTCAGGAAATGCTGCAAAGAATCTGCTTCTTTCCTTGTGTGACATTTGTAGAGCAAGCTGGGCTGGGGAGAAAAGTCACCAGAAAAGTACTAAGGCTACCTCTGGCTGCCTAGCTCAACCCTGTGTAGAGGCTTGTGTGAATACTGCTGTTTATAGAGATACAGTAGGAAGGTGAGTGGGCTCCAGAATGCTGTCCTCATGTCAGCTTAGTCAAATGCTGTTGATTGCAGACTATGAAGGCATCAGTAAGATCATTCATGCAGCATAATTCTTGAAGATGACTGTAGCCATCTTCCTCTCTACACAGATGGGCTTGGGCCATGAGGAAGGATTTGGTGCCCCCTGCTTAAAATGCAAGGAAAAGTGTGAAGGATTTGAGCTTCATTACTGGAGGTAAGTGACACCAAATGTATCTATCCTAAGCTGTGACTCAGCACTGCAGACCTTGACATATATGTGCAAATGTCGAAGTAACCATTTTTGCTCTTTCTCTCAGTTGAACTAATAAGATGCTTTTAAAAAGCTGACACGGTTCAGGGCCAGAACTTCTCAGCTGCATTACAACAGAGTATCTAATCACTTGTGAACACATTTCATCTTCCCTGAAGTGAATGGTAGTACTTCTACTGCAGCATTTGCTTTAGCTGACTAAACAATTGAAGTAGATTTGCAAAAAATATGCCTACAGTAAGGGAAAAAGTGTGTTTTATTTCTGTAATAAAATGCTTTTTCAACTTCTGACCAAACATGTAAGCTTTAATCTGAGATGCTAGGTAAAATTATTTGCAAATATTTGAAACTATGTGTACACCTACAACTTAGATGGGGAAGAGATGTCACTTGTGTGTGTCACACAAATTCAAATAAGTTAGGAAGTACTGAGCCTTGGATGGTGTACTGTTCCTAAATCAGTGAGTTGATGATAGTGGTAAGTAATCTGTCATTACTTATGCAGAAACTCTGTATTTCATTTAGACCTTGTTTTCTTGAAACAAGATGTATTTATGTATATAATAATACATTTATGTATCACTGGCCGAGTTCACTCATAATACTGGGTGTGCTCTAAAATGTAGCTTAGTAATTCTAATTTTTTAGAAACAAGATCCCTCTCAAAGGGAGAAGCCTGAAAATAACAGAAAAATAATTGTTAGTAGCACTAGCACATGCTATCAATGAAAATTATTGCATTTAATGAGTGCTAACTAGCTACAGTGAAAATTGCATTTGCAGTAGAATTTTGTTTTGCTTTATAAAGTAGCCTTTGTATCCCAGCCATAGTGGCATTAGGTGCTGATAAGGCCTAGGAGATTTTACATCTTTACCCAAATATTTGACTGCAGATGAGAGTGTTTAGAAAGTAATCGGGCATACAAAAAGCAAAACTCACCAAAAACTTGTTAGAGGTTGATACATAATTAAGAAGCTATATTCTTATCTGTAATATGTAGCTATAGAAACAACTTAAAAATAATGGCATGGATCAAGAAGTGGTAATGCACTATAAGTAAATGTGATCATCTAAAGATAAAAGAAATAATTAATTTAGGGAGGACTTTTTCAATATGCACTGCATCCCTGAGAGGTTGTGTGTAGAAGTAATAGTAAAATAAAACAGAATTAATGTTAAGTAATGCAGTAAAAGAGAATTCTAAAAAGTGCAAGAGTCAATAGTGTTTATCCATGGTTAGATGAGAAATTGTGTTACTTTCTACTTGAAAGCTCTTCTGTTCAGTCACCATGCAAGATGGGGAAATTACAAGTGGGGGAGGAAAAAGTCTCCAGTTAACTTTCTCTCTTTTTGTTTTGTTTATTTTTTTAACTTAGTTGCCAATGTTACACCTTGTAATTGCTAGATTATTCTTTAACATGAAATAATTTGGAATAAAAAGAAATAAAATGGCTAAAGTGGCTTAGTCACATCATAGTATGATTGCAAAGTTAAAAGGTGTCTGCTTCTGTGTGAGTATTTAGGGGTTTTGCCTGTGTCTTTCTTTATCCATATTGCACTATCTTCCTGTGGTTTAGGGCTCATTGTGCCAGGTCCTGAATACAGAGCTCATTGGAACACTGTCTCTCCTAGAAAGTTAGAGTTTGTAGATAGCAGTGGATTAAAGAGCAAGTAATGAAAAAGATGTTAAAACAGTGACTATTTAGCTAAGATTTAGTTTGGAAATTGAGTCCTTCTAGGATAGACCAGATAAATAAGGTGGCTTGAAGTAGTCTGAGAAGCTTAATCTAAGTGTCAATGTGGCACATGCCTCTGAAACAGTCAAAAAGTTAGCAATTGAGAGAATTCAAGAATGAGTTTGAAAATAACTGTTTTTCCAGTAGAGCTGCTACTGGGAACAGTAAGATTGTGAATCTGAAGTCTTAATATAGTTTTCAAAGGAAAAAATACATTAATATGCTTCGCATGATGCGTATATTTTGGTAGTCCACCACTTAAATGGAAAGTGATGCGTCCCAAATATCTGTTTACTTAGTTGTTAGCCTTTAAATCTGAAACTCTGTTTTAAGTAGGAACAAACTGTAGCACAAGTGGACAGAATATTGTCTTTATAACATGAATAATCAAAATCAATTCAAGTTTACCCACTTATTTCGTTGCTACTCATCTGTAAAAGATGTGTTGAAGTAAGAATTGTAATTAGAGAAACAGTTACACACTGGGAGAATAATTGGGGGTAGGGATTGACCCTGGTCAGCAGTCAAACACCCACACAGCTGCTCACTCCCTGTCCCAGACATCAGGGTGGTAGACAGAAAAGGAGAAACAAAAGTGAGGCAACTCATGGGTTGAAATAGTCAGTTTAATAAGTGGTGGCTGAGCAGGTGATACAAAGGGAATCCACTGGCCATCTGCCACCACCACACTGATGCTCAGCCAGTCTCCAAGCTGTAAATACTTAAGAAGTCAGAAACCCTGACCTCTTCAGCCTCTTTTTCTGTTTTATTGCTTATCATGACGTTATATAGCATTTAAACCCCCCTGACCAATTCAAGTCAGCTGCGCCCTTTCCCAGCTTCTCTACTTGCTGAGGCAGGGACAGAGTTCAAAAACGGGGAAGCCTTGACTTTGTGCCAGAAGTGCCCAGTAATGCAAGTCGCATCAAGGCTGTGTTAGCCACAGACCCAAAGCACAGCTCCGTAAGGCATTACGAAGACCGTGACCTCCATCGGGGCAGGAGCAGCCGCGTGTGCCGGGCTGACACCGCCCTCTCCTGGGGACAGCCGAGGAGCTCCAGCACATCGCACAGCTCTTGGGCTGATACATGACAGCGCTGTTCCTCAAAGAGCCGACGTGCAATTTCTCCTTGTATTTCCGTACAAAAGACACTCAATTCTTCCTCCAGGGAGTCAGATTGCTAAAGTGCACAAAAAACTCAAGTGTACCTCTCCAGTAGCGGGGCTTTACAAGGGCTGCTACAGCCTTCTTCTCTATACTGGGAGTATTTGGAATATATCTCTTCTGGGGTGGCAAATACTGTTTTAAGACGTTTGTGCTGTAAATCTTGACACATTGTATGGGCAGGTTTTATAGGTGCAGAACTGTAAATTGAAGCTAGTATGGAAATGGTAAACCAAGCCTTTAGTAAAATTTATTCCTAAGCTTTGAAGTTCTGATAGCCTCAGTGTGAGCTGAACACAAAATTAATATGAGAGATGTGGTTTACAATGGTAGTTGAATGGTTAACAATTGCCTGGTTTATCTTAGTGTGTTAATAGCTTTTGCTTTTTAAATTGTCCTCAGAATCATGCTTCTGTCTAAATGTAGTGGCAGCAGAAGGTGGAGAAGGTACTCTTAATTTAGGCGTTAGATTTATTTCAGGCTGCAAAACAACCCCCACGCGTGTCCAGTGGGTCAGGCTGGATGTAAGAGATTGCTACTCAGTTACATATTGCTCCTTGGGAATGTATCTCCCACTAGAGGGAACTATGGGACAGGAGTGAGAAGTTGCTAAGAACAGGAGGGAAGGTTCTGATTTATCTTGGTTGCATATGTACCAGAAAGTGGTAACTGTCCCTGCTGGGACTTGCTAAGATGTTAAAAAAACTTTTGAAAACAAGAGTCTTAAGCTTGGGAATGATCTTTTTCAGCATGTAGCTTCTCTGCACAAATACAATGTATGAAAGGCAGGGAGAGCCTTAAGTTGGCTTTAAGATTTTCTGATACTACAGCTGACAGGAAAGCATTGATACGCAGTTCAAAGCAGTTGCAATTACTTATAGCTGCATTAATAGCGAGAAAACCTAACAGAAGGAATTGCAAAATAATAGACTTGGATGAAGAAGTAAAGTCCTTTCTCAGTAATTTCACTAATGATGCAAAGCTGGAAGGAGTGGCTGATATGCCAGAGTGCTGGGCAGCAGGATTTTTACAAATTGGAGAGATGGGCATCTGAAGTTCAATAAAGGCAAATGCAAGCTCCTGCACTAGCACAGGCTGGAGGCTGACCTTCTGGAAAGCAGCTCTGTGGAGAAGGTCCTGTGGACAGCAAGCTGTCCCTGAGCCAGCAGTGTGCCCTGGGGGCCGAGAAGGCCAGTGGTGTCCTGGGGTGCATTCTGCATGTGGAGTGCTGTTTCCTGTTCTGTGGTCCTCAGTACCAGAGAGGCTGGAGCATCTCTTAAGGGGAAAGGCTGAGGGAGCTGTTCAGCTTTAAGAAGTGGTGACTGAGAGGGGGCCTCTTCAATGTCTATCAGTATCTGAAGGGAGGGTGCCAAGGTAATGGAACCAGGCTCTACTTGAGGGTGTTGAGCAATAGGACAAAGGGCAATAGGCAGAAACTGATGCACAGGAAGTTCCACCTGAATATGAGGAAGAACTACTTTAGTCTGGGAGGTGATCAGATACTGGAGCAGGTTGCCCAGAGAGGCTGTGGAGTCTCCCTCACTGGAGATGTTCAAGAGTCACCTGGAGTTCTGTGATTCTGTTATAGGAAGAGGTTAGTTGTTCTGCATGGAGCGCAGAAGCCTCAGGGCTTGCCAGGTCTTTGTTGAAGATTTCTCTATGCCTGCAGCTACTGCCTCCTGTCTCTAGGAGGCAGTATAGGAAGGATCATTATCCGTCTTATTTTTCCTCTCCATACACCAAAACATAGACAATCAGGTGGATGGTTAACATTTGATTTTGGAGAAGGAACTGGAAGTCTTTGATCCTTCCTGTCAGTAGACATTCAGAACACAAGAATTCATCACTTGAGAGGATGGAATCTCTACCTTTCTTCCTTGTTCTTTCTAACTACTCAACACCTGCTAGCAAGGCACTATCTAATAGATGTCTTTACAGTGATACACAACTTTTCATTCCACAGATTTTTGAAGCTTCTTCCCTATCTCTGGTGTTTTTAGTGGGAAAAGCTTTTCAAATTCTGAGATGGGTGTGGAGGAGCATTGCTCTGCTTTGATGAGGTGATGACATAGGCAGGAGTCCATAACAACTCCTTCTGCAGGGATCTCGCTGAATGTCCTCAAGTGAAGAGAAAATGTTTTCAACAATGCAGATGGAGAGAACAAGAAATTCTCACTACTTGTCCTCTTGACAGAGTCAAAGGAGATAAAAATTGTCTAAGCATATATGTTTTTATATATTTATGTCTTTGGGTGTATATAACAGCAATTTTTTTTCTTGCACATGAAGTGTTCAGTTTAACATCAAAGATGAAAATAAAGCGTCAATTAACAGACAGACTTGTGAAATACAAATTTGAGGTAATGGAATGGGGTCATTTCAGTGACCAGAAAAATGACCAGCCAGTCTATTCTAAAGAGAAGTAATTGGCCATATACCTTCTGCCGGGGGGACAGTGAGTGACTAATGAGCAGGATTTTGCTGTGGCAACTACTGAAAGAAGTTAGGATTAAACTGTAAACAGTACTATGCAGGAACTGTTTCATATGTAAATATCAACTGGATATCTTTTAGTACTGAAAATTACTCGAGGAAAGATTATAAATCAGGACAGGATACTTTTTTTGGGCTGTTAGCAGCTGTATGGACATCTTTATGTGACTAAGATCCAGGGGAGCATGGAAAATGGCAACAGCCTACGGGATTTTCCTTCGATTTACTGAGATATGATGACATCAGTTGTGACTCAGCATTCTCCACATTCTTTCTGTATTGTTTCGTCCTGTATTCAGAGGCATAATGGTACACAAGTTTGAATGCCAAGGCCACTATTGCACTTGTAACATAGCCCCTGTTAACAGCTTCTTGCAAACTGTTGCAAAGAATTATTCACTTAACTTTGGAAGAGCAAGATTAGACTGAAATGCACACAGTGAAATTCTGAATTTCAGTGGGTGCAGGGGTGGGGAAGATTAGTGGCTGCCTCATTATTTTCAATACAAGTATAAATGCAGTATTTTCACAGTGAGTCCCAGGAAGGACCTAAGGATGAATTGTGTGCTTTCACTTCTTTGCAGCTACCCATTTATGAGGAAAGCAAAAACAAATCTCTCACATTGCAGTCAGTGAAACATGTTAAGCCTTCAAGGTGGGACGAAGAATAATGACAGCAGGTCAGGGTGTTCATCTAATTGAAAATAGAAACAGGATCTCTAAGCTATTCTGCATTCTGAAAGAATACTATTAGAAAAAAGATATGCAATTTCATGACATGAGCAAAAATTAGGTGCTCTTGTGGCTTTTCCAGCCCATGTGAAAGTTTAGGATGAATTCTACCGCAGCTTGTGGGGAGTAGTCTGGTCTCTGCCTGCTGTCAGTGCTGCTTTACTGTAGTTGGATGCTGTAGAGTGGGGAGAGTGCACCACCTGTCACACAGGCAATACAGCAATATGAACTGTTCTTACTGAGGTCTGTCCTGCAAGCAGAGCAGTTCTGGACAGCATGGTCATACTTGAATTGCCTAAGTCTGTGCAGGGAACCCAAGAATGTCTGGTCGTTCATCACTTATTAAATCACATCAAGACACGAGACTGAAACTGGGGTTACTGTTGCTAAAGATTTAACTTGTAAGAGTAAATAAAGTGCTTTGTGTCAATTGTTTGGATGGACAAACTGCTTCAATTCCAGTAGTATGTGTGCTGTGAGGCATAAAGCAGCATGGTGATCATGATGTAAATCACTAAATCTGCAAAAAGCAAGGTCTGATTCTGTCACCTGGTATTAGATCTCAAAAAAGTTACAACGGAGAATTGATAATAAGATAGAATCAATCACAGGCATACTATAAAAGATGAGCAAAGTGAATATTAATTGCTTTATTATTATATTAAGTAGTCTCTAAGTATTAGCTATGTAAAGAACTTGTGTAGACAGATGCAGAAGATCTTGCAAAATTTTATGCTTCAAGTGCTTGAGGTCCATAGTAAAGTTTTTAGGCTTAATGGGCAGTGCTAGTTCATGCTTGAATGTTTTGGTAAACTGGGAGATTGCAAAGTGATTAGTTTATAGTAGCTATCCAGGTAAGTATCAGCTTTGAAATTCTGCACCTTTCCTGTTGTGGAAATGAGTTGGAAGCTGTCAGACAGTCTACACTTCAGTTGGTGATCTCTTTAGGTATTTGTGTTGCAAAGTGGAGTCACTTCTGCTTAACATTCTTATTTTGCATGAGTGGCTCATTTTTATTGCAGAGTTAGGTATTTTTATTGGAACTGGGCCTTACAACTTAAATTACCACGATGTATGTTTTCTGTGTAACCAAATGACCAGTGCAGCATCCACCATACACTGAAATGTTAGTACTCCACATCCTAAACTGGTGTACATATAGAGAGCATCTGTTTGGGGCTGGCTGTGTATCACTTCAGGTGGCCAATTAAAGGTCCTCCTTCCTTTCCCATTACCTCAGGGGCTAGCTGTAGTCATGGCATGTTCTTGTTGTGTTCCTGTGGCTTATGGCACCTGACTTGCCTTCAAGACTGTATAAAGCAAGATGCAGAACAATGCTGAGTTTGATAGGTTTTGCCAAGCAGGGTTCAGAAGCGTTTTATAGCTAATAGTTTATGCTGTTTTCTATATGAAGCATAAATAATGGGGTAAAACACTGCTCATTCCTCTTCATAGTCTAGAGATCCAGAAGGTTGATAGGTTTTCTTGGTGTATAGTAAGAGCCTTTAGTTAACATCTAATTTCACTGATTTCTGGCTGACTGCTTTGAACTGAAGTTCTGGGGAAGCTGTTAATAAATAATGAACTAGCTTGTCTAATCCAAGGTTCTGTTCATTATACGTGAATTGTTTAATTATGGTTAAGGTAACAAATTGCTTTCTAATATTCGTTAGCTAAAACATTTGAAATGTGTAGTATATGAAAGAATATAATTTATATCCAAGTAAGTAGATCTACTTCTACCATTTAAGGCTGTTTTCTGTGAAAGTTCTCTCTACAGCATGTGCCAGAGTACCTCTGACTTGGTTCAGAGCTGTTTTGAAAGACTTTGTCCATATAAGCCTTTAACTTTTCTTTCATCTTCTCTTTAAATTCAGTGCTTTGAACAGAACTTGGTGCAATTACACTCTTTGTATGTCTGTATGCATTTTCTTCCTTTCTAGGAAATATTTGTTTCCACATGATAGCAGCCCAGTGATAATCAAATATCAGGCATACAGTGAAATCCACATGGAGAAAATAATATATTGTGTATAACTTGGAATGTATGAAGAGCAACTGAAAAACTAAAATCCCAAGCAATGATTGCTGGGGGAATCATGTTGATGCATTAAGTTATCTTATAATAAATCTGGTAGGTGACTGATAAAGGATATATGTGTTTGATCAGTACTGAGATGTAACTGAAGAAATGACATAGCTTCATATTAAAAATGCATTAGTGTAGTCAACTGATACCTATCTGTAAACAATGTAAATAATACAACAGGACACATAAGGAAGTGCTTAACATATTGCAGAAAAACATGTGTATTTCTAAACAAAGCACTGAAAAAAGGATTTGGGTTCCTGGTGATGTTACTACACACTCAGATGGTGTGAGATTTTAAGTTTGTTGCTGTTTCCATGAATTTCAGGAAAATATGCCGCAACTGCAAATGTGGCCAGGAGGAGCATGACATCCCTTCCAGCCATGAGGAAGATCGGAAAGTGGGGAAACTCTTTGAAGATACAAAATACACAACCCTCATTGCAAAGCTGAAGAATGATAGCAATCCCATGTATAAACGCAATGTAATGATACTGACCAGCCCAGTGCCAGCCAAGAACGTGTCTATCGATACTGTGACTTATGAGTGGGCTCCTCCTGTTCAGAATCAGACACTTGTAAGTCCAACTCACATTTTTTCATGTTCAAGGCAGGAGTTGGTGGGAGATAAAGTAGTAGAGCTTACTGGAAGGCTAACTTTGCCTCTTGTAGTCTTCCTTTCTTGCTCCTCAAAACTGAAAATATGGTGCCTGTTTAATGAGTCTTGCATCTGTCATCATGCTTTATGAATGTTTGTATGTAGAAATTCTTAAAAGCTTGGGGAGATAAGCTAGTTTTTGATACATAGGATTAAGAGTTATCTACTAAGTCCCTGGAGTCCAGTTTCTGTAACCTGCCTTTTTCTTTTTTCTTTTTTTTTTCTTTTTCTATTTTAATAACGTTGAAAAAATTGCAGGAAATGTGGGCTTAAAGAAAAAAAAAAACAAAAACCCATCACCACATCAATTTATATCATTGTTTAAGGTTAAGGGGAACACTTAGCCTTGCTTATAGCTTTTACTGTATATGGTAAGAACAAAGTCAGTGTTGACATCTAAAAGAGCAGCTCTCTTCCAGTATATTTTCAGCTGAAGTAGTTGAGATGGTAGATAGCCTTCTGAAGACCTTTCTTCACTTTTCAGACTTTGATTACTAATTTATTGTGCCAAGATGTTGTGTAATCCATGCCAGAATGACAATATCTCAAATTATTCCTTTTCAGTGAATTAATCAAACCTTGTGCATCTAAGACTTATTTAACATTCAGTTACCAATTTGATTTTTAGCTTCGTCATTGCTTTATTAAAGCTAGGGCTTTTTGTTCCTAAATTTAGCTAGAGTTGTTTCTTCAATGGGCTGTATGCCCCTAGCAGATGATTTCAGATTCTACTTTTCTAAGACTATACTCATGATCAGTATTCATAGAGAGAGACAAGGTGCTGTGTAAATGTTATTTACTCAGAGAAGTAATAACTCTTTTCTGTATGTTGTAAAAGGCTTAAAAAGGAGCCTGTCTCTTACTCTGGGAAGAAGCCAATTAATGCATCTGCTGCATTTTATCTCCATTACTGTTTCAGGAGCTTAATGTTTATGGAAAGAACCTTGTTTTTGACAAATTTGACTGTCGCTAAAAACAGTAGAGATTATTTTAGTTGTGTTTGCTTATGAGAATGGGTCTGTAGTTGAAGTGCCATCTGATATCTAATTCCTCCTGATTCAGGCTAGACAGTACATGCAGATGTTACCAAAGGAGAAGCAGCCTGTTGCTGGCTCAGAAGGCGCACAATACAGGAAGAAGCAGTTGGCAAAGCAGCTGCCTGCTCACGATCAGGATCCTTCAAAATGCCACGAGCTTTCCCCCAGTGAAGTTAAGCATATGGAGCAATTCGTGAAGAAGTACAAAAAAGAGGCACTTGGTGTAGGAGATGTCAAGCTCCCTGGTGAGGTGGAAGTGAGAGCTCCTGATGAGAATAACTTGAAAAATGGTGGTGGCAGAGGTACCTCATCTGCTGTTGGAACAATGGAGAAGAAGCCCCCAAATCAGAAAGCATCTCAATACGTAAGTATAAAAAGGGAAAGATAAAGCAAGAAGGGAAATTATCATCTGAGTGCTCTATTTGGTCATTTTAGCCCAATTAAATTGTTTGTTAATTTGGAATAGCAAAAACGTGGGAAAGAAAGAAGGGAAACTAGAGGATGTTGTGAATGCACAGAGCCTTGGTTTCTGACAGTATTTAATTCATTGCAGCAAATAACTTCCTAGGTGACACTTTCATCCTCAGTGCAAAAACATGTTAGCTTGGAGATAGTGTATTAGGGTGGCTTTTACAGAAGAATAATCAAAAAGCTTGTGTTGTCTTATGGACTAATTGTTACATTCTTCTTGTGTTGAAGAGTTAGTTTAATTTTAGAAGCTTGTTTTCTCCTCTTTCTTGGAAAAGCACTGAAATTATCCACTTGACAAATTGTGTTTAAAAAGAAATGAAACTAAGGAATAATAAAGTAACAAGTATCCATCCTTTGTCCAACAAGTTGAGCCATACAGTGCTGTTTTGACTAGCCTTCTTTTCATATTCATCTCCATTTTCTTGCCTATTTGTTTCCTTTGGCATCTGATTTCTCCTTGTAATAGCTCAACAAAAAACAAAGTATATAAAACTATCCAGTTTTCATTGATATTTCAAAAATTATAGCCTTTATCAAGTTTCTGACATAACTACTGCTGTGCATGTCTCAACTACCGATTACAAATACAAAATAGGGGTAGGATTACTGAAGGAACATTAAATCAGTTTAGTGGGGGTAGACATTACTTAGGAGTGTCAAAACCTCTACTGTAGCTAGATTTCTAGAAATGTTGTTATTATATGTATGAATCCTTAAAATTATTTGTCTTCAGGTTGCTTACAGAAAAAACATACAAGTTCTAGCTGGAGAAAAAGGTTTGCTTAACACTGGTTGTAGAATGCAGCTTTTGTTGTGGCATTATTGGGGGTGTGGTGGTTTGTTGTTTGTTTCTGAACTGACTGTATATATGACTACTGGTGTGAAACATAAAATCAACACTTAAGTTTTAGCTTTGGACATGACCACTTACTGCAGAAATTTTCAAGCTGTGCCGTTTGACTATTTGCTAATTTTTTCTTTTTTTTGGTCACTGTGTTGTTATGGAGAATCTAAGAAACTAAAAAGTTCTTTTACCATGGCTTGATTAGGTTACTGTCATTTTGTCTTAAATCAGCCTTTCTTGCTGGTTTACTTTAGTTTCACAACAGCAATTCTTATCTCCTCAAGGAAGACCTACAGAAATGCACATCTTGCATTATACCCTGCTGACCAACTGCCTTGGACTATAAGTCAATAGCAGGAGGCACCATATGTCCTCTTGAGTAATTGCATCAGAAGGTGCTTTGTTTTTACATTACACCTGTTTATCACTTCCAAACTTTTCTTACTCCAGCACCTGAGTGTTCTTCCTGCTATTTGAGCCAAGCATCACTGTGGGCCGTGATTTAGAAAGAGGCTTGTAGGTGCTTAATAGCATAAATGAACATTTTGGTTTCTTATCTGTTGTTAGTACTGAGTTTACACTGGGTTAAATAATCAGGATTTAGGTATGTTATTTGTAAGTATTCGGGGGGGGGGGGTCTGATTTCAGCAATGAGACTTTATTTCAGCTGTAGGATTTAACATTATCTCAACTACTTAACAGTTCAACATAAATTGATACGAAGAAGAACTCTTAAATAATTAGCAGAAGAATGCCATCCTTGTCTACACGGTTTTTTGGTTCTGCATTTTTGCTTATCAGATTTTTTTTGTACATTGTCTTTCAGACTGAGTTTGAAAGCTGTATTCCTGTAGCTGTGGTACAAAGACTCTCTTGGAAAATTAATTTTCATTATAGGAATAGACTGCACTTCTTGGAAACCTGATAAAAAATAAAAAAAGCAAACCCATCTACACTAACAACCAGGTCTCCACTATTAATGTAAATATACCTATAATAATTGTATCTGTGTTTACAAATATAAAGCTTTTTTACCATAACTGAAAGCTGAATTAAAGGAAAATAGGTACTCAGCATATTTTCATCTTGTAAAGAAGGAAATTTGTATGTACTTTTTAACTACCAAAGCTGGAGATGGTGTAAATGGTAGGCAAATGAATCACATTGCCCAGATTTGGGTCTAGGCAGCTGCTTAACCTTCCAATGGACTTCTCTTGGAGTGAAGTCTAAAGTAGAAAGATCAGAAACCTTTATAAGCATGTATATTTGAACTTCCCCTTTCTTTTATTTCCCTACATTCTGCATTCTTTTTCTGTTCCAAGTTGTTCTTCTTCTTTTGGTGGCTTTCTATGTACCTTTTGAAATTGTCTGGCATCTGGGATCTGATCAACATGCCTTACAGCTGAGGCACTTTATATGTATTTTATTTTTATATGCACACACGAAGCCATTTGTTACTGATGTGAGTCATAGAGGAAAACCTTCCCAGGATCTTCAGCCCAGTCCACAGACCAGCTGGAGTGCAGGAAATGCCATACTGGTGATTAAACTGTAGATAAAAAATTTTTGGTTCAGTAAAATAAATAATTTGTGGCTTTTTACTTGATGGCAAAAACCTCTCTGTGTACAGGTACAGGGCAGAAGACTGACTATGAACTCTCAGGAATTATTTGTAGTGTAACTGTGTATGTATGCTTTGTAGTTATTTGTAGTCACTCTCCCTGTCCTAAAATCATTAATCACTGACTGTTGGATAGCAGCCATGAGTGACTAGCATCCCTAGCACACAGCTTTAAACAGAATCAGTTTGAAATATTCACTTATTTTTTACTTTCCCCACCAGTGATTCAGATATGGCTTGGTCTTCTCATGACCTACAAGTACAGCCATTTTCTTGTCATGCATTCTAGTCATAGTTGGTTAGCTTGGATGGAGGCTCATTATCCTCTCCTTGTTCCTAAGCATGTAAGATTTACAGAACATAACATGAATTTTAATTGCCTGTTGCTTTCTTTAAACACTGGACTGCAATTGCAAATGTGAATACAGCAAAGTATAACAATCCTTTTAAGGGGCACTAATGCTATGATAGTAGAATGTGCATCATCTTGAATTGTTTAAACATAACCTATGGAAAAGGTATATGTTGAACCACTACTATCTACTCATGGGATTAAGCTAATGCTTTAATTTCAGTCTGGAAAGATGGAATTTATTAAATATATCTGCAGTATGTAATTTTTATAAATACAGCTCTCAAAGACTTAATTAACTTGGTAATAACCTCTTTCCAGTTCTGCTATCACTGCAAACTGAACATGAAGGAAGGTGACCCAGCTGTCTATGCAGAACGTGCTGGATATGACAAATTGTGGCATCCAGGTTGTTTTGTCTGTTGCACCTGCGGTGAACTTCTAGTAGACATGATCTATTTCTGGAAGAATGGAAACCTGTATTGTGGAAGACATTATTGTGACAGTGAAAGACCCCGGTGTGCTGGATGTGATGAGGTAGGAAATATCCTAGTCCTTTCTTCTAGTATATGTTTGTTCCCCTGAGAAGTGATTAGGAGTTGTAGTAAAACATTTCAGTGCAGGAAGATGATATGCCGTCACCAGTATAGTTGATATTTTAGATGCAAAGAACTGAAACCAATATGGACACTGCACTTCAGGAAGATCCATAGTTTGTTTTGGATTTGTTGGTGATTTTATACAATCTGTGGAGACATAGGATGTGATATGTGAGGGCAAATTCTTCCAACAAGTCTCACTTATGCACTCGTTTCCTTATCAGGGGCACTAGGGGCCAAATTGACCCTGGGCAGCAACAGGGCACAGCCCTCCTGGGGCCTCTGGCATCTGTGGGTTCCATGCTGTGGAGCAGCATGGGGGCTTTTGGGAAACAGTTAAACAATGGTGGTACCACTGGGAGTTCTTGCAGATCACAAAACATCCAGAGGCTGTATTTATTAAAAGGTACACTGTTAAATGAATGTACTCGTTTACTTGTATACTTGTTTTTATCTTCCTCATAGCTAATATTCAGCAATGAATATACTCTCGCAGAAGGGCAAAACTGGCATCTGAAACACTTCTGCTGTTTTGATTGTGATTGTGTTTTGGCTGGGATAACCTATATAATGGTGAATGACAAGCCAGTCTGCAAATCCTGCTATATGAAGAACCACGCTGTGGTAAGGTCCTTACAGATGTCTTGGTGTTGTGAAGGAAGGGAACATAAGTCTATGGAGCTTCAAACTCTTACTTTTTCTCAGTCTGGAAGTATCTGAAGAGTATAAATTGAATGTGTGTTTTGGCTTGAGTCAGTTCATCTTCTTTCCCTTCGGGAAAAAGAAACCAAAACCCACAACTTTAGACAGGCATGAGTTTTTTCACTTGAACAAAACTAGAACAAAAGCCACTGCCAGGGTGGGGGGTGGAACCTGTTGGAAAAACACCTGGAACTTAGCCAGTGGTGAAGCAGGATTTGGTAACAGGAGTAAAGTAGGTGAAGATGAGTGATTCTCCTAAATGTTTAGTTTTCGTCAATTGCAGTTCATTGAGCCTGGTGGGAATCAATTTCAGCTGATCTGCTAAATGCCTGTAGTGATAACTGCAATCTAGGTGTTTCATTTATTTCTAGCCACATGGGTTAAAAAGGAGAGTGATGACAGGATACAGCTAGAAGTTTGGAAAAGAATGGTAGTTCTTGATTCGTGGTTATGCTGGAAACTCATCTGAGATGATGGTCCAGTCGTAGCTGTAAGTTAGCTAGCTACTAGTTGGGGGCTCAGTCTAATGTGCATCTAGATGGTTTATATAGTGAATGGAGGGAAAAATAGTCTCTAGTTGGCAGTTTATAATATTCTGAGGTAGGTGTGAGGAATTGTTTTTTTGGAGAGGCTTTTTTTCCCCTCATTGACTTTATCTAAATTATAATTTGTGAACAATGAGATTCTAAGATTAATTGCATTCAAGACTTTCTAATAACTTTTAATTATTTGGCATTGCCACAGAGCTGTCAATACACAGGAAGATTTGTAGCTAATCTCTTCACATATTTAGGTTAATATATGAAGATATTTATGTTTGACATAAAAGGTTTTTATGATTATTTGGGTACTGGGAAATCCTAACCATCATAACTGTCTAAACTTAGTCTCAGCAGCAAATAAACTGTGTGTCCATTTTATTATTCTGTGCCCTTAGCTGAATTCTAATCAAAACACTCTAAAAATAAAGAAAAAAATCAAAAGTTGGAGACTTTTTTAAAAGGCTTCTTTTAACACCTCTCTCCTCAAAAAACATTTAAATGTTCTAGGTTTTATTGCACTTGAAGAGAGCATGTGTGCTTCATTTCAGTATTGTTTTGTTTCTAAACAGACCTGCCAAGGCTGTCATAATGCTATAGATCCCGAGGTTCAGCGTGTAACCTACAACAACTTCAACTGGCATGCAACGCAGGAATGCTTCTTGTGCTCCTGCTGCAGCAAGTGTCTGATTGGCCAGAAGTTCATATCTATGGAAGGGATGCTTTTCTGCTCAGTGGAATGTAAAGGAAAGATGATGTCATAAAAGAAGACATGCACAGAACTAATCAAGTGTTGCTGTGTTCCAAAGGTTCTTGCATTTCTACTGTAAAATATATAGTGTCAGGGCATTTAAAATTATTAAAAGTATTTAATAGCATTTCCCAAAGATTTTCTTTTTTAATGTCTAAACCTTCCTATGTAATCTTCATTTCTTAGCTGTAATAATACTTTTTTTTTTTTTTTGGGATACTCTTTCTGAGTCTTATTTCAAATTACTTCATATCATAGAAATGTAAAAAAACATATGTTACAAACTCTATACATTCTAAGGGAGCTCTTCACTGTGAAGAATCTTTTTGCTGTATCTTGTCTAATGGAACAAGAAAATGTGAAAATGCTCCAATTTATCTTGTTTTGTATGATAAATGTAACTCTTCCACCTCTGGTTTCACTAATTTATCATTTCTATAGTTTTTCTGCTTTCATCAAGCACTTTAGACAAAATAATCAGTTTTACTGCCATAAACAGCTTTGTTTTCCCGACTTCAAGTATGCAGGAAGAATGACACTTTTAAAAATTTGCCTTTAATAATTTCTTTGGTTTTGACACATGGGTTCTTGGGGGGTAGTGACTACTCTTAGGTCCAGTTTTGAAAGTAACTCCACCAGTAGAAAAATGTTGGCTCATATTTCTTTCTTGCAACTGTTCATACCTGGAAAAGCTTTACTTTTAGAAATACTGAAGTTATGTTATGGACTGAGGGTGGGGAATGTTGGTGTTAGAAAATAAGAGCAAGTCTTGCTTAGACTGAAAAAAGTGCACCAGAAGTAGTGGATGTCACTGTTAGCTTTTCAGAACTGACTTCTGTTTTATATCATGAATGTTCCTTTCATAAGTTGTGCCTTCTATCAAGAGGGATGTGGCACACAGTACTGTATGCATTTCCAAGAATGTATTTCTGCAAATGGATCCTGCTTTTGATTTCTAAATTCTGAACCAAAGCATGAAGAATTCTTTCCCAGAAAACTTCCAGTATTTGAGTGAAAACATCCACAGTGGTATATTAGCTTTCCTTACTAGATAAACCAAATGTGTGGCTCTTTCTTTTGTTTAATAATAGACCTACAGTGAAGTTTGTTAGATATCTTTGTGCCAGAATGGAGAGTCTTTGGCCTGAAAAAAGAATAAAATTATTATTTTTAAAAGAAAAGTCTATGCAAGTCTTACGTTCAGTTCTTGTAAGTTTTATGGTGATTGTATTGTAACACCTATAAATAAAATTAATGTTTACCACTTAAGTTGTCTACTAATTCTGTTCTTGTTCAATCCCCTTCCGCAGTGGCAAGGAGGAAGGGAAACGTTCCCATACTTTACTTTAGCTTGGACATAACTTCCTAAAATCTGAAGGCCCGTGCCTGTGAACAGTAACCTACTGTGCAATGGTTAATGTCTTGTGTAACATTATTAATGTGCTTATAGGTACAAAACTGTGGGTCTTGTTCCAACAAATGCACAACTTCAGAACTTAGTGTTATTTTTTGTTCACATAAACCATTTGAAGACATTGAATGGGAAGTTTTGAATTCATACAAGTGAGGTAATGTGTTGAGAAAGTGCATTGTGATCCTTTGAGTGCTGTGAAAATAAGACCCACTGAGATACATTGGGATTTTTTTATATATTGTTTAAGTTGTTTAAGTTTAAACTTTACATCCATGTTCTTGAAGCCTATACAGCTTTTCTCAAAGATCCTCAGGAAGTACAAAAAAGTATATATATTTCAGCTCATATCAGTAAGCTATATCCCTGCCAGATTTGCAGGTTTAAACCAAGGAACAGCAGAATGTCGCAGTAAGAGGTTTTTCTGTGTAAGTGCTACTTAACCTATAGCAGGTTACGTACTTTAACCTGTAGAGGACATGCTGTGAGAATGCTGTTCACAGGTTGGATAAGGTCTTATTTAATGATTATCCATAAGGATGGCTTAATAGTGACTGGGTTTTATGTGTCTTGAGTACATCTGTCCTCACTCACTCACTAACATCTCTTCTGGAAGATGCAGCTGACCTTTATAAAGAACTGTGAAAAGATCTTTTGCACCTTTGTGTGCCCTTCCCTTGCCGCGCTGTGTGACAGCTTTCTCATTAATGTGATTACTTGGACTGACAGCAGTCATACTTGTCACTTTAAATCTTGTTTGAACAGTTTTGTTTATTAAAATTTATTATTGTGTAACTATCATTTACAAGGCTGAGCAGGAGATGCCTCAGAGGTTACTTATTCCATCAAGACACAATTTCTAAGGAAATTTATGTCAAACCAAGCAATTTCAATAGTCCTTCAACTAGGACTGACTTTTTCCATGGCTCTTCTGAAGCATGTTGGCTTGCTGGCTTTAGCTGGCACTCTTCTTGAGTATTTTCCCTTGCCTGCTTGTTCCCCTGGAACCTGATGCATCTATGGGGTATCCAAAGTTTAATTTCTGTTCACACAGTAATTGGAAAGGATCATGTCTTATGAACATCAAGTGTAACATACAGGTGATACAGAGAGTAGACAAGACACTGATTTGTGACTTCACAATAGGTCAGAGATGATTGGGAGTGCTGAACTGTTCTTGTAATGAGTTAGGAAGGAATTTATGTTCCTGCAGATAATGCTTTTTGTGTTAGCTGAATGATATGTCAACATACTTTAGCTCAAAAACAAACATTAAGGAGATTTCATTCTGTCACTGTCATAATAAAAATATTGGCAGTAAAGTATTGGAGTTTTTTCTCTTGCATTTTTGGCTATTTTATTAGAAGTCCCTCTGGACCTATTTATCTTAATAAGCTAAGAATAGAAGCTGGCGACTTTTGCATACTTCAGTAATAAAAATATATACTTTCCAGATGAAATTTTGACCTTCCCTGAATGTTGAAGTTCTTTGCTTAAGAGTAGAACTTCTTTGGTAAGAAAGAGTTATAAGCAGTCATTTTAACAGCTAGATCTTTTTATTTAAGGAAGAGCTATCCTGTGGGTCTGAAAAATTGAGGCTGGAAAAGCTTTGCAAAAACTGAAAGAACAAAGCTAAGGAAATGCCTCTTTGAATTAGTAACATTTATACATGGTAGGAATAATCTGTAACTTTTACTGGGATTTGGATTACATTTCAAACTTAGTATGGTTATGCATATGCTAGAAATAAACATTTTAATCAGGTCTTATATGTATTTTTTTGCCTCTGGAAATATGAAATTTGTGTATTAAAAGACATGGTGAAGAGCAATCAACACAGGAACTTCCCATTTGATTCCAGAATCATAGGCTTTGAGTCTTACGGAGCACAGTAAATGGTGTGAAGCAAAATTATCTGACTTTGTAGTAGTAATGACCGTTAGCACAGAAGTATTTGCTTGCAGAACTAGAAGTACTTGGACATTCTAGACCCTCTGTTCCCAGAAGAATTTGTAAGGTAGGGGTGGCAGAATGGTCAATAGCCTCTGCTAAATTTAGTCTGATTCACATCAATAAATATGAATACTTTTGTGTGGTGAAAAAGGGTAGAAGAGGCCAGTAGAAAATCTTTTGCTAGGCCTTCATGTGTCAGGACTGTGGAGTGCCCAGGAGCCCAGTCAACTGCTCCTTACATACCCATCAGTCTCCCTTGAGTGCAAATGTTATTTTCTTTATAGTTTTCAGTGTGAAACACAGGGAAAGTTTGTTCACCTTCTTTTCTGTCTCTGAATGAGTGAAGCGTTTGCTTCCAGAAATGGGAAGTCTGGATTCAAGGCTGTCCTCAAGCATTTTGGCTCCAAATTCTCCCTCTCGCCTTCTGGGAGAATGGCCCAGCCCTCAAGCTGTGGTGTGAGCTCCAAGTAAGCGCCCTTCATATCATCTGTTGTGGGTACACCAAAGCGATTAAGAATTTCATAGTTCAACCTAAACTACACATGATATAGCTGATGATTTTTAATGTTAACTGAAATACACCATTGAAGTTGTATTGCTGTGTTATTAACACTCAGCAGCGAGCAGGATCACACACAAGTAGATTTGGTGATCTTTGTCTTTCAAGGAGCTGCTTATTAATGGTATAAAGTTGGAGCCTCTCTGCACTCATTACTCTACTACCTTACTTCCAAGTGCTGAGGCTGAAGAAGTCTATGGGCCAGGGCCTTCTGCCTTTACTCAATCCTTCAGTAAAAAAGTAAATTGAGTTTGTTAATTAAGCGTAAGGCCAAAAAGTAGTATTTAATAAAGTTAAGTGTACTGCTACAGAGGTCCTAGAAGTAAGTGCTAAATGCAAAATACATGATCTAATTATCATCAAGTACTGAAAATAATCTGTTCATGTTTTCCATGTCATTATTAACATAAAATAATGGGTAAAGGAGCTTTAGGGAACTAAAGTCCAAAGCCATCTGAGCCAAGACTAGGCTCAGATTGTAGACTGCCACCCTGTGTTCACTGCCTCGCAAAAACTCACAAAAAATGAGCCAGATAGGCTTTACCTCTGGCAAGCACCGAGGCAGTACCTGCTTCACAGTGCCACCACCAGAGCAGCAATGTCAGGTTTGGTGGTTGCTGTGAACAATCACGATGAAGTGTTACAGATCAGTTTCCCCTTTTGCTTCCCCACTAAACAAGTGAAAAAAGAACCAAATAAGAGGATGTTTCTGCTACAAATTAAGTCCAGCATTGTTCAGATTTGGATTCATGCCCGTCATTGTCATAGAAAACTTCTGCACCCAGTTTATGAGAAACTAGTCAAGCTTCATATATTTGTTAACTTTTAGTTTGTTAAAAAAAAAAAATAGTGTTGCAATAAAGCATCGAGGCTATTTATTGGTTGCCCTGAATGAGTTGTTTACATGAGTCAAGACTTTATTTTTATGTTGGCAGTAACTGAATTCTTGGAAGCAGCCACCTGATGTTCCTCAGTTCCCCAGCAGATGCCGTCTGTGCTGCGCTCAGCGCACGGGCTGCTGCATCCACAGGGCAGGGCTCTGGGAAACAGCAGGAAAATAAGTTTTGAACTGAAAGAGGTGTTCTGAAGGCTTTAAGAAGGAGTAAGAGGACAGGGCTCTAAGTCCAAGAGGCAGTGCAGAACTGGAAAACAGCATGACCAGGGGTTTGGATAGGAGAAAAAGGCACAAGGAAGGTATTTTAGAATGAACATGAGTAGAGTGGGAAAATAAAGTAAAAATGTGTAATAAGCTGGACCATCATGCTGAATCACTGAAGCACTGTGAAATCATTTTGACTATTAAAATGTAAAAAACATGAAGTGCTGAAGTTCAATAGCTATAGAAAAGGAAAACTGATGATGCTGTTTAATTGCTATGGGTAGGAATCAGGCCATGAGGCTGCAATAACCAAGGTCGTAAGATAAGAAGAAGGGGACTTCAAGATGACAGGTGGTGAGGAGAGGTTGTTCTTCAGCCCTGGTGAGGCATATCTGGAGTGCTGTGTCCAGTTTTGGGCTCCTCAGTATAACCTGAGTTTGTACTGACACCTGGAGCTTCTGGAATGGTTTCAGCAGAGGACAACAAAGCTGATTAAGGAGCTGGAGCATCTCTTATGAGGAAAGGCTGAGGGAGCTTGGCCAGTTCAGCCTTGAGAAGAGACAGCTGAGAGGGGACCTTGTCTGTGTCCCTCGGTGTCTGAAGGGAGAGTATCAAGGGGATGGAGCCAGGCTCTGCTCTGTGGTGCTAAGCAATAGGATAAAAACGAACAGGCAGGAAATGATCCACAGGAAGTGCATGCTATATTCATCTCTGTATAAGAGCTTTACTGTGCAGGTGACTGTGTACTGGAACAGTTTGCCCAGAGAGGTTGTGTAGTCTACCTCACTGGAGAATTCAAGAACCTCCTGAACACAATCCTGTGCCATGTGGTCTGGATTCCCTGCTTGATCAGGGAAGTTGGACCAGATGACCCACTGTGGTCCTTTCCAGTCTTACCTATTCAGAGATTCTATTATTCAGCAGTAATCCGTGCTCCTAATGTTGCACCCTTATATCTAAAAAGTTATCTGTTACATTGTATGGCGATTAATAGGTGTGTGTCCTTTCAATAAAGCAAGTTTTTTGTGTGCTAATGATCTGATGCACTGTGCTGAAGTCTGCTGCCTGAGGTTAGCTTTATGACTCTTCCTAGCAAGGAGGTCTGATTCTGAGGAATTTCATTTCTTATTCTGAGGAATTAGAGCAGAAATGAAACACATTTGGAAGGCATTTGGAAAAGTTTGAGGTGATCCCTATGTTCCTAAACAAGCAAGACACTGATGTCCATTTAAATTTTCCAAAAGCTAAGGGCATCCAGGCCAGATGTTCATACACTGGTAACAGCTAAGCGACATAAAAGCAAAACCAACTACCCATCTTTTAACTGGAATCAGTGTTTGAGGGCTCATTACATTACACAAAGATTTAAACCGAAGAGACCTCTAGAACTCATCCAGTTCAATCCTCTGCTAAAAGCAGAGTAAAATTTGTGGGTACGTTGTTACTCAGGGGCTTGTCCAACCAAGTCATAGTCACAACCTGCTTATTCCAATGACAGTTGTAACTTACTTCTTTGTATCTCCAGGCCTGCTCTGGTTTTCACTGTCACACATCACTGAACAGGTACCTACCAGCTGCCATTTCTCCCTCTAGCTAAGATCGTTGCTCCATAGTGTCTTCCTTACGAAGGTCAAGCATTTTCAAGTACCTGAACCAAAACAGCTTAGCTCCCAGAGGTTTTGTGATTAACTGACAATCTAATTGTATTATATTAATTTGCAGCAGGAGTTTCTCCTTTAGAAACTTCAAAGAATCTAATTGGGAAACCATACTTATGAATGTATTTATGACTTTTATCATCATCTACATTTACTAGGTAGCAGAGACTCCACACAGGCAAGAACTCTGAGGTTTTTTGCACCTTAATACATTGCCTCTGACTAATGCATTTCCCATGATTAGGGAATTCATTAGATCTTATTTGCCCATGTGAAATTTCTGTTGTCTTTTAAGAGGCTGAGGCTCAGCAGAGGTTCAGCATTAACAGACAAAACTTGTTTTGCAAGTTTTTTGAAATTTTTAGGAACTTAATATTAGATGTCTGTCCCTCTGCCAAGTTTGGCTAAGGTTACAGGAGAAGAGGCTCCTCTGTCTCACACACAGACCGCCTACATGGAAAACACATCCACACATGACTCATTCTGGAGAGTCTTTCCAAAAGTACCTTAACTAACACTTCAGTGTGGTCTGCACTCATTTCTATATGACAATAGCAAGCTTCAGAACAGACAGAAAAATCCATGTTCAGCATTTGCAGCATTTCCTACTGGTGTGTTTTGGTGGGGATGACCCTCTGTTCAGCTTCTTGGTTCTAACCTATACTGCATTTCATGTTTTGGAACCAAAAAATGCACATTCTGACAAGTTTTAGGTATGGACACCTTTTAGTTAGATTGTGTAGAAATTTGACTCAAGAAAAGCTATTGAGGCTTATCTTGTCTCAGTTGGACACATATTCATCAAAGAAAACAGGGAAAAAAAGTCAACAACATAGCTTAAATTTCCAGCTGAAACAAGCTGGGAGGTATTTTTAATTACTAAGTTTGGTGGTGTATTCAGGAGACAAATCAAGAATAATCAGTAAGAATAAAATCAGTAAGCATTTCATCAGAAAACATTTTAATGGCCTTCCAGAACTGGGAGCCAGAACATTGTGGGCAGAATACAAACAGCATCTCTCTCATTCCAGGAATTCAATGCACTTTTCTTCACTTCAAAAACTCTCAATATGATAGGCATTCAGAAGCATTTCAAGCCACTTTTGTGGAATTGTGTCTATTCCATTGCTTCTTTTTTTCAATTTTGTTTTGGCACTTTTTAATATGTATGAGAAATTATCTCTAAACCTGAGTATCTTCTATAAATATCTTAATTACAGCAAACAAACATGTTCTTAGCCCACTCTAATTTAATTACCATGTTAATTAATTAATTAACATGGAAAGTATCAATATATGCTGTTTGGAATCCTTTTTATGTAATACTTCTTTCCTGTCTAAAGGCATAAGGAATCAGTATAGTTAGTAGACTGCAGATTACGACTGCAAAGCAGAAACATCCAACATCTAATTCCAGTTGCTGGCTGAATGCAACAGGACATTGTCTAAATTCCTTGGGCATTCTGTTCCTCGATTCCCATCCTATGTGGGATGGGTGTAATAGCAACTTCACGGTGATATTTTGAGGTTCACTCTAACTGGTAAAATTTATTGGATCTGTAAACTGTATAACTGCAGTGCAGTTCTACAAATAGTCTTAACAGTCTTTTCTGAAATACCTTTTTTCTTCATTTTGAAATTCCCACACAAAACTGCCAAACAGAATCTGGGGTTTATATTTAGGAAGCCTGTAATCATTCCATGAAGTTTAAGAAATCTGGCAGTGATCTGGAAAACTTAGGAGGTAATGAAAGGTTACGAGGGGGAATGCAGAACTGCCTTGTATGGTAGTGGAGAGTGGAACCAGTACATATTTTGATAACACAGCACAGCTCTTGTCTTTGGGGTGGGCCTTGGTTGTATAGCTCTGCCTGCATCTGAAATGCATGGCAGTGTAAACATCACACAGAGATTCTCTTAAACATTTGTAAATAGTTCAGCAATTTTGAGAAACGGGGTGGAGCCTGCAGATGGCTAAAGAAAGAAGCATTATTCTCATGCTTGCTGAACTCACTGTCCCAAGCCCAGTTTTGATCCTAATGTAAACCACTGCCACTTGCCTTCAGGCACAGTTGTACAACGTGTGTCTGACCAGACTTGGAAGGCACGCACTGTTCCAGAGAGGGCTGTGCTGCATCCAAACCTGACCCAAATGTGATACTCCAATCTGAGGATTTCTTTCTACTTAGCAAGAAAAGGTGCAGTATTGGGTATATTGTGGGTGGCTTGAAGGAGATGCAACTTTTTAAACTGAAAACTACTTCTGAAAACCAGAAATTCTGTGGTATCATCTTGAGGCTGGGTTTTCTTTCTCTCATTGCTAACCACTTAGAGAAAGCCATTACCTTTTCTAATTCTGTAGTTTAAATTTTTTAAATGAGGATGGCAGCACCAATGTTTCTGGAGCCTTCTGGAGTCAATTAATAATTTCAAAATAACCTGAAGATGAAAAGTGGTAAATGTTTACTCCAGATGACTGTTCTCAACATTCCAGTTTCACAGAACTCAATATAGAAATTTTCTTGGCCATCAATACCTGGCTATTACATGTAGACCTTGAGGCTTTAGGTGTATGCTGCCACTCAACTCCCCTGCTCTGAATCTTGGCTCAAGGTGTGGTATCTTGCATTTCAGAAATACCCTGATGCTGTTACTGCAGGTAAATTTTACTTCTTATTTCAGCCAATTGAACTTGTATACTGAGTTAACTGCAGCTACTTATTTACTTACCACCTGCATTTAAATAAAGAACCAAATAAAATCAAATTATAAAAAAACTAACGTCCTTTAATCCCAAATGGTGTCATTAGGATTGCATGATTAGAAGTATTGTTTGCTGTAGCAGCACTATACTAGTCTGCCCTACTGATCATTCAGAGAACGGGCTGGGAGATCTCATCAGTGAGAGGAAGGTGGTATCAGGAAAAGGCAGTATCAGCAAATGCTTCATCTTCAAATTTATAAGAACAGGTCCCTAATGACAGAAGCCTGTGGAAAGGGAATAGGACGTGGAATTTTAGACTCCCATCTCAGAGGAACCTGCCAGCATTCTTGATACGTGGTGGTACACAGGTCTCAGTCCCATTAGCAGAGGTAATAGGAAGACAGAGCTCTTTGGGAGGGGTTCTCTAGGGACTCCAGAAACAGGACAGGAATTAGAAGCCTCTGAGGAATGTTAGAGTCCCACCCCGTTAGCTAACCCATATCCTTCACTTTACATTCATAGTGATAGGGCTGACATCCACAAGTGAGGAAACACTGAGTCATCAGAGTCATCTAATCTAGTAAATTACTTTCACAGGATTCCCCACCTCTCACAGAGTGGACAAAAAATGTGGAGGCATAATTTTTGGTAAAGCACAGTTCTTCTACTCCAAGCCAGTGACATTGCCTCTTCTATTGCTGATAGTGACCCCTACAAGAAACCTTGTCAGAGGGACGGTACAAAAGTGAGACCTGGCCAGCTGCCTGCTGATACCAATCTGCAGCCAATTCAGCTGACTGATAGATTCATAGAATGATCACAGTTGGAAGTGATCTTAAAGATTTTCCAATCTCACCATCCACCCAGCACTACCACTGTAACCACTAAATTACTCAGTGCCAGATCCAGATGCTTCTTAAACATCTCCAGGTATGGTGAGTCAAGCAACTCCCTGGGCAATTTATTCCAATGCCTGACCACCCCAACAATGAATTTTTTTCTAATATCTAATCTGAATCTCCCCTGTGCCAGCTTAAGGCAATTTCCTCTGGTCCTCTCACTGCAGGCACAGTAGAAGAGACCAGCCCCCACCTCACGACAGCCTCCTTTCAGGCAGTTGTGGAGAGTGATGAGCTCCTCTCTGAGTGTCCTCTTCTTGAGACTGTACAAACCCAGTTCCCCCAGCCACTCCTCATAAAACACGTTTTCTAGACCTTTCACTTTACTGCCCTTCACTGAGCGTGCTCCAGTGTCTCCATGGCCTTTTTAAAGTGAGGGGTCCAAAACTGAACTGTAGTCAAGATGTGGCATCACCAATGCTGAGTACAGGAGGGAAGTTCTCAGATTTAGGAGGGGCTCTTTTTGTTGTGTTTTTACCCCAGCCAACAACCAAGCCCCACACAGCTCACTCACTGTCCCATCACTAGGATTGGGGATAAAATCAGAAGAGTAAAGCTGGAAAACTCGTGGGTTGAGATAGAGACAGTTTAATAGGGAGCTATGCACACAAACAAAAGCAAAACAAGGCATTACTTCACTGCTTCCCATGGCCAGGCAACTGTTCAGCCATCCCCAGGAGAGCAGAGCCCCATCACATGTAGTGCTGACTTGGGAAGTCAAATGCCATCACTCCAAACATCCCCCCTTTCCCTTTCATCCTCCCACTTTACATACTGAACATGATGTTACATGGTAATATATGGAATATCGCTTTGGTCAGGTTGAATCACCTGCCCCAGCTGTGTCTCCTCCCACCTTGCCATGCATCCCCAATCTTCTCACCAGCACTGCTCAGCAATAACAAAAACATCTCGATATTATCAGGACTGTTTTCAGCACAAATCCAAAACACAGCCCCTCAGTCCACTATACCTCAATTCAAACCAGCATACAGGCTTAAGTCAGAAAATGTCGTGGGGGAAGAATTTGCTTTAATAAGGGCAAAAGGCAAAAAAGCCCATTGTCCAGAGCATCTGCATGCAGCTGACATTTTCTCTAGTGTTAAAAAAAAAAAAGCTTTATAGATGCTCACATTATCTGTGCAACAGGGCTGCAACAGCTTACTTTGAGCATAACATTGAGGCTGCATGCACTCTACACCAAGAAAAGTAACATGGGGCAATTTACAGTTAAGCAATGATGTAAAGTCTGGAGAATAATAATTGAAAAATTTGGAGAGAAGACAAAAGTTATTTCCTCTGGAAAAGATTGCTTTTGGATCTCCAAACTGTCTCTTAGTCTACCAGACTGTGCTAGGTGTTTTCTTAGAAGGAGCTATTAGAAGATCCACATTTTACCTCAGTAAGCATGTAAGAATAAGATAACTTCTTTAGACTAATAAATGATGCTTCACATCAGCAAATAGATCAAGGGAGTAATTTCTCTTCCCCTTTGTGAAAAAAATGGGTTCATCCTTCACAAAATTTCCTTTTTTCCTGGAGCACATCTCTAGCACACTGACCAGTCACCATCTGTCACAGTGCGAGCTGGCTTGTACTGGGCAGTTGATTTGGCCATATATGGGAGAGGCAGCCTGGCCTGATAGACAGGCCTCCAGGAACAGAGATAGGACAGAATTGGAGACAGACAAGGATTTGATCCAATGAGTCCCAACCTAAGCTGCAGGAGCTATTGGTCGGAGAGTTGAGCAGCCTGAACTTTAAACCAATCACAGGTGCTTACTTGGGAAGATTGAGAAAGGTATTTCAGGTGAGGTCAGAACGCTAAAAGGGCTTTTTGTGTGATTGGGCCAGTGGTTGCAGACATTCTTCTTTTATATCTATGTGTTTCTGCCCCCATAGCTTAGTGGATGCTTCTCCCATGTATGGCCAAATTAACTGCCCAGTACAAGCCAGCTCACACTGTGATAAACATCTGCCAACTTAAGCAGGTATTTCACTTCCCACCATGGGTAGAAGAGTGCAGATTTAGGCCACCGTCTTAGAGGAGACTTTTCTCAGAGTGAAGCTATTTGCACTAGAGCCTCACAAAATATGTGAGACCATCTTGAATGAGCAGCAAAAACATGCATTGTGGTAACTAGAGTCAGAGAAGAAAATACAAAGTCCTGTTTTATATTAGCTGCAAATAATCCAGTATGTAATAGTCTTCATAATATGAAATGTTTTATTTCCTTTGTTTTGACTAGATTTGTAATAAGTCAAACAATAAAATAAAAGTCAAAGCAGAGCTGCTAAAGCCAATCCTCTCTTTTGCCTAAAACAACAGTAATGCAGGCAAGAGGAGTATTTTATTCTTTCAGTAATTTTGGAAACTGAACTGGATGGCTAATTGAGTCAAAGTTTAATTTCCTGAATATTTGTCAACAATTCAACGTTTGTTTTTGCCGGATAAAAATATGCTATACTCACCATGTTCAAAGTCAAGGCATAACATTGTTTAGTAGCTTCTATTTTATCTTTATGATATGTACATGAATAGACTTTAGCCTCTCATAGTCAAACTGCAACACAGTTTATGCAAGCCACTTATCTAGACTGCTGTGAAAAAGTGCTGTAAAATATGGTAAATACTGTGTGAAAAACATTTTTCTGTTGCTTAGACACAAGACTTCAGTGAAAGCAGGGGTTGCTTGCCAAATTGCAGGGGAGTTAAATGGGCTCAAAAAGGTGCCCTCTGTTCTTGCAATATCTAATTTTTCCATGTGTACTTTATACCTTGCCAGGAAACAACCAGGCAATAATGTTGCAATTAAATAGCAAAATAGGTAACATTGGAGGTTATGGGCAGCTAATGCTGATGCTCCCTTTGAGTGTCTCTTCCCATTGACTGTAAAGGGAATCTGGCTTCCTAAACCTGAATTTCCTTAATTGCACCTAAGTAAATGCCTAAAATAAGCACAGTAAATCACTAAGTAAAAGTAATAATTGTATGTTACATCTATTTCCACTTCAGTGTCTCTGCTTTCCCCTTTTCCTGCTTTTTTAAGATAATAAAATAAAATAACTTTCAGATGCTTAATATTCAGCCAGATTTGAGATCTGCAAGCTTTTTTTCCTACACCTTCACTTCCCTCTGGTAAAGACAGATTAAACAAGTGGTAAACAAATCCTTTCAAATCTACCCCTCACATTTTAAAGGTGTAACTGCAAATTAGAGCCATGATATTGATAGGAATTTCAAGTGCTTAACACCATTAGAGATACAGTATTTAATCCTGCAAATTGATGAGCACACTTGACCTGATCCAGCAATACACTTCAAAGGATTTATGGCAATTTTTTTACGTAAGAGTGCTATTAAATGCTTTGCTGCATTGGGTGAAAATAGATAATGGCAAGATTAGGTTCATGTCACCTAATTTTAGCCATTTAACAGTAAGATGTCAATCTGAAGCTAATCATCAAAACTCAGCCTGTTACTAAAGAGAGGAGGTAAAAGCATCTCCAGAGGGTAATTCTATTTTAGACATTTATTTATGAATGACTGAATTTTTCTCCCTCATTTCTCTCTTTCTCACTCTCTCTTGATGGTAGTCCTTTGGCTTAGACTACACACCAGACTTTCTGAGAGTCAAAGTAATTCAGTTTAATTACCTATTCATTTCTGCAGAATTTGTAGTGATTTCTTTTAATCTATGTATCAACTTAAAATATTTATATAATTTGAATGCAAAGATAAGGTTTGTGTCCCTCTGCTATTATGTGTAAGCTTGAAGGGAAAATAAATGCTACCAGCCACTTGAACTCTTTTTTTTTTTTTTTGGTTAATATTACACAAGAGTGTAATCATTTGGCCATGAAAAGAGAGAAATAATTTATTCTCTTCTTATCCACTAATGAACCTGCAGATTGCTGTCACACCCACAGTGATAAATTTATACTTAATTCTCTGATGGAAAGAATTCAGGCAGTGAGAAGCAACTGCCTGTTAGGAGTGGAGCACTTATCTAGATGTGGAGCCTCAGCTAAAAATGACTTAATAACTTGTTGAGAAAAATAAAGCACAGCACTTCCATTCTTGCATATTAAAAAGTTTTTTCAACAAGCGGATCACAACTAAAGCTAAAGATCATCAAAAGGCAGCCACACAGCATTGTGGAAAACTCTGTAGGTGAGGTTTGCTAAAGACCTCTTTGTGTGGTCTTGAGATCCTCTGAATTCTGATAAAAACAGTAAAAAACTGTGATAATATCTAAGTGCACTTAGTACTGAAAGGAAGAAATGGAAAGTTCGATCATAAAAATCTCGAATGAGTAAAATGTAGATAGATGTAAACTTTTACATGGTGTCTGGCTTTATTTTAATTTCTATGTAGTATCAATAAATAAAACTACTGTCACAAGCTTGACAGAACATATTTTTGGGTGCAGTGAGGGCATTTTAATGGTATGTTCTCACAAGCTCAAGTTAACACATCTTAATTGTCTGTCAGTCAAGTGGCAGTGGCTGGATGTGCATGTGGTCCCAGTCCATTGCAAACAGGCAGCTTAACCAATCTTCATGGGTCACTGCTTATAAACCCAGCTTCCTTGGCATTTGCAACAGGCCAGGGACGTGCTTGGAGCAGTCAGTCTCTACCAGATCACTGAAAGCCAGTATGTCATGCAATCAAGAAGGCAAATGGAATTAGAAATGGGAGCCTGATGAGCTACTGATTCTTTCAACAGTGGATTTTGGGAGGGAAATGGTATGATTTTCCCATTCACTAAATTTTTCTTTTTTTAGCTGACAAATAATTATATTACAGTGTAAGTCCGAGCCACAGTTTGATTAAATTGTAGTGATTTTTTCCCCACAAATTTGGGGTATATTTCTACAAATTATTGAAATTCACAGATATCTCTTTTTAATAAATTATTACAATGGGGTGAACTATTCCAAACTATTTATGTTACCTCCAGGTCTTTCTTTTAATCATACAGAAATGCATTTTTTTTTTCAAATAAACCTATTGATGCACCTTTGTTTTCAAGACCTGTATTTCTCATCTGATAGCTTATATTTCTGATTTGAGCTTACGTACATACTTGACACTTCTTCATTTAAATGACCTTTTTACGTTTCAATTTATTCATCGATGCCATTTTAAACTTAATTTTCTTGTTGGGAGAAGTGACAAAATTTAAGCTTATTCATGGAAAACCACGCTGTACTCATTCTAAAAGGTAATGCACTGCCCTGCAGTCTGGTTAGCCTGTATGGACCCAGAGAGGTCCCTGGGGTTCCTTGTGAATGCAGGAGGCAGTGTGGGATGCAGGGCTGGGGCAGCAGTATCTGTTTGCTTTACCTAGAAAATGGATTTGCAATATTCCTGGGAGGGCTCTCTGGATCTGCCCAGATGAATGTCTTCCATCTTGATGATGGATAATACTGATAACACACAGATGTTGTTTATTTGTAGAAACCCATTTCTTAGATTTTAGAAATGTCAGGGGTATACTGAGGAAAAAGAATTTTCCAGTGTGGTGCAGCCTACCCTTGGTAACAAGGCATTTGATCCCTTCCATGAGCTGCAGTCCCCATAGCTGACTCACAGAGAGTCTAAAGCAGATAGAGCCATGCAGAATTGCTTTATTTGCAGGGCTGAGATTCTGGGAAAAGGCATCTCTGGAAACAACTTAATTTCACAAAGTCCACATAACATCTAAGAAAACTTCCAACAGCTCATGGGTTAGATCTTCAGCTGCTGTCAGAACATGCCCCCCATAACATTATTGCCTTGGGACAGTAGTAGTAAGTTACTACAAAACCCCATTTACACCAACATCCTGTCTCCAGCGGCGACCACAAATCAGTGCCTAAGGAAAAGTGTGGGAACAAGGAAAACAGAAAATATATCACTGAAGTGTATGCTTCCCCTTGAGTGATTTTCAAATAAAAGTAAACCCTAAGAACAATATGGGTTTGTTATAGGCTTCAGTTTGGTTTTGTTGGGTCTTTTTTAATTTGGTGCCATTCACTGATTTCTCACCTGTGAGCTTGTCCAGTTTTCTTTTAATGCTCTGTAAACTTTTAGCATTCACAGCATCCTGTGGCAAGCAGTTCCCAAGCTGAACTATTTCATGAAGAACAATAATTTGTGCTCTTTGTTTCTCATCTATGTCCCTTAGCCTAGAGAAAAAAGCATGGACAATTGTAGCAGTCCATTGAGATTTTTCACAGTGACACTCATTAAGAAAATATTAAGCTTTGCAGCTGTTTTATCACTGTTGGGCCCTGGGGTTTTTTGTTTGTTTTTCTTGACTAATGCCACTTGTGTCCCCTCCCAAGGAGTAATTGGGGTCAGTTCTCAACTCTCCTGCAGGCTGCCTCTGTGCCCTCTTGGGCTGTGACCTCCTCTGTATAACCAAGTGTTGAAAGTACTGGCAGTTTAATCCCTTAAACTTAATTCTTAACAATAGTTTGCTTCCCCCACCTTTTGCTTATCTTGCATATATACACAGAATGGTTCACTGGAAGTGAGTCTGCTGTTTTCTTAGTATACAGAGACCCCAAAACCAGTGGAAGGACAAATAAACTTCTAGGTTGACTTTGAAATTGTAGTACTTAAATGAAAAACAATCTGTCTTCTTCTTTCTATTCTGCATCTGGTTATGAATTCTTAAGGTCTTTCATCACATTATGTGGATTAGAATCTTTTTTTATTAAACAATCGTAGAGTCTCTCACATGGCACAAGAAAAATGGGAGAAAAGAAGTCTCGAAGAACACTAAAAATCTTGAAAGCCATAATCAAATCATGAATATCACTAACTTCAATCACTATATCTTTACACAAATACTGTGTTATTTTTACTGTTTTATTTTTGACAGTTGCTGGTCCCAGGAGTATTATGCTTCTGAGGAAAAGAAACTGGAAGAATAAAGTACACTTGTGTGTCTGCAAGTAAATTTCTCCTTGATCTAGTTCTATTCATGATCATTTTACTGCAAGATAGCTCACACAGTGAAATTCAAGAGCATTTGCTTTGGGAGTATTTCAGGTAAAGTGACACTAAAATTGTGGTCACAGTGGTGTGTCAAGGTATTATCAGGGTCAAAGTAAAGAATCTTGGAATGTTCCATAAGTACATTCTTCAAGATAAGCATTTCTTTATGTCTTCTCTTAAGTCAATAACACTATAGCTTTGTGAATGAAGTGGGGTCTATTCAGAGATGCATTGACTTCCAGCAGAAATAGAATCAGTCTTCTTTCACACCAAATTATGCATCTCTGAATTCAGACCAATAAACATGGTTTCCATCATTCTATCTTTCCATTAATAGATAAAATCAGAGTGGTGAAAGAGCTCTCAAGATATCACGGGCGCACCTTCCATGGAAACCATTTATCCTGTCTGCAGATGCCAGTGAGGAAGAACCTGAGTTATCCCTTGGTCATCTGATGTCACTCATTGACCACACACTGCTAAGCAAAGCATGCTGTTTGCTGAAAACTACTCTGTTTGGTAATTTGATAAGTGAGATCTGCTAATTAAGGAAGAAGATCTTTCTTCATAAAGAAATTGTTTATGGAAGCTCTTATTGTAATGCCTCCAACCCAGCTAAACTGATCAGGCTGTCATGCATTATTTATAACTAATGCAGATTTTTTTCCCCATCTTAAACTTGAAGACTTTTAATACCCTAAAAAGCACTGATTTAATAGAAGCATGGGTTACTTTGCAATGTGCCTTTTCAAGTACTTAGCTGTAGGTGTGGAAGAAGAGATTACAGGCGACCTTGCCCCTGATAAGTCACAGTTGTGTTAATTACCAAAGAAGAGGAACAGCCTTGCCCTTAATGGGTCACAGTTGTGACTGATAAAGATAAGTGTGATAAAAGGAGTGGGTTAGGGTAGTCAGGGGGATCTTGGAGGAAGAAGGAATGATCCAGCTATACACACAGAAGAATGAACTTAGCAAGAGAGTTGCTGCAGTAAAAGATCTGCTGTGAGGTCAGTCTGGGTCTGATGGAGTCAGAGCCTGCTGTTGGAGCCTGTAGTCATAGTCGAGCTTGGTGAAAGCTGTGTTCAGTCTGCAAACCAATACTCGGAGTCATTGTCCAGCAGGAAATAGCCAGCAGTCAGAGTCTGCAGCTGGACCCTGCAGTAGGAGCTTGCTGTAGTCAGAGTCAGGATGGCAGAGCTGTAAAGAAGAATCAACCAGGACCCTTTTCATGTTGTTGAGTGAGAGTCCGTGTCTTGGCTCATTTCTACCCCTAACAAGAGGCCTGCTGGAACACTTAGCTTGAGGAACTTTAGTGTTTTTTGAGCTTTTCTTCCTAGCATACCCTTACCTAGCTGAGGCTCTTCATAAACCAGCACATTTATAACCTTCACAGTGGGGCAGCACAGAAATGCAGTGAGGACAAGGAGCTCATGGGTGCAGGTTGAGAGCCCTGCCAAGACCAGGGAGGTCAGGGCACACCTTTTACTGCCAGCCCACCCTGCAGGGCCCCATTGCAGCTTTCCTCAGCACCAGGGGTTTTCATGGTGTGTGAAGCCTTCTGCTGGTGAAATGCAAAGGGAAAAACATTTAGAAATAGCCAGCCTAGAAAACTATGTAACAAACGCAGCACTAGTGAGGAATAATGTTTGTTGGCATTCCCTGAACATATTGCAGATCATTTACAGGTCTCAGCAAAATTCCTACAGAGCGCCAGGCCCGGAGAGTGAATTAGTGTGCTTCATGCTGGTGAAGTCATTTTCTTTAAACAAAATGCAGAGTTTAGGAACTGCATAAACTTTCTAAACGGCATTTTCTCCTTATCTGGATAAGGATCAGGAACCAATTTATAGTTTCTGGTTAGCTATACTTATCTTTTTTCTAATTTCTTTCAGCTTCAAGGTCATTAAGTAATTTCTAAGTATATTTTAGGTCTGTTACCCAAATTGCTGTCCTTGAGTTGCTTACCAGAGTCCCTCACTGCCATCTGATTTTTTTTTTTTCTTGTAATTTGTATGAGATATGCCTGTAATCTGGTAGGATATGGTGTATCCAAAGGTTAGGTGTGCTACAAAAGCCTCTTGTTGCCCAGCTTAGCAAAGTTATTCGAGGAACTTTCAGTGCCTTAATGTTAAATGGTTATCTAGGTATCTGTTAAAAGGGAACAATGTTTCCTGGCTGATTCTGAGGTGCATGGATTCTACTTTGTCATAAATAGCTTATTTCTGCTCATGTAAAAGAGTTCCTCAGACCAACTGGAATAATAATGTGGCAAGTAGCTACAGTCCAAGCAGCCAGCCAACCAGAGCATGATTCTTTATCATAGTTTTGCATTGTTCTGCTAACTGCATGATGCCAAAAAATAATAATAATAAAGAGAAATCCTTTGTTCCCTTTCACTAACCTAGAAGGTCACAAAACAGACAGTTCCTTCTTGATTACACTAAATAAATAAAGGTCTGATTCACAGAGGGGAAACAATCTTCTGCCAACTGCCAAACCCTATAAAGGGTAAATCTGTTTTTACTTTGTGAGCCAGATTGATGAGTCACTGAGGCTATGACTACCACCAGCAAGAATTAAAATGTACCCAAAAATATAACCTCCCTTTGTACTCCACAAGGGTACTTCAACAGCAGACTCTGCTCCGGAGCAGGGACCACCCCAGCATTTGCTTTCCAGAACCAGGGCCCCTCCCTGTCACAGCTACTGACACACATTTGCTTTATTCACAGGCATAAACTCAGCAAGGGAGCTGAATAATTAGGTTCTTCATTTGGGAAATCAGCCATTATGGAAATAAACACCCACCTCTCTTCCCTCCTCCCTATTCCCTGCCCTGGGCGAGCTGCCTTCAGAACATGCCATAGCCAGAGGTTCCTCCTGGAGCCCAGTGACACACACTTGGGAGTAGAAAGGGGGGTTCTCCACAGGGAAACCCCAGCAGGCTGGTCCAGGCAAAGACAGAGATAAAGACTGGGGAACTCTTTGGGATTTCTTGCAAAACATAGTCTTCAAGGGACTCGAAAAACAGGATGAAATGAGCTGGTCATTTAGTATTTTGAAAATTATGTAAGAAAAAAATGTTAAAACAATGGCAACAAGAATAAAAAGGATTTGTTCGTTTCATTTCTTTAGGTGGGTGGATTTGCAAGTCCGTTATAGTCACTGACAAAGCTGCTGTTGATGATAACTGTGCCAGAATTTCATCCACTGCATTTATCCCCTAAATGCACGTTTTAGTAATTTATCAAAACTAATGCTGTAAGACTTTTGTTTTTAAGTACAGTTCTTTCCACCAGGACACACAACCCAACAGAAACAATCTTCAAAGAGACAAGGTAAATCTTTGTCATTCCTTAATTCTGCTATGTTTTACTCTAAAAATTAACTCCTGCATCCTCAGTCATGCGTGCTCAGGGTCCACAGATAATCCTTAGAGATTGCACAAAAGAAGAATTACCTAAAGTGAACTAAAATGAAATGAGGATAAAGCAACTCTTGCCTATGGATGAAAGTAATTGTCAATTCTCAGGTAAACTTCTATATTGTCAGCCTGGCATTTGGAGCTCTTTGCAGCAAGACCTATCATGGAAAATTGTAGAAATCATTTTGGTGAGGATGTACCAATGAGAAAAATAGAAAGAATGACATGGTAGTCAAACACTGAATCATTAACGGGGAGAATGCCCTATACACTTTCTTTAGGTCTTACATGAATCTAAACAGCGGAATAGCTTCAACTTCAGAGTGGAAGAGCTGCAATTGATACTCAAAGCTGGTTAGAGCAGGTGCTTTTATGTTCTTTACTGCACTGTAATTGAATACTGTAACTTTTGGAGAGCAAAGTTATCCGTGCTGAACTAGAAAAGAGTACCCTATTTTTATTTAATTTTATTTGATTTTATTTATAATTCTATGCATTATTCATTTTTCTAATCCAGCAAAATGTTTACTTTTATTTAAATATTTTACATTTTATTTTTATAATCATTTAAAGCATGAGCCTGTTAAAGATAGTGGGATTTTATGATTAAACTTTGTAATTTAGTCTTTAAAAAATTAAATGCCCAGCTTCATATATTTGGTAGATTTTTCTTGAGACACTTTTGTAGAGAACACAGAATATTAATTAATATTAATATTAATATTAAATATATTAATATTAATATTAAATATTAATATTAATATTAAAGCTACCTTATATTTTAAGTGCTTTGATCTTTAGACTGAGGGGAATGGAGTTTAAAAGTACATAACTCCACGTTTCTTCTACAATTTCAATCTCTCACTGTTATTTCAATCTTTCACAGTTTTACTGTAACAGTGACAACTGGATATGTAATGAAATATAAAAAAGTATCCAAAAAAGCACAGAAACATATTTGGCCTATGCAGTTGCAAAAAGCTAGGGGAAGTTCAGATACCAAACCCACCTGCCTTGCCAGCATCAGTTTAGATATAAATATCTACTTTTTTTCCTGGTGGTTCCATCAGAACAAATTAGAATAAATCCCTTGAGAGAGCAGTTATAAACTGCAGTCATATTCCTGTCTATGAAACCTCTGAATAATACATGTAATTTGTGACTCATATGCCAAGAATCCCAATTCAATGTATCTATCAGCAGTACTAAGAGTTCTATTTTTTTAAATAAATGAATGAAACGCTATTAATCAGTCATTTAACAGTCATAATATTCTCAAAAGCACAACAGATTTTACATATGTGTATATATATAAACCTGTAAAAATGGAGGAGGAAAGTCATTGAAATGGGGCTGAGTCTGAAAATCCTTCCCTAACCTTGTGCAAGTGGCTAGTTTTTCTGCCCCTCAGTTTTCCAGACACAATAAGCTCATAGTCATTCTCTGCCTTGGGGAAGCGTTTTGATGACAAGCCATGTTTATAAAAGAATTTTGCATATACAGTGATGAAGGCAGCCATAAAAATAAGTAGGCAGATAAAAGTGATTCACTGGCTGAAATAAAATGATGCTTGTTAAATTAATTTCAAATTTTATCTTCTTGTCTGTGTATAGAGACCTATGGTATAGGAAATAAACCGTGGGTTTACTGCTGAGGAGTTGACCTGAAAATAAATATTTTTCTGGTTTCCATTATTCTGTTCATCTTTCTTGATCTCAGTCACTTGACTTAATTTTTCCGTGTCTCTTTGGAAATTTCAAAATTGTTTCCACCCCATCCTCTCCTCCCAAACTAAATATCTGTACAGATGTGTGGGCACACGCTGCTCAGAGAGCTGGGTGACAGAGCAGGATGGAGCATGATAAGGCTGTGAGTCTTTAAAGGAGCAGGGCTGTGCCCCAAACTCAGAGTGTTTGCAGAGGTAAGATCACAGATGCACAGAAGAATCTGGCTTGAACTTAGAAAAGGCCTGGGAGTGGGGAGAGATAAAGCCCAAAATGCCAGTAACAGAGAAAGTTGTGTCCAGTCTTACAGATTTGTGTGAATGGTGACATACTTCTGTGTTATTTACAGTGAGGAACGAAGTGTAGGGTTTAGAACTTTTTTGACTACTCTTTGTTTCAGAGATCAGAAGCCTCTAAAGAGCTGCACTGTAAATCCAGATAATGCACAAGGCTGGAGGGCTTCAAGGTCTATGCTGAACTTGGCACCTGAATAACACTGGATTTCTGTAGCTGTGAAGCCCCCAGCTTCCACCAACAAGAAGCAAACAGAAAACAATACATGCAACCAGTGCCTAAAAGAGAAGAGCAGGAGAGCACTGTGGATCAAGGGAAGCTGAGGAGTGATCTCTGTATACAATAACCAAAGAGAAGCAGTCTAAAGGTTAATATAAGCGGAATAATGGTTTCTTTCCAGAAAGCTTAAGAAGGTTACTGCAGAATGGTGACACACACAACCCAAAAAATGTTTAAAAAAAAAAGCCCCACACTGAAATCATGCCAAACAAAAATTTAGCTAGAATAGTCTTCTATTTGCAGAACTGTAAATTGTGCCTATGTGTGTGTGTGACACAGCAAGGCCCCAGAAACCTTAATAAAACCCTATAATCTGAGAGGAGAGCTTGGAGTAACATTTGCTCTTGGTAACAGTATAAAATGTACAGCTAGCACTGAACTCATTGCTTGATGGCACGTGGTTTTGTCCAAGCTAAGAGAGATTGTAAAGGTGAAAGCTTTTATGTTCTTCAAGTTTTATGCAGAGTGGGATGGAGACTATGAGAACTGCCTCCAAGACAGAGAGGGCAAGGTGCAGGGAGGCAGCAGCAGTGCAGCTATTGTGCATAAAGCAGCCAAAGCTGATGAGAAAAGTGCTGTCTGAGCATTCTGTGAATATCTCCCACAAAATTACCAACTCTCCCCACAGTCTGGTCTCACTTAGGGATGGAATAAAACCAGCATAAAGCCTTGAAATTTCTTTCACTTGTTTCTTGCTTTTGTTCCTCCCTTGCCTTTGAACAGTATGTTGAGATGAGGATTTTTTGGGGGAATGCTTAGAAAATGAAATAGGGTCAAAAATGGAAAAACACAGTGTGGCATATCATGTTCTTGGCTTAAGCAAATGAAATGGAAACAGGGACATTAACTTTCTGAATTGTTCTCTATCACAAAGTTGTGATAGCAGTGGAAATGAAAGGTAACAAAATGAGAGTTGTCACACCTATGTTGAAGGGTCTAGCCAGAGAGAAAAGCCATATGACCTTAATGCGTTCTTTAAAAAGTCAAATGCAAAGACTCTTTCATGAGAAAAGCAGGTTCCTGAAAATGTAGTGAAGGACACAGGGATCAGCATGATGCCAAACTGAATCAAACTACTTCTACAAGCAATCATTATATGCGATTCATTTTTCTGTACCATAACAGTAGTGTGATGAAAGTTAACATTTAAATTAACAATAGAACTGTAGGTAAAGAGAGTGGAAAAGAATATGGAGTATTCAAATCACAGTCTACATGTGAGAAAACATGAGAACTGGAAACATATTGCAAGGACTCATTTGAATGGACACTACCAAAGACATAATGCTGAAAACAAAAAGGAGACAACTGACTACACCAATGGTAAAGAAAAAAAGAGCAGAGGTTTCTGAGTTGAGATTTCCATGTCCAATATTCTTTTATTGTGTGGCAGGAAAAGAGACTGGTTAATAAGATTCAAATTAGGGCCTGGCACAAGGAGAGGGCAGCGACAAGGAAAGAAAAAGGAAATTATAAGCAAACAGAAAGAGCAGCAACAGCAGTGTTGAAGTACTTGCTGAAGTACAGTGTTGAACAATTTGCCTTAAGAAATACTAAAGAAAAGAAAATGCAATTAATTAAAGCCAACTTTGAATAATATGATGACAAGGCCAATTACTAACAGAATAAAATAAGCTTACATATTACTGGTGTTACAGATATTTTTAATTGAGATGATTCCTACCAAGAAATTTTTCCGCTTTGATATTAGATTTTTGCAGATTTGATCCCTAATATAATTTTCAAATCCAGATTACAGTGGCAGAGGAAGAAGAGCAGAAAGAAGATCAGAGCATGAACATATTTCTGCCTTTCACTGCACCAAGCACTTTTAAGAACAAAACCAAGCTCTGAACAAGGACAAGCTACTGCTGGGGGAAGAAGCTGGGTGACTTTAAGGCTTTTGCAGGGGAACACTGGAATTGATTACTGGAGCCAAATATGTCCAAAAAAACCATGTCCGTACAGCAGAAATAGCCAGGATGAGAGAGGTGAGCAAGCAATTAGTGTGACATAGGGGGAAAGGCCAGAAAAGGCTTCTTTTAGAGAAGTTGCACACTCTAAAGAGAGAAAACTGGCCCCTCTTGTTCCTCACTGATTTCAGGATAACAGGATTTTTCATGCATTCTTTGCAACCAAAAAAGATTTCCATTAGTAGGTACCTTTCTCCAAAGGCAATAAACTAGAGAGGTCTCTAAATATGTAAAATCTGCAAGAGTATAATTTATTGGTCCAAATGCTGCATGTAATGCTGCAAAACATTATGTAAACACATGAGAAGACCATCTACATGGAATTTATTCTCTGCATGGAATCTCTTTCAGCTATGTGTGTTTTACAGTTTTAACAGTATCATGCCAGTTTTGAAGATTTATGCACAGTTTATAAATTCACTTACGAATTTATAATTCAGCCTCTGCCCACTATATAACATGGGCCTATACCAAAATCAGGGAAATAATCTGGAGTTCCTGAGTAATGGGAATCATGTTTCACTATTATTTTTCATTTGTGTAAGCCACTGGTACACGCTTGTGTAACTGCTCCCAAATAACAGAGAATGATGCAAGCCTGAAAAAAATATTAATTTATCAGCTCTTGAGTTTAAGGAATAAAGATATCTGTCTTTAATTGAAAAAGACATGGGCTTATTTGCTGATGTTAACCAAGGCAAGATTCATACAGCCCTGTCTGAAATCTCGTGCTCTCTTTGCAGAAGAGAACGACAAATCACTAGAGATGGATTACACATGAAAAGCCAGAGCCTTCATCTTATTATGGAGAGTGTTCTGAGGAATGAGCCTTGTCACAAGCACTTCACAGAAATCTCACCCAGCTGAAAAATGACACTGACAGCCTTTTGCCACTCTTTGAAGAACTTTGTTCTTTATATGCTTTATTTCAATAACCTCTAAATGTGGATAAAACTATAGATAGTCAGTGTAAGGCATACATTCGCCCACATATTGTGTGGAGAAGAGCAAAATCAGGTGCTGATCAAAAAAAGGCAACATAGAGAGTGGAAGTAAATATTCTGCAAAGGAAGGACACTGCAGTGTGGGAATCCCAGCAACAATTTTTATTCTTTGCCTTCATCTTCAAGTTATTATTTGATTTTTGTTGGTGGAAATCTTTCACCCAGTCTCACCATGTGCTTTCTGTTCTGCTTGAGAACAAGACAGATTCAAACCTTGGTGAAAAAGCACAAGAAAGGAAAGTGCAAGAGCTTAGACAACAATGAAAACTTTTATTCTAGGACAAGAAATAAAACAGGCTCAACTGCTTTGGTATTTGCTGTAAAACTCTGGCTTAAGTATTTTTCCTATTAGTCCATCTGGCAGCCTTCAGTAACTGTTCCTACACCTTGACTCAGCCAGCCAGGGTGAGTCAGCGCCCAGAGCAGGAGCACAGCGAGGAGCTGAGCGCGTACCAAGGGCACTCACAGCCAGGACTGAACTGAAACCAGGCAGAAAAGAAAAGCTGTTCACCTAACATGGTCTTCTCATTTCAGCTAATTTAAACATCCCTGTGGGAAAAGCTCCACCTGTGACTCAGCAAAATGCCTTAAGCACAGTTCACTGGAGAAGCCCTATTTAAGTAACAACTGAAAAATACACACACGTATTAGAAAATAATATATATAAGAGTGATGGTGGAAATTCTGTGGTTAGGGACCATAAGATGAGCTGGAGAAGAATAGTTCTGTGCTCCTAACTGATATATGGATTATAAGCCAGCAGCCAGCAAAACCAGCCTTGGGCTCAGTGAGGGCCCAAGCTGCTGGTGGTGGGACTAAATCTGGAGTGGTCTCCTCTGGTCTTTGGCCAGTGGTGGGACAGTCATAAAGAAAACTTCTTTCAGCTCTATCTCAGCTGTCGGAAAGTGAGCTCAGCTGGCAATCTGCATTCCCTCCTTGTCTCTAACCATGGTTATTTGGTAAATTGTGTATTAGTCAGACCATGTCTTCCAGGAGAACCAGCTGTTGCAGCTTCATTGCTGCCACTTTCACCAGCTTGGGATAGAGCACTCATTTACAAGGTATACCATACATCCAGAATTTTAATAATCACCCCAGAAGGAGTTTTGATAGAATTTAAAAAATTCCATGAGAAGATCAAAATCTCAGGAGCCAGGTGTTGATGCATATTTCTTATGGAGAGATGCATTGATTCTTGCCATAGTACTAGACTGTCCTCTAGATTGCAACCTATATATTCAAATAATAGTTTAATTCAAGGCAGGATTGTAGTAACAAAAGGGACAAGTAGTAACAGAGGCAGCTGAATTGAAAAAGCCTTATTAATTACAGATATATAAAAAAAAATTTAAGGGAAGAAACATCCTAGCAGTCCCTGAGGCCCCTTTCTGAGCAACACCTCAGAGTCCTTCAGCCCCTCCAGCTCTTTGTGATCAGGACGAAGGAGCTGAGCACCTACGAGCTTCCCTGCACACAGGGCAGTGCCTTCCTGGCTGGGTATTTGTGTGAGCAAACCACCTGTGTTCTACCCCCAAAGGGCAGGGGCCAGTGCACCTCCCACCCAAACCCCACCTCAAGGACACTGGATGGAGATAGGACAAGAGACAGCCAGTGCTCTAAGTGCATCTAGAGATCCTGGTCACACCACAGGAGAGAGAACATGTCTACTTTATTACCAAAGTGACTTGGTTTTTTGAAAGATAAAAATTTTTTAAAGCTCCGAAAGGGCAAACTCTGCAACATTTTCATTTTCGTATTTTTCAGTAAATCTCTTCCACTTTCTGATCACATTCCAAATGATTAGAAACAAGAAGGTATTAGTAAACAATATCTTTAACCAAAATGCAATTTCCTCTCATGTCAAAATGAAAGATAATCTGTGTAACCTCGGGGATTTGAAGGCCTTTCTATCAGAAAACGTCTTTTCCTCACATTAGCTAATTCAAGAGAACCTTCTAAATAGTCCTCCAGAGACAGCAGTTCCCTTTTATTGCATTCATCTGTCTTTTATGGCTTTGCTCTCATGAAAGATTAATAGCTGCAAAGGTCAAGGGCCAGTGTGAACATTTTGTCTGACCTGCATAGCATAGGCTATCAAATTTTACCCAGTAATTCTTGCACCAAATCCCATTAATTGGAGATAAAGCATCATATATCTTTTATGTTTTCTTGATTTAAAGGCTGCAAATTATGAGAAGCCTGCTCTATAAATTTGTTGCATTTCTTGTAATTTATTTACTCTGACCTGCAAATTGTCACTAGAGCTTATTACAATTTTTTCAATGAAATATTTTATACTGGAGAAATTTGGGTATTATCACAGGAGCATAGTTCTTGAGCTTTATCTCACCATTTTAATTCCACAAATGAAAAAAAAAACAAAAAAACAGAAAATGTCGTATTTCTCAACAATTAGACTCTTTGGTCTGATTTGCTTTCTGGATGTTCCTCTTTCCTCAGTATCAGGACAACTGGGGAGCCAGGCTACTCATGTTACCTGCTAGGCAGTGGCAACGCCTCTTTGATGTCTCAGACAGACCAGATGTTCTCAGGCACACTGAGCTGGTAACCCCATCCTCATCATGTGCATGTACCCAAACACCAGCAAAACCCTATAACTTCTATCAGGCCTGTGATCCTATTTAAAAGTGCCATAAATCCCATTTGTGCCTCCTGTGTTTGAAATATGGCTCTGGCCTCAGCAAACTTATCTGTTGCTTTCAAATAAACCACACAAAATCAATTAATCTGGCAGAAGGTAACTTTCAGGAGAAGGGCTTGGTCTCAGCCTGTTAACAGAACAATGGCAAGCCTGAGAGCCTCTGGTGATGGACACCCTGAGCTACACACATTAGTTTGACCTGCAAAACAGTGTAACATACAGACACTGAACTGATGAGGGTACAGTCATAGCTTTGGATTACAGATTCCCTTTCCCATGGACTAAAATTCAGTAACAGGAGTTTATCAGAGTGGCTCTGACATAATTTTCTAACTAATGTCTTCCCTCTCTGTAATATAAATCATAAGCTTCTAGATATAAGAAGCTGAAAGTCTCAAACGAACCTTTTTTTCAACAGGTAATTTAACTTCTAAAAGCTGAAGTTTAAAAAAATATATATATTTATATAGATAATATATATCTTTTTATATATGTTTTATATATTTATATATAATGTATAAAAATATATATTATATATATTACATATATTTATATATAATATATATTATATATATATTTTACATGAAATAATTTTCAATAAAATTAGCATAATATCCTCTTTCAAAATAGTATTTGTGTATTTTTAAGACTTTTAATTTTGTAAATAAATTTTTATACATAGTCAATAATACATAATACTTTTTCAAAGAAATATACCAAGCAGCTTTGCACTAAAACATTCTTTTATTGAAAATTTTTAAAATTTCTAGTTTGTGCAGCAATGTCAAAGTTCCAAATATTACAATCACAATTTCTGACCTCACTGTGACTACATTTATGCATTGGTAGCAGAAATCTGGACGACATAATTCTCACAAACTATATAATTGTGGTAGAGGACAATGGAAGCCATTTTCTCAGATTATAGCTCTGAGACTTTTTGGACAGACTTAAGAACTCAAGCATACTCTTCACCTCTCCCCATTGTACAAGGGTCTCAGGGAAGATGATCTCCTGATCTTGTCAGAATGAGAATGAGTTCAGGTCCAAGGAACCCATGGTAACGCAGGATGCAACAGCAGAATGAGACACAGAACCTGTGAGTCCAGGAACACAAAATTAGAACATTCACATTTACAAATACCAACTCATATCAATTTTAAGCAATGCTTGATTTTGGCACTTCATGCAATATTTCTTTTTCCTCTTTCTCTAGCGATAAAACATTAAGAAACCAAAGATTTTGTAAGTGCTGTGAAAACATGATAAATGAAAGTATCATGCCAAAAGCGTTCACAGCTAAATCACACAGAGCAAAAGCAGATTACAAATGATGACAGCAAGACCACAAGAGTGAGGTCTGGTGAGCCAGTAAACACATTTTGGTTACAGACATGAACACACCAGACTTGTTTAGCCTTTCGGTTACATGTAACTATGTTCACAGTTTTTCAGATTGGAAAGTAGGAGGTTATCCTTGTAGGTGTTAAGCAATGGTGACCAAATGCTGAGCAAAACTGAACACTGAAATGAATTCTCTGACATGCTGAAAATTGCTGGGATAGACCTCCCATTCGCAGCAGATTTTCCTTTCTGTATCTGACACTCCTAACAGCTATTATACTGGGCACATTCTCACAGTCTATTGTTAAATTTGAATAGTAGTTACAAATACAAGCATTTTCAAGAACTTCCTGTTTTTTAGCAGTTCAAGTTTTTTCCTTTTGTAAATGAGTTCTGTGATTATTTTTATGCTGTTTATTGTCTTGACTTTTTAACATCCTCTCTGAAAACAGTAAATGGTTAGACTTCACACCCCATTCTAAAAACTTGTCATTCATGTGTATGTGCAGTGGGATCTGTAATCTGTAATATTCTGTTGGAAAAGAAAAAGCCTATGTAGCTGCCATCAATTTATTGAGAAAGCAGTGTTTGGCTGAACCTTTTGATGGAAGGTACCAGATGGAAGGCTGCTGCACTCCAGAAAAACAATTTTGAATTACAGTGCCTTGGCATAGGTCTTGGAGGTGGTTTAATAGTGGTTTCACAGGGCAATAAGACTCCAGAACCTAATCTGAATACTCCACTTTTCTGATACATTATTTGTTTTGCACAAGTAATATTGGGGTAGCCTTGCCATAGACCTAGCTGGGCACAGCTAGAACAGAGATGTTGCAGCAAAACCCACCACTGCCATTGCTGTCATTTATTTAGTTTGACTTTGGGAACTTTTTACATCATTTCCTACCAACCTGGCTTTCTGATGTAATCCAAGAACTTGAAGCTGGGAGGTGAGGGTACTGAAACATATCATTAATCTATGGAAATCACTGCTCTAGTCACAAAGATGACAATTAAAAAGCAAAACTAACCATTTGATTTACATATCTTACCAGATTATCACAATTATTTCACAGATAATTGTTCCTCATTTTGTCTCTGATGTCCAGATCGGTGTTACACTTGTCTTGAATCTGATACCATTTATGTAAGTGCAATGGCAACGGCCTACAATCAAAACACCAGTTTCTTAATCTCTTTTATGATATTTAGACTTAAGCCATCCATAAGATTTTTACTTCTACTGCTGCAACTTACAGCACTAAATAGCAAGTCTGGCTCAAAGCTTGATGGTGCTTCTCTGTGCTGTGGCATGGACTGTTTCTATTCAAGGCTACATGACATCGTCATTGCAATTGCTTGTACAAAGAAATACTATTCAAAAATTGTTCCACTCATTTCAGTTGATTTTTAACATGTTTTTAGATCTGCAGGAGCACTTGACACTGGATTTTAAACACCTACATACAAAATAACAAGGCTCCATGCAACATTGGATTTGAGAACATTGGTTGAATCACAGCAACAGTATAAAAAACCTGTCTACTTAAACACAACCATTTTTTTTGTTTGTTTGTTTGTTCAGCCTAGAGAAGAAGAGACTGGGAGAAAGCCCCATTATGCTCTTCAACACTTTCACAAGGGGGAGTGGAGGGGCGGGTACCAACCTCTTCACTCTCATGACCAGTGACAGGACTCAAGGAAAAGGCAAGAAACTGAATCAGGAGAGGTTTAAATTGGATATCCAGAAAAGGTTTTCACACAGAGGGTGGCTGAGTTCTGGAACAAGGTCCCCAGGGAAGTGGTCATAGTACCAGCCTGACAGAGCTCGAAAAGTGTTGGACAATGCTTTTGGGCACATGGTGTGACTCTTGGGGTTGTTCTGTGCAGAGCCAGGAGTTCAACTTTGATGATTCTTCTGGGTCCACTCCAACTCAGCATATTCTGTGATTCTATGACATCTGACAACCAGGCAGTTTGGTGAACTGGTCTCTGTATCTTGCAGAAGGCATTTAATCTGTTTTCAATCTGTGAAGACACAGGTTCTGAATGATACAGTCACTGATTAAGTAATAACCATACACATCTTCTGTGTTGGTTTACAGTTTAGATTTTCTAGAGCTGAAAGTGGCAGGAAGATGATTATACATACACATGACACAGAAAGCTCCTCACAAGAGTCTGGTTCAATCCAACATAAAATTACTTATTTTCTATTTTTTTCCCCTGAGAAAAACACTAGCCTTGAAAAAACAGCATGTTTTTGCCACACATGGGCATAAATATCTTACTGAAAGACATTCCTGGTACTAAGAGGCCAAACACAACAAGAGCCAACAGAAGAAGGTCAGACAAGTCAAAAGAAAAATGTAGCTTTTGAAAAAAAGTCTTTTAAAATCAGGACACATAATTATTTAAAGAAGTCATCACATCAAGTGATGGATTATCTGTTCACATCTGTAATCAAGATTGTATCCCTTTCAGTATATGCTTCAAAGACAAGCTGTAAGACCAGTTGCAAAACAATGAGACAAAACACTTCAGCCTGTGTTAAGGTTTTCTGGGCCTTTCTTCTGTCCCTAAATACTCATTATTCCTTAAAAATCTGCTCAGTCTTTTATTTTCATATTTTATAATTTTAAACAGAAAGGTGCTTGTTCAAAATTTTGGGTACCAGCCATCCCTCATAAACAATATTGCACAAATAAATAAAATGCCCAACTTAAATGCAACCAAGTAAAGCTATAAACAAATGTCTCATCCTTTTTTGACTCTATGAATACAGTTGTTTATTTGCTTTGTGCTCATTTCTCTTGGATTGGTAATATGGTCCTGTTTAATACCTAGTTGGTGCCATGGACAGTGAGATTGAGGGCATGTTCAGTAAATTTGCTGATGACACCAAGCTGTGTGGTGCCACCGACCCGCTGGAGGGAAGGAATGTCGTGCAGGGAGACCCGGATCAGCTTGAGAGATGGTCCCATGTGAAGCTCAAGAAGTTCAAACAAGGCCAAGTGTAAGGTGCTGCACCCAGGTCGGTGCAACCCCACACATAAGTACAGGCTGAGTAGAGAAGGAATTGAGAGTAGTCTTGAGGAGAAGGACTTGGGGTGTGATGGACAAGAAGCTCAGCATGACTCAGCAATGTGCAGCAGTTCAGAATGCCAACCATATCCTGGTTTGCATCAGAAGCAGTGTGACCAGCAGGTTCAGGATTCTGGGATTCTGTCCCACTGCTCCACTCTGGTGAGACCCCACCTGGAGTGCTGTATCCAGCTCTGGGGACCCCAGTTTAAAAAGGATGTGAACCTGTCAGAGCAAGTCCAGGGGAGGCCACAAAGATGATCAGAGGGCTGGAACACCTCTCCTATGAAAAGATGGCAAGAGAGTTGGGACTGTTTAGCCTGAGGAAGAGAAGGCTCCATAGAGAGCACTTTCCAGTACATAAAGAGGGCCTTCAGGAGAGATGGAGAGGAACTTTTTACAAGGGCATGTAGTGATTGGACAAGGGCAATGGCTTCAAACTGGTGGAGGGGAGGTTTAGATTCCACGTTAGGAAAAAATTCTTTACCATGGGGGTGATTAGGCACTGGAACAGGTTTCCAAGAGAAGTTGTCGATTCCCATCCCTGGAAGAGTTCAAGACCAGGCTTTGAGCAACCTTGCCTAGTGAGTGTCATCCCTGCCCATGGCAGGGGGGTTGGAACTAGATGGTGCTTAAAGTCCCTTCCAACTCAAAGCATTCCATGATTCTATAATAAATATTTTTTCTATTTTCCTAACTTTCATAGGGTTTCTTCCTTATTGACTGCTTTTCGGTTGTTGTAGTAAGTGGCAATTATATCTTCCTGTGTGATTTCTGCACATGGCAGCTTCATATCGAAAGGATTCTATTCCTTTGCCGTGGGACTGACAGTATAAAAGTCATATTTGTTCTCCATCATAACTTGCAGCTGGGAAAGTCAATTCAAACCGACTCCTAACAAACTGAAAATGGGTGATGGCTCCTGACATCAGTGCTCCAATGTTGCCTTTTTTTTTTTACTTTTTTTTTAATATCTGGGAAGTCCTAGCTTCCAGAACTATGTAGTTTGTCCTTAAGACACTGAATTCACTTTTAAGAGAAGGTTTAAGACCAGAGAGGTTGGACAACTTGACCTAAAGCCTGAAAATGCCAGATGTAAAAATATAAAACCAGCAGCGCTTCAGTTTCAAGCCAGTCTGATGCTTTTTGTTGTTTAATTTACATTTTTCTAACTCTAAGTATGGACAATACCTTGCATAGTGCTTTCTCATGGGGTTCTGGTTAAGAACAATGTCTGATTTTTCATTGAGCTCTTCTCCTCAGTGTCATTTTGACTGCAGACTACACAAGTGTTTTTTGAGTGTGAAAAACAGCAGTCCTGCTCTTTGTGGGCAGAAGATAGATTGAAGCAGTGATGAGCAAAGGGTAAATTCTTGTCTTTATATATCCAGGCCATTTATGGAGAAGCAAATAGAAATGCAGAGGCATATGGCAGGAACCAAGGCCGTCCTGGCTGGGAGGAGTGCTGCAAAGAGCACAGTGTGCATTGCTTCCTCTGTGGAGGCGGCTGCATCATGGGGGCTGGAACAGTCGCCCTTCCAGGACAAATCCTCCAGAAGCAGGCAGCTGTAGGCATGCTGCCCCTGCTCCTGCTGTGCACCTCTCCACTGGACACTAGCACAGCAGGGCAGCCACAGAATCAGCCTCCAAGTCCTGCTCCCTAAGAGGTGATCTCTGGGCAAAGGTAGAGATGCATTTGCCCAGCTGAGCATTGTCTTCACAGAGACAAAGTGATTTTATAAACAAGGTGCATATCTGTTAGACTGTTCATGGCAGGGAGACATTTCCTATTCCTTTACTATTTGCTACCCTGAACAGAGATTTTTTAAATTAAATCTGTTACTAATTGGATAGCAATATAGTAAATAAATATGAGCTTATGACTCAAACTCTACTAGTCCTCTGCAACAGGAAATAGGAGCTCTGAGCACTGAAGTGTCTATCACTCCTCCAACAGTCAGAACAGCCTTAGTCACAGTAATTAATGGTATTTTTGACCATAGCTCTGCTTTTTATAAATGCATCTGGGCTGTTTATCTCAGGTTAATCCCACCCTGGATCCAATGAGTGCTACAGTCCAGCTACATGCTGCTAATCCTCCAAGGGAAAGCGTCCCTACAAGTGTTAAAGATGACTAGATTCTAACACTAGTGAGTGAGATGCTTTCAGGGAACTTTACAATGCTGTATCCCCCTGGGATATAGCAGGGACAGCCTGTGCAGGATGAATCAATGCCATACGTCAAGTACTGTTTGTATATGTTTCAGAGTAACCAGGCAAAGTCTTTTAACTTTCCATCCTAGAGCCCGAGCAGTACTTTCCTGAATGTCAGCCAGGAAAATTTTGTAGATTTGGCAGTAGAACTGTGGGAAGCCTGGTTGAAGACCAGCCCAGAGTGCTGGAGCAGAGGCTTTATATAAAGAGAGAGAATCCAAACACCTTCCTTTGTTTCATGCTACAAACGAATACAAATGGAGTCCTGAGATTGCAATCAGGCTCCATTGTATAAGCACAGGCCTTTCCATTACTCCATTACAGCTTTTTGGCATGTAGAGCTTCATTATTTTTCAGCTGGAAAACTAATTAAATTAATTCTTTTTTATTTATCGGAGTGTTAATGCTTCAGTTCTCAAGTCTCCGCTGGCTTCCAGCCATTTAATTTTGGTCCCTAGGGCAAAGCCTGAAAAATTAAGATAAAGTCATTACTTAATGTTCCCCTTCTGAGAGAAAACAAGAAGTATTTCCTGTTCTTATTACTTGCACAAAGTCCATTTCCATGGTAGAATTTCAGCATGATCAGAGCTTTTGCACCCAACATCTCTCTCCTCCCGAGCTCCCCATTCAGCCGCAGTGGCTGAGGCAGGGAGTGCTGCCAGGCTTCAGCTGGGCTTTCCTCAACACCCTGGAAACCACAGGGTGAACAAAGGCTTTGCTCAGGTGCTTGCCCTTTGCCATTTGGAGCCACCCTCTCCAGTACCTCCAAAGTACTTCAGGAGTGCTGTGCTTTACCTCCAAGGAGAACCCAGCCCTGGGGATCCTGGCTGTGCCAAATGGGTTAGTCAGAGCTGTGGTATGGGCACTGCCCAGTTCAAGTGCATTCAAAGCAGCCAAAATCCGCCTTCTTTTATTCCCCCCCCCCGTGTGTATCACAAAAGTTCATGCACTTTTCCAGCAGTGTGTTGACTTAACCGGGACCTGTCCTCCCCAGCTGCGGAGCCTGGTGCAACAGGTAACAAACAGCCCTTTCCCATGGCAACAGCGTTTAGTGCCTGTGCCTGAGCCTCAGCTCGGGAAAGCTGCCAGGATGATGCAAAAAGTTTAGAGGGGAAGCAGAAAAACAAACAGAAAGGAAACACAGCAAAGTACCGGCAGTTGTGAGGGGACAGACAGAGCTGCAGCACCACCGCGTTTCCCTCCCCATCTCCGGTACAAACCTCTCACCCCTTGGCCACCAGAGCTCTGCCCAGCACTGCTCTTCAATGCTCTCTTTATAACATTCTTACATTTAAAGAAAGCTGACACCAAGGAAGCCCAACGCCGTAGCAGAAGTTCACCCAAATATTTTCATAAAGACAGCTTGTTTAGGGAAAGACTTGGCCAGACAAGGGCACAGCTTGCTGAGTGCTCTTGAATTGCATTATCTGAGACGTGTTGCCCCGTTTGGGACTGAGAGCAGATATTGCAAAATGTCTGTTGACTCCCTGGTAGCAGCACAGGGCTGGCACACTGGGCCAGGCTGTGCCAGTGCCCCAGGGGGATGAATTTTCTCTCCTGCAGGGTTGGGACGTCTTGCTTCACAGGCCATGCTGGTGCAAGCCCTCGCAAGGAGCCAGAAGCATCTCATGCAAGTGCCAGCACACCTCTGCTGTGCTGACATGTGCCAGGCCAGCACCTTTATCCCTGCAGGGACAGGCTCTGCCCTGCAGCCTGCTCCTGAGTCAGAGCGAGATCCTGCTGCCTCGCCGGGGCTGCACAGAGGGGGCAGGAAAACACAGCCCTGGGATGCTCCTGGCCAGGGCCAGCGGGGCTATCAGGGCCACTGAGGCTATCAGGGCCAGGGGGGCTATCAGGGGCATGGGGCTGTCAGGGCCACTGGGGCTGTCAGGGCCCCCGACACTGAGAGCAGGAGGGGAGGGAGGGCAGGGAGGAGACGGCTGTTCCACAACAGCTTGGATTCGGGAGGGGACAGAGCTGGAAGCTCCGTGCTCCCGCGTTTCTGGGGCAGGCACAAACAAAAACATCCTCGAGGGCAGATGTTTGGAAAGGAAGCAAAGCACGCAGCTCCACTTCTGCTAACTTACGCCAGACAAGGAAAGCAGCTGAGTGAGGCATGCAAAGAACAAAACCTATTCACCAAACACACTGCCCGAGTGAACAGCAATATACTCCCTGCTCACCTTACCCTCTCTCAAAATCAGCTATTTTCTGCTGATTTTTAAAAAGTGTTACTAGCTAAAAAATACATATAGGCTTTGAAGATGTCCTTTTAACTACTTCTTTTAAACTTCAGCATTTTCAGCTGAATTATTATTGTATTTACAGTTTTGTACAGAAATTCTTTGCATGATCTCAGTTTTTCTAATCTCAGCACGAATCTCTGGTGGGTCATCTTGTCCTACCACCTATTCCTGAATTCCATATAGCTGAACTCTACTGGGGCATATATGCTGTTAAAGCAGCAAGAAAAGTCTTGAAGATTGCAAAAAAATGCATTCTGATACCATGTGAGATGATTCAGTGGATTGAAATTCAGAAGTGAGCAATAGGGAGAATCTGGAGCACGTTTTGTGCTAAAGTGCTTCAGGTAGGTTGCTACACACCATCACAGAAAAACTCATACCAGCCAGTGCTATGTGACAAACACTTCCTAAATCAACATGATTCAAGTAGTCATTTTCACTAACCATACTGAGAATTATATTAAAAAGTGTTATCATTTTGAAATGTTTTTGAGGAAGATATGAGAGGCCAGTTTTGCCAATAGCTTAAGCAGATGCAGTTTCTGTGCACTTTTAAGTCAAGAGGGAATTTGATCCCTTTTTTCCACATGCAGGCTTTAAAACCCCAGCTGTGGCTTTTGTCCAGGATAAGGTCAAGGGAAAATACATGTTCTCTCTATGTCAGAGAATTTTTTAAGGTATTTGTATTGAGAAATTCTTCTGCTTAGTAGGAAGGAGTGACTTGAATTTAGTAGAAAGGTAAGAGGTAGGATGTACTTTTTGAAGTCCCTTAGAAAATCACTAGTACATTATGTTACAAACCCCTGACAAATTCCATTTCCCATGGACAATAGAGTTTTATTGGGACTTACTCTGTAATTTCTCCATTGGCTCTTCACCCTCTCAATGTGCTCTGTGCAACTGTAGCAAAAAGGAACTACTCTCATAGGTCTGGATATGAAAGCTGTGTGCATGTTAAGATCCCCTTGTTCAAATGCTTGGGATCTGAAGGCAGGGTAGAAGCAGTGACCTGATGATAGAGAGCTGATAATGAAAGAGCAGTAATAAAGAATTATGTGAGAAGGAGAGTTGTAGTGCAGCAGGCAGGAGCAGAGACGAGCATGGGAAAAGAAAGGAGGAAAGAGGGAAATGAGCTGTCGTCAAGATGACTCATCTAGAGTGCAGGAAATAGGGAAAACCTCATTTCTGGTCCTTATGGCATCTCGTACACTGTGTAGCACATTCTTAGCTCTTCCTCACCCCCAACCCTCTGAGTAGTAACACAGTTTAAAGAAGAAAGGTAAAATGCACTCCTGCCTTCTCCCATCTCACATAACACATGGATTAGCAGTAAAGATGGCCCCCTGGGAGTACTCAGCATAGGGAGACCATTAGGTATTTCTCTATACATAATTACTAATTACCCAGTCCTGAGACAGATGCCAAGATGTTTTGCATTTGCACAAAAAGCCTCTGGGAACCTTGGAGTAAAATAATCAGCATTCAGTGGTGTTTGGGCATCCAGAGTTTAGGCAGAGTTTAGGAAGCTGCTTCTCAGCTTCCACATCTAGGGTCCATGTTAGAACTTTCCTGAAACTGCTCCAGACTTCCAAGTGTTTCTCTTTGCACTGCTAGCTGGTACTTCATTAACTCGGGTGTTTATATAACATTAATAGGAAACCATGTAATTTCAAGCTGAGTTTAATCAAGATAGGTATTATTAACACTGACATTATTTTGCTTCTATTTACAGTTTTGATAAGAGAAGAGGCAAGGCCTGCTGGACTGCTAAAAAGGCAAAATCTTTTCTACCATCAAAGTGCCACTTATGGCCCCTGTTAAATATATCATCTTTAGTTTTTTGCTCTGTAGGAAAATGAGCAAAACAAAGGGTTGGGAATTCTGATGAGTACATCCAAAGTCATAAGGGAACTGGAGAAAAGACAGCACCTCTGTTTTGCAGCCTTGGGAAACCTTATAGCCTCGAGGGACACAATCTTTGGTAGGATCCAACATTTTATCATAGAATCAGATGTTTAAATGAATCATTTTATCTGAATTGCTGCTAGCCATAAAAGTTGAAACAATAAAACATATAATAAATATATCTACATTGCAGGAATGACAGTAACACATATAAGCTAGATCCAGTTTTCATGGGCAACTGTAGCAGGAAGGACATAGTAGCCTTGGATGATAGAAAATCATTTAAGCATGCTAACATCAACATCTATCTTGGATTCTCTGCCATGGTTAACTGCATTTGATTTTTATATGGAAAGACAACTAAAAGCCTTCACCACAGGCCTCTATTTTCTCCATATGGGGGGAAAGGTAAGCTCCTAACATGGACACATGTGATGTTAAAAGTGTATAACCACATAGTAAATTGCACTACAGATTTAAAAACAAAGAAACAACAACAACAAAAACCAACAACAACAAAATTTAAAAGTAGGCAGGCCCAAAGTGCAGTATTTCTTGAAAGAGATTAGCTTACAGGAAAAGAAATCTAAGGTCAAGATGTGTGATTTATTGATGAATAGTTTGAGGCCAACAAAAATTGCAGAGATGAAAACATAAAGACATAAAATATGACACTGTCGAGTTCACTTTCTTAATTCATTTTGTTCTAGTACTTCTTTTTCCACAGGGAAGTTAGCAGTAAGTGGTTTTGTGGGTGGTTTAGAAAATTTAGAAATTATCTGACCACACAAACTCAGGTTTCAAATAATTTTCTCAAAGACCCAGTGTTTTCCCTCATGATGCTTCTTTCCTTATACGAGGGATGCTTCTTTCTTTTTTAGATTATAGTGTGGAGCTTAACATGGAGCAGGATCTGCAGCAGTGACCCTGACATATAAGGGCACTGGGAGAAGAAGGTGGGTTAAACACCTCTCTGGACCTGCCAGATTGCTCCATGAGCAGCACAAGGTGTCCCCCCTTGCACAGAGCACAGGTACTCAGGTGGTCATTGTGTTCTGTGTGTCCCTGGTCTAAAACCTTACACTGCCCACTTCTTGAATGGTGTAGACACTTCTGATTTCCCAGTCTCAAAAAGGTATAGGAGAACTGCAAAACAAGCAAAGAAATGCTACCAATATGTTCCTAGCCATAGGGAATATCTCCTCTATCAGGAATAAAGACAGTTAAACAGACAAGCACAATTCAGCCTGAGAACAAAGAATATTGGTGGAGATCTGATAATTGTCCTACAGTCACCAGTGATGGAGAGGATGAACATGGAAATGCCTTCTTGAGCTATGAAACTCCTACTGCAGCTACAATTTTACAGGGGTTTAGAAAGGCACTAGACAGGTCACTGGAATACCTCCAGAAGAAAAGACCACCCATTTCAGAGTTCAGACTGTCCTCACAGCTATTTTGTGTATTTCAAGCACTCCAGAAAACCCTTTTCTATATAAGGCCACAAAAAGCCTTACAGGCATTATTAGTTCAACATGCAAGACAGAACTTTTCCAACTCTTTCCAAAGCAAGAACAGCAGAATAGTGTCAAGATTACATCCTTTTGATAAACTGCAAGAATGGCAATGTGTGAACTGTAGGAGCTGCAGTAGGCATCCAAAGCAATTCAGAGAGCAGGAATTGACAAAAGCTGGAAGCATCTGGACTCTCTCCAGCTTCTAAACCCAAAGCTTGCAGCTGCAGGATCCAAATGCTTCAGTGGTGAATACCTCCCTCTGGAAAATCCCTGTTACATAAATGGAAAGTAGTACGTAGGTACACACAGAGGTACATACCAGCAGAGGAATGATGAGTTACTCAGAAATGTATTTGAAATTCTTTCTCCTTACATTTTTTCCAGATACACAGAACAATAATTTCCCTCAGTATAAACCATTTGACAGCTTCTACTCTATGTTGCAGTGGTGTGCATGCAGCTGTTGTCTTTGAACATTGGGTGTTTCCTCAAGAGTCCTATTTTCTGTCTTGTTCTTAGCAAGTATCTCTGCTTATAAAGAATCCTGGAAAAAATCATATGAGAAAGTAAGCAGGTTCTATTTCTGTGTGCATTCTACAATACATTTTCATGCATTTAAACTAAATCAGGCCAGTTGATAAAATCATAGAGTGCTGATGAGAAGGATAACAGGATGTTATTTGAATATTATGGATAAAATTAATATCTGTAGAAAATGAAGGCATTTAAAAGTGTTCTTATACCTTAACTGAAATCCCAGGTAGTAGCAGAGAATAGCTGTAGTAACTATTCCTCTCACCCTGGTGCTGTTTTCTGAATGGTTGATTTTGATATCCACATAGACAAATGGGGCTCTATGATTATTGAAATAAGAATAAGCACACCCAGCAAGAGTTGACCACCCCCAAAAATGACAAATTGGAGTGCTTTTGTTTTTTAAAAAAATACATAATAATGGGTCCTTTGTTAAGCTTTTAATTAATGAGTTCTATTCATGAATCACCCAGGTGCAATGAAATTGCTCAAAGCTTGTCTGTTTGTTGAGTGTAAACCCATGGTGTTTAACCCTGGCACAAGCCATTTCTCTCCAAACCAGCCCAGTGTTTGCTTGAAAATCTCTACCAATGAAAACCTCCTCTCTCTCAGGGCTCCCTGAACAGCTGTGCACAGGAACAGGACACTGAGCTTCTACGGAAAGCTCCAGCTGAATGCTTTCTGCAAAACTAAGGCAGCTTTAAAAGGAAATTGGGAGGTCCCTGGAAGGGTGATTCCCACTAGCAACTCCTCTGAACACACAAACACTGCTTCAACACAATTCAGTCACTGCTCTCACCCCTCCAACAGCACTGGCAGTCCTGCCATGACCCCCAGCAAAAACCCAAGCAGCAAAACCAAAAGCCTCCTGCAGCAGAAAGCCAAGCAGCAAAATATAATTACAAATGATCATATGCATTTTAAGGGGAGCAAAAATATGAAATATAAGAAAAAGCATCTTGAAGATGAATGTTTCACAGTGATGGGAAAAATTATTTCAATGTATGAAGCCCATGAATCATTTTGAGATCTTCAGTCAGATAGATAAAAGATTATTATTGTTGTTATTATTATTTCATGTAAATAATGATTACATTGCATTTGAAATAGCTTTGTAATTTCCTGTCTAATGCTACCCTTAGGTCTCTTCTATATTACTGCTTTTCAATTATCTTTTCTTTTTCTTCTTGAATATATATGTTTTGAATTATTTTTTCATCTGATGTATCAGCCCACTCTTCAGATTGAATCTTATTTTTATATTTCCTGCCCATGTTTCTACAGTTAGGAGTTTATTGCTTTGTAAAGCTGAAAATAAATAAATAAATAACAAAAAAAATAAAATCATGTTCATGTCATATGTTTGTATTTATATCTAAAAACACATACTATGTGTTTTCATGCTACAAGCACTTTTTAAAACATCTTAGGGATATGCCCCAATTCACTATTGTGTGCATATCTGTGCATTCAGATCGGAAAGAAAACCAAAACATACCCAGATTTATAATCGTACATTGCTATCTAAAACCCCTTTGAATTGCAAGCAGTATTCATGCCAAAAGGAGGTGGGTAAAATCCAGCTCTGACAGGTTAAAGATGGAGAATTTCAAGGTCAATGTTGCTCCAGGAAAATTCCCCAGCATTGCTGCTCACTCATCGCAAAATTAAATCACAATTGCAGAGCACAGCCATAAAGTTTAGAGGGACGAACCCGTACAAAAACCTGCAGGCAAGGGCAAGAAACCCCTCAAGAGGAAGGTCAGACCTCAGACCAGAATCCAGGCATGGAACAGGCAAGTGTCCTGGTAGCACCAGCTACCAAGGGGACCAGGGGGCTCCTCGGCCACCGCCTCTCTACATCATGGCAAGGCAAACCACCTTGTGTGACCACACAGCCTGACTGCTCTGAACCTGCACATCCAGCACACTGGAGATCTCACCTGATGAGCTTCCCTTAGCTGCCGGACAATTGCTGCATGGACAAATCAGGAACTTCTTCACACCTATATGCAGCACCTTCATTTAGACTTCAGTGAGGTTGTAGACAACCAAACCTGATTACAAATCTTACAGGGACTTCTCCACTGCTTGACACATTTGGCATTATCATTATGTTATCGTCAGCCTCGTGGTGTGACTCTTGGGACTGTCCTGAGCAAGGTCAAGAGTCGGACTCAATGATCCTTGTGGGTGTCTCTCAACTCAGAATATTCTGTGATTCTGTGACCCCGTGGTCCACCTCTTCAGTCATTTTGCAGGCTGAGCTACACTGCTCATCTCAGCAAAAATTTAAATTAATTTTTTAAAAAATCTTTTCCATTCAACTGGTAGTGACTGAGGGTACAGTTGTAACTTGAATGATTTTAATATTTCTGTTAGCGAAAAAGACAAACGAACAAAAAGAAAATAGTAAAGTCCTGAGGAATAAGAATTTTTCTGTTTTCTCTGCAGGGTTTGTTTTCATCTGGTTGTTCTTTAAAAACTTAAAACTAAAAATATGTATTATAATATTTACATGGCTTTAAAAATCTATAATTAACTTTTCTAAAAGGCATGCCATTGCAAGCAGATTGTAAATAGCATTTAAAAACAGAAATTTTATTAAAACAATTCAGAGGCTATTAAACTGGCTGTCACACTCTCCTGTCTGTGCAAGGTTGATGAGCTAAATAATGAATTGCCTTCCTGCCTGCTTCTCAGTCATTTTAAGTGAACTGAGGCTGGGATGGGCTGTTTGCCTTTCTCAGGTTTATTTTTGCTTTGTTTCCATCAATCCAACAATTTTTGTGTATTCTTTCATTTTCAAGGCCACAGGTTCCCTAAAGTACTAATGTACTAATTTAGTAGCAGCAGAAAGAAGTTCTAAAAATCCAGCTGGCTATTCTGGGAATCACTGCAGCAGTTTAATAAGCCTCAGTTTTCTCTTATTAATCTAAAATAAGACTTGGCACATAATGTTTGCCAGCTGTTGTACATTTACTGCCTTAAATACATTTTTTATTGTCAATGAAGCACTATGAAGAGCCCACTCATAGCCTTATTTGGATTAAACTTTACACCATGCCATATCAGATCTCTTTTTTTATTTTCATGTCTATTTGCTTTGTTCACTTACTTTTATTGGGCCCAGATATGAGCAGTGTTCTTTAATTAGTATAAGTCATTATATGCCTGGGAAAATCAGATTTAGTTCTTCTGTGGTGTGAGACATTTTAAAATATTTGCAAGTGAAAATTTTGACACAAGAGTGTCTCTCCATCCCAAAAGAATGGCAAATCATGTTTGTCATTAATTTCCATATCTCACAGTCTGTAAAGCCTGCAGCACACTGCAGCTCCAGGATTTCTAAGGTGGACATTATTTGGCCTTGCATGGAAAACTTGCAGCTGCATATCAGTCCCATTTTAGTCATAAACAATTCAACTGCTCAGCTTCATACCAGGCTAAATCCCCAGCCCTTTCAGTGAGCTTTTATAACCAGACTCTGCACACTTTCCTTGACGTCCCTCACTAAAGCACGACAGGTCCTCCATCAATCTGCAGCAGATGCAGCAGCACAAGGAGAAGCTTCCTCCTCGCTTAAGGACTGGGCATCTGCCACTCCTGGGGCTGCAATGTCCTGTTCTGCACCCTCAGCTGATGCCAATATCCTGCTTCTGCCAGGAGAATCAAGTCTTCAGACTTCCATCATGTCACTTGCCCTGATATTCATCTCCAATAATCTGCAGGAGGGGCTCAGGTGTCTCTGTCCCTCCTGTGTCCCCTGGGAATGGCTCCTTCCCCACCCCCCTGGAGCTGCCTAGCTCCCACTAGCACTGCACAAGGGGAGCCCAGCATCTGTTTGCCCCACTTCTGCCAGTGGCAAAGCTGCTGCATTCATGTCCTTCATCAAGTTTTTTAGAAATGTCTGTGACAGTAAACCCTTAGCACTCAGTAACTGGGAAGACTGGGAGCAGACACTGTGCAGCAGCAGGAAGAGCCTGAGGTTGGAATGTTTGTAGACTTATAAACACAACAGTCCCACAAGAATGGAAGTACCAAGGCCGACCAAAACTGCAAGTTTTGAGATTCCAGGTCTAACACTCTAAATGAGTCTCTCTCCATTAGTGATGACATGAGAAGAGAAAAAAATGCGTTTTTTTAGCTCAGTTCAGATCCCAAACCATCACACCTGCTCACGGAGCAAAAGCCTCAAGGGAAGTACAGAATTCAGAGAGCATTATCCAATGTATCTGTGCCCACAAAAATAACCCTCAACCAAAACAAAGAAGAAAGCAACTGAAAGGGCGCTTGGCAAACTTCACTGTACCATATTCTTCATTTTCAATCTAGGGGCTTTTAAGTTTATAGACAAGATTGTTTCATGTTAATGTAAATATGTGGATGAAAGTAGTTACCCTCTCCAAGTCCCTGATGATATTCACTCACAGTGAAAGATCACTGAAAGTGTAAGAACATTGTGCCTTTTTCAGAAAGGCTGCAAAGTGTAACACGTTGTTAATGAGAGTCAGACAAGTCTTGTTGTCTTGTGGTTGTCAGAGAAACTGGACTATGGACTAACCATATTCATTCCATACAGCTACTGTTGGTCTCAGAGCACAGCAGGAAGAATATCTGTGAGCTGCTGTAGCAGTGTGGCCTGAAAATAAAGCCAAGATGACCTGGTAAAAGACAGGGTCCTCCTCATTCCCTTGACCAAAATCCTAAAGTGGCTTGTCGTTGGCCTTGTGGTGACAGTCACAGGGGAAATTCTCAGTTGCCAGCCATCTGAGGGCATCACGATATAGGAAAATTACTTTTCACAAAATATCATTTCTGGTTCACTGTTCCAGATCTTCCCAAGATGTAAATGATCTCTCTTGAGAATAAGGAATCATAAACTCTCATGTTCTTCTATATGAAGAATTGTTAGCAGCCCTGCTCAGCCCCCAAGCAGCTCTTTTACTAACCCCCTTGCCACGGGTCCCATGATATCTGAGAAGGCTGATGAGGAGGTGGGTGGGAAGTCCACATGTCAGCCCACCAGTCTTGATGTTACTGTTAGTGCCAAATCTTATTTCCTTGAAGTTTCCTTTAGAAAGTTCAAATGGGAGGCTGCAGAATCTGAAAAATTTCTAAATTACAATTTTCTGAATCAAGGCATGGAAAAGCACTGACCTTTAGAATTGCTTGTTCTTGGATGTGCCTTCCTCTTCCATTTGTGAGTGGTCTATTTGGGTATGTGAGAGACCCATGGGAGATACATATGTTAAGACAAGAGCCTTTAGAAGGCAAGCTGTGAGAGTGATGGATATGACTGATGAAGTGTCATGTGTGAAAACCAAGTGGTTCTTTAAAATTGGCTCTTTCTAACACCAGATATTATCTAAATGTAAAAAATGTAGAACAGAATATTTATCTTGTTGTTAAAGGCTGTTAGAGAGACAGGACTTTAAAAGTCCACCAGTATCTTCTTCTCAAAATGTTCCAGACTGGGATCCAAGCCTAATGGCTCGATCTGATTCTGCATTGTGTAAACACTTCAAACTGATTAAAACTGAGGAACAGTAATCTAGGACAGTTTAGGCAGCCTGTAAACTATTTGTCAGATAGTTCATCCTTTATAAGCTGCTAAAATATTCCCTGACACAGTCTTAGGTTATTCCCTTTCCTTTTCCCTTAAGTAGCAATAACAGAATTCCAACAGCAATTCATAGTCACAGAATCAAAGAATGATTTGGATTGGAAAAGACCTTTAAGACTTTTTAGTAAAGAGGATTGTAGAAACTGGTGCTAAACAGTGTGGGGCAATAGAGGGTGGTATCTGTCAGCTGTGCATGGCAGCATGGCCACATCAGTGCCCCCAGCTCAGGTGGAACTGTACAGTCACCAGGGTATGCTGAAAACACTGGGGTGTAGCCACTTGAGTTCCTGTTTCCTGTTTAAGAAGAAAGAAGTGTTGAAGTAAAGTGAGGGTAAAATAGCAAATTATATTTGCCAGATTAGAAGAATTTCCTTAGTGAACACAATTGTCTATAACCAACAATTTCGGTGACTTGATGAAAAATATAATACAGTATTCAAGAGCATCTGCTGTATGTTCTGCCTCTCCTTGTGGTGTATTTTTTCAGAAATGCATGTTTAAAGATGGACAACTTGAGATATATAATAGCATTCCCTTGGCTGCTTAGTTGTGCTTGACACATGCAGTGTGCTATATGTAAATGCACACAAAACCATCACATAAGGTTCTTCACCATCTGTAGTCTGGCTCTATTTTTTTTCATGCTTCCTCAGTACTGAGAAAGAAAATGGAAAATCTTTGGTCTGCTCCATCTTTTTGCTCCATACAGTGACATATGCCAGTCATTGTAGAGCATACCAGTGGAACTGGCTCAAATGATTGAGTGATTTTTGTTACAAAAACTAAGATAAAGCCTTCTAATTTTTCTTTTATTTTCCAGTTCAATAATAAAACTAGATAGGCTTCTTGTGGTTTTGGCAAGAAAATGAAGCACAAAACCTTCCATTTACTTCCAACTTATTTTGTGACTAATGGTCTTGAAGCCCCAGACTGCTATGAAGCTTGGATAGGAAAGGAAGGCTTTTTATTCATCCACATGGAATTCAGTCCTAAGGATTATTCATGATTTATAGTGCACCCCAAAGAAATGAGAGCTTCAGTTGGAGCAGTATCTTCCTTTACTTACTGCTGTCACTAAACCAGTGTATTATTTTTGCCCATGCTGATAAAAGGAGTTAAAGCAAAACCTGAATGTGCCTTCAGTCCCTAGTTGCCCCTATAGCACCCTGGAAAATGCCTGGGAAAGCAGCTTGGAGAGGCAGCCTGCTGCCAGAGCTCAGTTGTCTTGGGAAGGCTTTCTCCAAACCCTCCCTCTGCTTATCTCAACTGCATCTCTCCTGTGCCAGAACCACTCTCAGCCAACCAGCCAGCAAGGGACAGTCTCAGGAGAAGCATTTCAGAATTATTAAGAGTGCAAGGAAACCAAAATAATGCAGGCAACTTTCTGCAAGCTTTAAATGCAAAAAACGTGTCTTAGACCTGGTCTGGTGCTAGAGATATTTCACCTGCAATACTGCCTCCAGCTCTGGGGCCCTCAACACAAGGACATGGACCTGTTGGAACAAGCTCAGGGGAGGGACACAAAGATGATCAAATGTCTCTAGGATAGGAACTCCTCTCCTATGAAGACGGGCTGAGAGAGTTGGAGTTGTTCATCCTTGAGCAGAGAAGGCTTCAGTGAGACCTCAGAGTGGACTGTCAGTCCCTAAATAGATCCTGCAAGAGAGCTAGAGAGGGACTTTCTGCAAGGGCATGCAGAGATAGGACAGGGGAGAATGGCTTAAAGCTGAAAGAGGGGAGGTCTAGATTAGATATTGAGAATAAATTATTATTGAGAGGGTGGTGAGACACTGGAACAGTTTGCCCAGAGAAGTTGTGGATGACCCATCCCTGCAATGTTCAAGGCCAGGCTAGATGGGGCTCTGAGCAGCCTCATCCAGTGGAAGGTGCCCTGCCCATGGCAGAGGGGAGCTAGATGATCTGTAAGGTCCCTTTCAACCCAAGCCGTTCTATTATTCTTTTATTCCACAATTCCATGTGTGTATGATTCGGTGATTCTCTGAGCAAGGCATGTAACCCCCTGTGCTTTCAGATAGATGTTTCTATCTCTGATAATACTGCTTGGGAACTTCTATAACTATTTTTTGTATAACTAAAACAAAGTGAGAAACCAGTAATTCTGAGCTCTTTAAGAGAAAAGAAATAACCAAATCCCCCTCTGCTGCCGTTGGAGTGTTTATAAACAAGTGATTAAAGTGAAGAGTGGTGTCCAGGCACACTGCTCCTACAGATGGAGCCTCCAGACACTACTAATGGCAGGGATCGTGTTGCAAGCAGGTGCACACACATTTAACAAAAGCAAAACATTACCCTTGAGTAATACTGTACTTTGAAAAGAAATGTGCCACAAACACCATTAATTTTAAAGCAGGAAGGAATTCCACGTACTTCTCAAAATTGCAACAGAAGATCTGTGTTCATGGATACACATACACACAGATACACACACAAGTTATGAAATGCAGTTAATTCTGCCCTTACTCATTACTGGACTAAATAACACTGATATACCTGATCTACATTCAGAAAATTCTCCTCTATTATCTTAACTTTTTAAAATTCGCTTATTCAACTTAAAATGAAATGCAACATTTCCGCCTCCTCATTTGGCAGACATTTTGGATGAGCTGGTAGAGAGCAAAGAGTCATATACAATAGGTTTTTAAATTTCTTTTGTGAGAAAATGGTAGTTTTACAGCAATCAATGCTATAAATGGCAATAAGTCAAAATATTAAGATGTAAGGTGTGACCAGCACTCAGTACATTAAGACTCTCCACGGAGTTTATGTGTTTTACTTTAGTCTGCTTCATAGTAATGTTCATCACTAGCATTCTGCTATTGAATCTGGGACACTGACTCCTCCAGAAAAACTTCTGATTTACACTGCTGTATAATGAAATCATATTATCTATTTTTTCAGCAGTTAATATGCATGATTATATACCTCTTTCTGATAAAGGTTTACTACTTCTGAAAGCTTGTTGTGAAATCTGGCAGCTACCAGCCATTCTTCGGCTGAGAAATTTCTCCCTTCTCTGCTCCAAATAATTTGTCTGATACTATTCCTCCTGATTCCTTTAAAATTTATATTCATTGATGGCAAAAATACCTGAAAGGACCTTTCCAAGAAGTTGATCAAGAGAAAACACATAAATCTGCTGTGGTACACAGAGGGAAGTAGCTGGAGATATGCAGCAGCTGTGTGTTCTACATGGGCTCTGCAGAGCCACTGGAAGAGTGAGCTGCTATTGACATTTTTGCAGTGGAGTCTCTGAAGTCTCCTTTCTAAATGGTTTTGCTAGTCACTGATGCTAAGGAAAGTAAGTTAAAATCCAGCACTTACACACAGCATCTCTCTAACCAAAGAGAGATTTTAAAGCTATGGACTAAACAGAGAGCCTCCCCTCTGGAAAGTAATATCTTACTGGAACAAACAGTTGTAACATCTTATTCTTTCTACTTTAATAAGGCAAACCCCTTAATTAAAATCCCAAAGAGTTTAGGGAATATCTTACTATTACATTTTACTGTGAAGTAGGAAGGAAGTAAATTCAGCAGCAGAATCTGTGGGCAATATTCTCAAACAAGTACTTTGAAGCAAAAAGCATATGACTCACCTCCTGCTGCAAAACTTGTCCTTCCCCCCTGGGACACCACCACTGATGTTGTTACAGCTGCATCCGTGTGGCATTTTCTGGACCATTGCTTTACTCCTGATAGAATAGATCTGCTGCATTTGTGGTCAGGCTGAAGTGCATGCAACTGAAAATGTGAGAGCAACAGAGAGGAGTCTTTGCAAACTGTGTCACCCAGCCTGGGGCACCAGGAGGAATCCAGCCAGAGAACTTGGAAAGGCCTCATTGATGTGTCTGGGCTGACTGTGCAAGTGCAGGAAGACTTCTCTCCAGGAGGAGGCTCCTAGCTCTTTTTGTCTTAAAACAGATTTTACCTACACACTCATTTTCTATCAATCTTACCAGGCTCAACAGAATTTTTACCAGCATCTCATGAAGAGATGTTTAAACTACCACATTTACTGCAGATAGAGAGGAAAAAGCAGAAATGTTTGGAGCTGTGTTGGAAAGCTGAGAATTAGCAAACTCTCTTGACTTAAACAATAGAAGGGAAGAAAGAAATTCACCTTTATGAGACTTGAAATGTTAGTGGAAATTGAAAATTAGTGGAAATACTGACGATTTTTGACAACAATAAAAATTGATTTTTTAATATCCTTTTTCACTTTTTTCTTGGGGATACTAACTGAAATATGGATTTCCTGAAATTGAAAAGAATAGGCAGAAGTAAGAATCATGGTATTATAGAATGGTTTGGGATGGGAAGGGCATTAAAGATAATTGGGTTCCAAACTACCTGCCATTAGCAGGGATGCCATTTACTAGATCAGATAGCTCAGGATCCCATCCAAACTGGCCTTGAACATTTCCAGGGATGGGGCATCCAAAACTTCTCTGGTTAACCTGTTTCTGTCTCACCACCCTCTGAGTAAAGAATTTCCTCCTTACCTCTAACCTAAACCTGCCCTTTTTTAGTTTTAAACCACTGTTCCTTGTCCTGTCACTGCCTGCCCATATAAAAACTCTCTCACCCTCCTTCTTATAAGCCCCTTTCAGGTACTGGAAAGCCACGTGGGTCTCCCTGAAGCCTTTGCTTATCCAGGCTGAACAACTCCAGCTCTTCATAGGGGAGGTGCTCCAGCCCCCGGATCATCTTCGTGTCCTTCCTCTGTTTTCTAAAGTAATTAGTGCATATTGTCTTTCCACCTCTGAAGTTACAGGCCTTCAAGTAGGACAAATGATCAGCCATTTCAGTTGGATTTGGATCCAGATAACCTATCATAGAGCATGAGAAAAAGCTGCATTTAGTAGACGTTCTGTCTTACACACGACTGCATTGATTCTACATTCTACAGACGGTAGATCTAACTAAAAATGTCTGTCCTGTGAGAGCAATTGCCACTGCAGGAATACAGATGGGACAATCTGAAGACAGGCAAGATTTCTTCATTCTCACACAACATTTCTGTGTGGGTGATCTGGCCAATGACACTGAGTGCTCGCTCTGCAAATCTGGGGCAGAAGATGCACAAGTGACCAGGTACACCTTCCTTGTGTTTGGGGCAGAGCTACTGCTCAGCCACAGAACGAGTGACAAAGTGTCATTTCAGATCACTTACTGAGAGTACCAAACCAAAGCAGAAATGATGACCAAAGAAAGGATTTAGGAACAGTTTAAACATAATCCAAATATCCAGATAAGAACATTTAACAAACAGAACATTTAACAAACTGTTGTTACTTGAGACCTTAAAGCAACCTTTAATCTCACAGGAAAAAAAAAAAAGATAAAAATATATTTCCATTATTAGCAGGCATGAGCAGCATACTAACCAAGAAGTCAGAACTACATCAAAATTGCCAACTGCCACAAACTTTATTTGACTCCTGAAGCAATTCTACTGACATCATCATAAGCCAACAGCTACTCCAAGGACCTGAACTTCATTCCATGGCTTCTTTGAACAATTTAAAGTAGTAGAAGTCCCAAATATTTTGCAAGATTGCATCTAAACTGGCCTTCTGAAAAACAGACCGAGATCAGATTAACAATACTGCTGTTCAAGAAGTGCCAAGAGGAAGGTTTCCAGCTAGGGTACAAGAATTTCAAACCATACCTCTGGGTTTTGTAAGGGCATGTTAATTGTTACCATGGGGCTGGATTCCTCACCTTCAGGGTTTGCTTGCTGGCCACTTCAGATTAAAGTAAATTTTGGCCAAAGTCCTGAATTTGCCTCCTCTTACAACTGTGATTCAAAAGGAAAGTAGATAAAACCTGCTAGATTTATCTAGTCTTTGTTCATTAATATACTGGACAACAGTTACTAATGTTTTTAAATATATACCTTCTGTGAAATGTTGCCAAAACAAACCTATACTGCACACAAAGGCAGGTAAATGACCACATTTTGTCTCTCTGATAATCAAATTAGGAAGGATGTTTAAACAGTAAGTGTACGTAGAACAAATTTAAATTACAGTGTCAGTAACACATAAGAAACTTTTGTTAGATTTGCAATTTTTTATTTGACCCCTTATTTTCCTCAGCCAGAGGGATACTGCTTCAGGTTATCTGTTAGTTAAGATATTATAAACCAAATAAATGATAGATGAATGACATATAATTAACCTGGGAAAAAAAATAAGGATTATGTATTTGGGGTTTTGTTTGGTTTTGATACTGCTTCCAAGTGATGATTACTTACACAAATTTATGGAACTCAGGTGACATTGACTGAATGACTGGAAAGATGTTCCACTCCTCCTGCATAACATGCAAAGTCCCCTGCAGGGAACTGGAAAACTTCAATCTACACATTTATAGGAGCCACTTCTTATTCATTATAAAGATGATAAGATTTTTCCTGGTTGCATATTGCATTAAACAAAAGTTGACAATTTTATATGATGTCAAATATGATAAGAGGCAACTAAAGAAAAAAAAATGGCAGAAGGAAATTTCAAAGATGGGTACAAAATATCTACACGAGCACTAAAATCCCAGGCAGAGGTTTGGTGGTGTTACTTCATGTTCTGTCTCTTATGTGGGGAAGGAGTTGCTGGTGGTGCAGATTGCTGCCAGGAGCCACACAGCTTCATGGAGCCTGCTGCTTATTTCCTTGTAGATTAGAATTCCCCTGCCATTTTTCAGTTTTGGTTTTAAGCTGAATTTCCAGTCTTCTCTGCAGTCTGCATTGCTCAAGGTCAGGCCACACTCTGCTAAAAGAACAAAAAATGTGTAATGGCTATACTTTACTACAGATGAAATGCTGTCACCAAACCCCTTGTGTTGGAAAAGGTTCCAGGCCAATGAGACAAAGAGAAACTCAAGTAAAATAAACCCAGTAAACAGAAACTTGTGGGAGGAGATATGGAACAATCAACTACAAAACAGAGGGACTTAGAATGGTAAAACCACAGTTGCTGCTGTCCTTGCAGGGGAACACCACAGTGGCTAGGCCCTCTCAGTAGCCACATCAAAAAGTAGAAAAAAGATTTAAAAAAAAACAGGAAAAGGAAAATATAATGATAAATAGGGGTGAGGAACCCAGGAGAAGAGTAGCTTGAGACTGTAAATAGAATTACCTATGGAGAGAGCTCAGAAGCATAAATATTTAAAAGGCACTGGGAATTGCAGTTGGGCTTTTTTGTGTAAGAGTTAGCATCTTAATAAAGCTATAAACTTCACAGCAGCTCTGTAATGCTCATGTTCTGCTTATCACCTTCGTTCTGCAGTGTTTGCTCATGTCAGTGATCCTGAGTGCAGTACATGAAAGCTTCACTCATCTCTGCTCTGCCATTAAGCTTCAAAGAGTTGGCTCTGGGTACAATTTTAAACCACTTTCTGTAGTAAAGCACTGTTATTACCTCAAGCAAAGGGAATGAAAATCCAGAAAGAAAAAAAAAAAAAAAAGAAAATTTAAAAAAATAAGGAAACCCTTCCATAATATGGGCTTAGAATCAGCAGGTTAATTTTCTCTTGCATGGATGTTTTTTTTCCAAAAAATACTTTAGGGATGTTGATGTTTTTACTCAGCTTTTCATTTAGAATGACTCATAGCTGTGGCTTCCTATAACAGAAGGGATTCCTATTTGGCCTCCCTACAAGCCACCTCCTTTCCATTTACATATAAATCAGATGCAGGAAGAGATTAGCAGCTTCATTCCAGTAAACGGGAACAATCCAGGTCCTTTGACATTCACATTTAGAAGGTTTGTACGAAATTATGATCTGTATAAAAGACTTGGAGAGGGGAAAAGCAGTTTGTTTACCCTTTCCAGAAAAAAAAAAAAAAAAGGAGAAAAAGAAAAAAAAAAAAAAAAAAGAACAAAAAAAGAACTGTTGCTTGAGCCAAGGGTTATGACAGAAAAACCTAGTGGAAATCCCAGAAAGAAAAGCAACCTGTATTGACTTGAAATGCAACTGTGCTGGAGGTAATGGGAGTTTCTGATTTTTCTTCTTTGGATATAAGGAAAAAAATAAGTCAATCTGCCAGGCTTTAATAGGAACGAGCAGCCCTATTAAAGGACCGATTTAAACCTAATAAAAGCCACTGAACTTCATGGACCAGGGTCATGCTGTTAACAATCTGGACTAGAAGGTAAACAGAACATTAATTCAGCATGGAGTAGATGTGAATGCTGTGAGAACGGGTGGGAAATAAGGTTGATTTTGGAGTAGCATGAACTATTACGCACAGATTAAAATATTAGAGATGATTGAAAAGCAGCCGTGGCAAGCTCCCTCAGAGTGGCTGGCACGGATTCGGCTCAAGGGCAGAAAAAATTGCTTTAATTCCTCACAAGTCTGGGCCTGGCAGGGGCAGCTGCCCCCAGCGAGGGCAGCCAGGAGCCAGAGGAGCTGTGGTGCAGATCGGGGGGTTTGGTTAATGGGGTCCTGCCCGGAGCTGTGGCCGTGTGGCCCCGGGGCCAGGAGCAGCGAGCCCAGCCCACCAGGCAGCCAGAGAGGGGGAAAAAGGGAATAAACCCTTCTGAGCCCCCTGCCACTAGCTCCCCTAATCTCAGCCTGGGGCCAAGCTGCCAGAAGTGAGCTTCCACATAAGATAAATGCACAGTGCTTCAGCTGGATGGATATAGGATGTCTCTACCTACAGCACATATATACATAAACACACACAGAGCATTATATAAATGCCTTATTAAACATATACGCCATAACATACAGCAGGACCACTTTTTTCTCCCCGTTTCAACTCCCCAGGGACTGACTGTGTGTTCTCTTCCCTTGCTGCCCATCTGGAGCCAGTAATTACACCAGTGCAAAGCTGGTATAAATTTACATTAGATTTATTATAAATTGTTCCCACTGAAACATGCATTCATATTTGACCGCATAGTTTTGCTGCAAGTTTTGCTCAGAAAACTAGGGAAGCAAAAAGCTCTTCCAAAACAATTTCATTTGATTATCCTCCAAGTTATACACTCCACCACTATAAACAAAGTTCGCTTATGAAAGCGTATTGAAGTGTCTTTCCAGGACGTCAACATTTAATACAGGTGAATTTACAATTCAAACTTTACAGATTTTTGTCAGTATAAACATTTATAAGGCAGATATTAAGATAATTTGATCTGTTTAGGAGCTGAACCTGAAAGAATGTTATTTTTAATCTGCAAACTCACTTACAGGCTCTTAGCAACAAAGACATTTGCCATAGAGTTTTCCAAGTACCCTGATGTAACCAAGATTTGCCAGAGACTTTGCCTATATAATGATTGCTTTTTCTTAGATTGTTTTCTTTGACCGTGGGAGGAGAGATGAAGGGACACAAAATCTAGCTGGTGTTTATAGATGTCAGTCCAGGTCCATACAGGGCTTTAGGCTTCTTGTATGGCTCTGTGCTTGCATTTGCCTTCTTTAGAATTAGGGTGCTACTACTCCCCACTTACCAGGTAAGCTGTGCTAGTCAAGAGCATTTTTTCCCATGCAGCAATAGCACTTTGAATGCAGGGGCTTCAGGAGTAGAGCAGAAGCAATGGAGACAGACACTCCAAAAGCAGGGGAAGGGGAGAGGAAGTAAGCATAGGTGGGGGGAAAAGGCAAAAGAATCACAGGATAGGTGAGTTAAAAAGCTGCTGAGTTGCTGCTGGTAAAAAGAGGGTTGACAATTTCAAAAATCTCACCTCATTTTTTAACAAATATTCTTTCTGTAAAAAATTAAGTTGAACAGCCTTTTTATGAAATGCATAATCATTTAATCTTAGTTCTTACAATACCTTCTCTTTACTTTGCCGAAGCAAAGCCACACATTAAATCACTCTATCAAGATGAAGTTACCATCTAATAATATAGTGGGTCTCCAGAATTTAGTTATCTCAGCCATGGACAAGGAATTTTTTTTTTTTTTTGTGAATAATATCCATAGCATTTAATGAATTAATAACAGAAAACAAAGCACATCTTTTTAGGTGAACCATGGACATCCAATCTGCATATTTTTTACTTTTATAATATGAAAAGGAAATGGTAACAAATATCCAAGCTAATACCTTTCCTGTAGACAAACTATGCCTCTTCAGGAACTATGCAGCAATAGGATACAATATATCATCATTCATCATCTAAAGTATTCAATACAACTTCACCCATATCACAAGGTCACTTCTTCCAATGGTCATTTAAAAACCCCTAACTTTGTATTAAAAAAAAAAAAGGTGATTTCAGAAAAAAAGTGTCTTATTGTAAGAGTCCTGAAGTTGTGGAATCTTGAAGATACTCAGATTCCTGCGTTTCTAGCTGCTGTCCCACATGAATGTGAGGACTTCACAGAGAATCTTCAGCGGCTTATATTTATGGTTTCTTCTTCCTCTTCATCAAGGTCAAAGAGATTTAAAGGTGCTCAGGAACTCACAAAAGCAGGATCCTTATTTATAATCTTCTCAGTGCCAGAGCAAGTGTCAGCTGGTCTTTGATTTTGTAAACAGAAAGATCTCCCCATGCACTCATTAATAAAGGCTGGGAACTGCCATTTTTCCTGGCCCTGTGCCTTTCTGAGTCAGAAAGAGCCCCGGGCTCAGCACCTACCACCGTGGTCCCTGGAGACATAAGCTCCAAGATAACAGATAGTCCAGACTGACATTACAAAACAACACTGAATTTCAGAGTTAAGGTTTTATTATTTATTATGCATAATTTTTAATTTACAGACCTTTCCCCCAACACATCTTGAGGTTCCATCCAATTTTAAGAGGTACCCTGGTTTTTCAAGATAAACAGCTGACTGTGGGTGATGCACAGGTTATATGCAATGGATGCAGGACCACATGGTCTGCTCTCTTTGCCTGCATGGGGGTGGAGGGAAGTAAAGACTGTGCTTGTGGAGACAAGCCCTAAAAGTTAAAGCTTGCAGTCCCCAGAGGAGAAAAGTGGGATGCAATTCTCATTTGGGTGGGACAACACATTTTGATAGTGATTGCATCAGGAACAGGAGAGCATTTGTGTGCAGAAAAAAGTGTCTTGCCCTCCTCAAGAACAAAAGGAGGAAATACCATCACTCCTTCCTTTGGAGGTATTTTGTCAGCATCAGATGGAATATTGTACAAGTGCATGAATATACTCACAGGCACACATGCATAAACACATACAGGCATTTAAGATTGAAGATGCTCCATATTCTGGACTAATCACAACATCACACCACCTCCTGGTCCACTCTAATGAGGAAGATGGAACAGGAGAGAAGAAGGACAAGGATGAAGAAAATAATAGGGATCCCAACAAATAAATTGTCTCCAAAAATTATGTCCGTTTGCTACTTCATTTCTCTCTTCTTCAGCATGAGTTTCCCTCATCTCACTAACTTAGGAGAAGTATGAACCTTTCAGCACCCTCTGTTCTGCAATAAGTATTAAACTGTTTTCTTTTTCACTTGCCTTAGCACTGCCCTTTACTGGCAGTCCAGAGGCTTATTACATTTCTTATATCTGAGAAATATTTAATGCCTTTTGACATCCTTGCCAAAAACAATTCCAACTGATTAGTCATCTCATGTTTTTGTATCATGGCCATTATTCAAAGCTTTTGCTAATTTGCTAAATGGGCCAAAATGGGCATACGTGTTCATCCCACTGATAACAATGATGTATTCAGAAGAGTGCACACTGCAGATGTCACACTGAATCATTCATATCACCCAAAACACAGGTGGTGGCATTGCCCAGGAAACACATTACTCATTTAGAGGTAACTTAGACTCTGATGCCTACTTCCCAAGATGTTTTAATATTCACACCTAATCAGAGATTTCCCAAGCTATTTACATTTTCACTCCTAAGAGGGAAGCCAAATTTCCCTACAGCTCACACATTACAAGTCACATGGGAATCCTCTTGCATGCCTTTTCCTTGGGTTCATGCTTGCTTCATCTGGACTATCAGTACGCTTTCTCCAATGGGAAGGCTGGAATGTGACCCCATACCTGTCTAGGGAAAAGACTGGGAAATGGGAGGGGGCTGTCACTTCCTCAGGATGTGGAGGAAACTGAATCAGATCTTCCACTTCCCAGGGAAGTGCTTTCCCCCAGGTCTTCAGAACAACATGGCCAGTGCCTTTTCCTCTTCCCTTGCAGACTTGAGAGTGTTCAAACTACTTCTAGCAAATCAAGCCCTTTCAGATAAAAAGTCTGAACTGATTCATTTAACCACAAACTGAGGCCCTATCATCTGCTGTAATGTCACTAAAGGTATCCAAATAACTTTTGGGTCTAAGATAAGTGTTGGGGCAGCTACACAGACAAGGCATGCTTTACATTAATTGTTTAGGGGAATCTAGTTCCTTAAACTGGGCTCATAAAGAAACATTGGTGCCTGAATTGTGAGTCTGCCATTAATTTCTCTGACTTCATCCATGTGCTGTGCAAAAGTATGAGCCTGAGCATGTACTGGAATTCAGACCCAGAAATGGCTTGGGGAATGCTGGAAGAGAAGGTTGGAAACTGTGAGGAATCTTAACATATGACCTTATTTTCCATGGATCCCAGCTTGGGTGAGAGCCTCGGCATGCTCCAGCCTTGCCAAGGGAGTCAGTGAAGAGGCAGTGTCTCCATTAATGCTAATAGCTGGTGCACTTTCACAGAAAGCTAAAAGTAGCCACAAGGTCAATTATCTAGTGATAATTTTCTAGAATTTCTGTAATTTAGCGCTTGCCTCAGATTAAATGCTAATACAGATTTCTGTGCTAATATCCCTTCCTAATTTCTAAAGGCACATAATAATTTCTCTAACAAAATTTTCATATCAAGTAGCCACACAGTTACACCAGTTTCCAGGTAGGGTAATGCAATTGCACAGATACCAAATCTGAGGTAAAGAAGTTAAGACTATGGAGCTTTGGTTACTGACACTGACATTCCTTTCTTACCTCCTTCCAAATTTTAACAAGAGATTAAAAGCCAAGATTAGATGGAGGTACAGAATGTTCTGGCTCTCCTTAGTCTGGGTCTTCTTAACATTCTGAATTAGCAAATATTTTCATGTTGGATCTTCACTTTCCTGTCTGTAAAATAAAAATTAAATCCCTAAAGCCAAATGTAAAATACTCCTTTTTTCTTTTCTGCATTATATTAAATTATGGAAGGCAAACTTTTTCTTGATGGCAAAGTTGTTTGGTTTGGTTGGTTTTGGTTTGGTTTGGTTTTCTTTTAATTGCAGCTCAATAGAGTTGCTGAAGAGGTAGTGAATAGCATGAAGTGAATAGGACAACAAGAAGGATAAAAATCTGGAAGTCAGTCTAGCTTCCATTAGCAGTTTGAACTGAAAAGAAATCTCTGATATTTTTCAATTTCATTAGATCACATTTTATCTTGGAAATTATCTTAGAGATCACTTCAGTCCATTCCTAATCAGAGCAAAATAGTTAATGAGTAATTTCTCAATTGTTCTTTAAAAAGATCTTGAAATCTAACAGATAATAAATTTATAATCCATTAAAAATTCAATAGTTTCTTCTTTTTTGGCTGTTTAACAAATACTGTACTAGAGATCTTTCTCATTTGTAGTGACTCAGTGCTTGCAGAACATTCAATTTCATAACAAGAAGAAAATTCAGTGTAGAGAAGACTGACTCATGGTGTTTTATTCTCTTGTACATGGCAATAAAACATGCCTTAATGTCTTAGACATGGAGACTTTTCCAAGATAATGTGCTAAAAGCAAAGGATTTTGCCTGTGTCTCCTTGAAGTCATGAGTTTCTGAATTCACTTATAGAAGGACTGGAAAAAGAATGAGAATATTTAAATGTAGTTCTGTGAAGACCATATATTTAGAGGACATTTAATTGCCATCAAGTCTTTTCTTTCTTATATCCTTGCCATGTGCAGTTCTGTTTAAGCCAACCACCACTAGAAATCCAGTTAATAGGTGGGAACTAAGTACTTTACCTTCAATTTTTAATGTCTAAACTAGAAGGCACTGTTCTCAAAGAGCAATAAAAATGTCTATATCTTAAGGGCATTTTAATATTTGCATTTGGAAAGTATTCCTCTCTTCACAGCTGTTACCCAGCCAAAAATACAACATATAAGCACAGCCAGCAACTTGGAATGGAAAGGAGCTATTTATTTCCTTGCTGTGGTCCAAGGTGTTTTCAGGATTGCAGAATACAGTTTCCTGTTTTTAGACTGTTCTTAAAAGTGGGAAGTGGAGAAGCAGCTTATTCCAAAAGCTGCACTAACTTCAGAGTGATCTTGTTGATTTCCCTAAATTAGGCCTGGTTTACGTCACTTGGCCCAGTTTCTTTTACATTTTATGAAACAACACAAAGTAACTCAATGCATGTTGAAGTATGGATGCAGGCACGCTGCTGATGTGCAATACTGGGAATAACTTCGGGTTTGTGAAGTCTTTGGAGTGATCAGTGCGACTGCAGGTGGCACTTGAGACGTGTCCAAATGTGTCTTCATCTTTTGTATGGCTCTCTGTCATGCCAAGAAAGCAGCATTTCTTGGCAGGTGCCTTTCTGCAGAACAACTTTCAGTAGACTATTGGCAAGCTCTTGGAAGCCAAGAAATTTATGATATACTCGTCATTGATAGCCCCTTAATTTATTGATAGTCTTTTAGGTGGTTATATGAAGCAGCTTTCTCAAAATACATCTCAGTAAATTGAAGGATTTCTGGAAACTTACAATGCATAGGTCCTTTTGAAATGAACTCAAGACAAATTTGAATGTGTTTGCCTTATTGCAGTGTTTTAAGCAATTTTTTTTCTGCAGGCAAGTAAACAGCTTGAAAGAATCCTAAATCATTAAGTGATATTTATCCTCATAGTCAATATTCTGATCTCTTCAAATGTAACACAGAATTATTACATCCTTTTCCACATAGTTTGCACGAGCATTTTGTTATTCTGTATTATAGAAGTGCCCTGGGTTGAGGTTTCTACTGGTGGAGAAAAGTAACATTTTGTTTCTGTACTGGAACAGCCCACACATTTACTGGACTATAGACTTCAAATTCTTTTCAGGTACTATGCAATTTAGGGCTGAGTATAGCTCTGGATGGGAGTTAGTAAGCCTATTCTTGATGTTTTTCCACCTAGTTGCTTTATTTGTGGTATTGCATAGCTGCTGTCACACTTGCAGGATGACATTCTTGCAGGCTCAGCACTGAAGCTGGACTATAGCCCATCTTTCTTTGTGTAACTTGTACCTGAATTAGATTTTGAATTCTTATTACTTTTTACTTTGAATACTTATTACTCTTATACTTATAACCCAAAATTCACTTAACTTCAGTTGTAGCATGTGTAATCATTAATAATGACACAAAATCTAAGTATTGTCCAGTAGATTAAATTACATAAATTATCTTAAATAGTGATCAGGTTTAAATTTCACTAGACCCAGGGGAATATCTGCTCTCTAAGATTTACTGGTAAATTAGTTTGATTCCTGTGTTTGAGACACTAGCTCATGTCTTTATCTAGAAACCATTCACAGAAATGTGTTTATTCATTAGGTCAACATTTATTTGGAATATATTTTAAGACTAAACAGGGACTGATAATAGGATGTAGTATTTTTGAAAATACAATTCAATGAAAGATGTTCTTGAAAGATCTTGGCTTGCCTCTTCTGCTCTTCAGGATATATGAATTCATTCACGATTCAAGTTTTACCTTTCCTGAAGGACTTTTTCGCATTTAAGGAATTAGTAAAATTACCAGATTGCCAAAAGCCGCAGAGCAAAAACTCAACAAATGTCAGTGTTTTCAACTATTTTTCATACTGAGTTGCTTCATTGTACTGTTAATACTCAGTATCTCGTGGAGACAGTGCTGTCCCTGCAGAGATTCTCTTGTCCTGCTTTCTCTACTAACCTGTGCAAGCTTAGCACTCACAACCTCGAGGAGCAAAGGCTTTCTACTGACAGATCCAGAATCATTGTGCAGAACGGGACCCTAAAAAGGACGATAAAAACATGAATTCAGTTCAGAATTTGTCATGCTAACTACTTTTCCTGAGAAAAATACATAAAGTTTACATGCATAAAACATAGAAATATATGTTGGTAGGAAAAGAGTTCAGTGTAGCAATGTCTGTATTTAAGAAAAGTGCACAGCGCTGAAGAGCTCAGTGTATCGGACAAGAAAAACTTCACAAATTAGTCATTAAAATCAATTAGTGAGGAGATTACTGATTGAATAGCTGCTCTGCTTGAGCTGCTATCAGACTGGAAAAAATTTTACGGTTACCTATATAAATTTGAATGGTATTCTTGTCTGTTTTCAAGCACATATTTTCTAATCACACAAACTGATTAAGAATTCCATCTAATCAGTGATGCCACACAAGATTTTATGGTAAGTATTGTGGAAAATATATTTCCATATATGTACTAATAGCCATCATAAACACTCAACACAGATTTCAATTTTTTAAATAATACTGTCTATTATTATTGCTACTGTCATCGTTGTTGTTATCAGTGTAACTATGTTCTGAAAATACTATCCCAATGGTTTCTCATCCCACTTGCAGTAAAAATGAGTTTCTACTTTTGTATTGATTCTTAAAATGATAAAAAATTGTTACTAAGAAAAAAGTAAAAAAAAAAAATTTAAAAGATGGTGTCATGAATAATACTAATACCATAACACATTCCTATAAGAAAACGAATCTTTTTTTTTCTTCTTATTTTATCAATCCACAGTTTTATAATAATAGTCTACACAACACATATTCTGAGGAAATGATAGAACTTCCTGTTCTTTCACATCTGGAACATTAGCTAGCTCAATCTCCAAAAAAATAGAGTCTAAATAATTTACCACCCTGTTTATTTCAAAGACGTCTTTCCAGAATTAAAGGAAATCTATTTGCATGTTTCTAAAGGCATTGTTCCTTCAGCCTGTGATGTTCATCAGTCAGGTTTGCTGCTTTTGTTTTTGTAATCTAAATAAATATAGTTCAATGGTTTGGAACTCCATGGTTATCCCAGTGGATTCCTCTATATCTATTGTGTAAGGCAAAACTAGGGGAAGCAAATGATGACTAATTTTACGAACACCAGATGATAGAAACAAATGGAAACCTCTACATTTCCTACAATCTGCCACTTTCTAACACCTTTCTAAAGCCTAATGGTCCAATAGCACCTGAGTCTGTCACAGATAAATTTGCATTTTCCATTTTCACTGACCATTTCTAAAATTTTTATAATTAATTAATTTATTAGGTATTGCTAGAAATTTCATAAAACACTGCTCATTTACTTGTGGTTGGTATTTGCACACAGGTATCCACCAAAAAATAACTCCTGAGTGTAAATTGACACTTAGCTTGCAATAATTTGTTCACAAAATCATGTCCTAAATAAGAAACAAATATTGAGGTAAGGGAGAAACAACCACGGGGAAACACAGGTTGAAAATTGAAGGCAAATAGAAATGCAACACAATATGCTGACAGAAGGTGTTTCAATTCAAATGGGTTACATTTTTTTCTGATATACTCTAAGTTTTAAAAATACTTATAAAATTGGAAGAGTTCTGCAAAGCAACTACAGCTTAACTAAAGTGACCTGTACCAATTTCTGTGTAGTCTTTACTTGTTAATGGTTTTCATGGTAAAATAAATATTTAAGGAGGTTAGTACCTTGAGCAGGGCTTTAGAGGAATAAGGTTTACCATTTCATAGAAAATAATGTAAAATGTGTTTAAAAGTGTAAACACAGAACTTTAGAGTTTCCTGTTATTTCCCATGAATCAGGATATTCCTGCATATCCTAATAAAATAGTATTGAAATTCCTTTATACTTGCTGTAAGCAAAATACAGGGGAAAAAAGATAATTTGGTTGATGCAACCTGGACTGTGACCCAAGCCCCTACCTGCTCTTCCACTGAAATCAAGGTGTCTCCGGGCAGGATCACACCAAGCACACTGCAGCACTGAGCCTCAGGCTATGCAGACAAAACCATGAAAGACAATGCAAAAGTGAAACCAGCTATACAACAGCTGGGTTTTATTCTGTCTGTCCCTTACACTGTCTACAGTAAGGAGACAGAAATTGGCTCCTAAGTGTATTATAGCCTAACTATAAAACACACATCTAAAATAACTAGCCAAATCTCCTTCTGAGGAACCTCTCTTTCTGCTAACTATACAAGTAATAACTTAGATTAAATATCTAGATTATAGAATTTCCACTTTTATAATAGGCAAATTTGGAAGAGATAAATATTGTTATGTTTTATTACTGAATTAGAAATGGCCCAAATTTTACCCGATCTTTTTGTTTGCAGTGGCTGTGTATATTTAAATACATCGCTGCTGCCACCAAGAGAATCCCAGAGTTTCACAATACCACTGAAAACTAAATTCTTTAGGGATTCCCAGATGATATCTGGAGTTCATTGCCACCCTGAAAACCATGTGTGGAAGACAATGGTCACAGACCCCCTTGGGAACTCCTTCTCACAGTGATGCCTAATGCAATATTCGTAGTTCATGGGAACTTTTTATTTACAATTAACATATGAAATGTGGTAGCATAGAGCTCCTTTGATCATGCATTAAAAGTCACCATCAGAGTAGACACAGTTATGAGAGTGTTTCAGCTTATAGAGGAAAGGTTTGAAAGACAAAGGGCAGAGTCTGAATTGTCCTTAAAGCTGTGTAGAGTACCAGTGAATGAGAAGGGTGGAACCATTTCCTTGAGTGAATTCATGATTTAGCCCCTGAACTTTGAACACTGAGAAGCTCTGAGACTTAAGAGCACAAAAGTGGCAGCAGAAATAGTTAAGATGGGAAGTGATTAAGTCATGAACAATGAGAGGGTGGAAAGTACTGCAACAGGCCATTGGGAAATAATGATTACACTGTCAGCACTGAACTGCCAGATGTGTTTTCTACTGACTGAAGTGGGACCCAGGATTTCTCCGCTGCAATGCAAGACGTTGATAAAAATGTAATATTTGTCTCAGTCACTGAACAAAATCTAAATAAAGTGGTGTTGCCACCCATCTTCTTGGTGGAGACATTTGTGCTATAGGTGCTTACGGAAAGCAGCTCATTAGTGCTGAATCAATCAGCAGCCTGTGCTCCTCAAAGCAATTTTCCTCGTGTGTAGTGAAGTGTTGTCCAAACGGTCAACACAAAACAGGATAGTGTGCCTTAGCAACATGTTTCAAGAAGAAACACACTGAAGCTTCACTGTGAAATCCACACAATATTATTAGAAAAAGGGGACTCACTCAAGGGAACCTTTCTCAAGACTGAAGCTTGTGCAATCTGAAACTTGGAAAGAGGTTTTGACTGAGAAATCTGCTGACCTTTCTGAGACATGCTCTTGGTAAATTCTTGTGTGCCAAAGGTACTGGAGCTGATTTACTGTGAAGCAAGGCAATGTCTGCTCAAGAGACACCCAAATTTCATTAAAAATATGAATTTTCTATTTTTATCGGACCCTAGGAAAATTACACAGGCATCTCACATTGTAAAACCCCAAGGCTGTTTCCTACCGAGCAACTAAAAACATTCCATAGATACAAATTAGCATTACAGATTCTTTAACATTACCAGTGTTCAATCAGTGAACATGTTCTAGACAAAATGTTAAATTAAACATATGGTTATAGGGAATATTTGCTCTGGAGAGGTATCCATGTCATAGTTCTCCAGCTGCTCCAAATGTCATTTCATGGAAACAGACACACACTCTACAATAAAGGCATTGGAAAGCTTTCTCTTTTCTCCTGTAAATAGAAATTATCTTTCATTTTCTCACTAGAAGATTTTTAAGCCACTGTTCACACTTGAGGATTCACCAGTTCAATATTTTACTTTACTGTCGTCACCTCAATAAAAATATTCTCAGATGTGATTACATGCGTTCTTAGGGAATATCATGTATACCACCACTTGAAAATGCTTTCCTATTATTCAGGTGTCTCTACATAAAAACTTTGCCTGGGAAAAGCAGGTTCTTTAGAATAGATAGCAGCACTTAAGCACAGCCATGGTTCTTATGGCAAATCCAGATTAATTCCATTACATTTCATGAAGCCATGAACATTTTCTTCTGAATTTTGACACAAGCATATTACATTAAATTACAGGGAATAGTCCCTGGCTTCATTTCAATGCAAGAACTGTAATTCAAACCATTCCTCTTGTTGTCCCCTATACAGGATGGAAACATCTTCACTGTCTGAATCAGCAGTGCCTCCCACATAGATCCCTGTTGTGTCCAGCAAGAAGAGCTTCTAAGCTGCAGGATCCACACACCCAGCCCCAACTCAGGAGGATGCTGTGGCTGCCCTGTCCCTCCCATCACAATGCTGCTCCTACGGGAAGGCAGCCTACCTGAGCTGGCTAGATAGGCATTGCAGCACATTCCTGAGAGATCCAAGATATAAAACATATAAACAGAATATAAGGGCAGTATAGCCCTTGTTCTATTCTCAGTTACTAAGACATTAAACAACAGCCGTGCTTCTATTGTGTAGGGATCGTATCTTGATGGGTAAAAGAACAAAGAAAAATGTCAAAACATACGTGAATTCTTCTCCTGACAAGTTCGCATTTTTTGGAGTGTTAATTAGATAAGTTCAGGTGGCTTTCACTGATTGTTTACCCTTGAGGTTTTCATTGGCTTAATATTCCATAAACCCAACTGCACATCTATTCATTCACAGATTTTTTAAAATGGGTGTGCTTTGTTTCAAGGTACAGATGTTAGCATAATAAAATACTAACAGATCTCTCAGTATGAATAAACAGGAATCAGTGTTTATTCATGATAGAGAGAATTGTGTAGGGAGTTCTCCTCATTAAAATGGTAAACTAAGCCAAATTTAATTACAGCTTGAAAGCCAAAGGGAAGTATGTTACTATCTTATCCTGCAGGACACGAGGTAATTTAAAAAAAACAGTGGCATGCCAATGATAAAGTAAACAGAAATACAAAATCAGACTAGGCACTATTATTTGGCATGCTTCATACCTATAGAAATCCATTTCCATTTCCAGTTATGATTTGCTGGCTTGACTACTTAAAAAAAAAATAGGTCACTTCTTAAAATCTGTCCTAAAACACACTTCATGTATCTCCACTTTATAAAACTGGAAAACAAAATGAAATGCATATAATATACTTTTTTTGCTGTGAGACAACAAAGTGCTAGATTGATGTTCTGCAATGAAACAGAGGGAAAGCCTTTGTAAAGACAATGATGTTTTCTTCCTTCTAACAAGGACTTAGGAACAATAAACTTTCTCTTTTTCCTTGCATGGTGACAAAAGGCTGGTAAACAAGATACTAAGAAACTGGCCAAGAGAAAATCTTGGCACCCAGGTGTAAAAGCCACGGTGCTGACAACTGCTGATACTGTGAAAGGCAGCATTTTGAACACATATTTGGTTTAGCTCATTTTTTAAATTATCGTTGTTTCTGAAGATGTTTCAAATAGGAGCTGAGCATAGTTTGTCTCCCTTATTTTTTAGCTGGGAGACAAATTCTCAGTCTAAGCAAATCTTCCTGCTAAATTTTAAAACAAAAACATACAGTAAGCTGCCTCTGTAAGTTAAAATAATGCATTATATTATTAGAATACTTTTGGTATCTAGCTTCTCTTATTCATTTACTCTCAGCCAAAAATACTATTATCTGGTTTAGCTGAGCTGGTGTATATCCAGCTAAAAACCCCACATTTTACAAAGTAAATTGCAGTCAGTATGCATTAATAGTTCCGAGACTAGAACAGTCTGCAGTGCTGCATACCTTTGTACAATGCCACTGTGGTTAGCAGAACCACTCTATAAATAAGCTGTAGGTTCTGTGTTCTTGGCTTTTTCAGCCACAGGATGGAAATTAAAGTCTGAAAATCACAGGGAAATACACTAACCAGCCAACACAGGGGAAGAAGCAGGATACTGTGGTTTTTACTGGCACACAAGACAAATAATTTTCTTGTTACCACCTCACTGAAAATTTTAAAAAGACCTAGTTTTATCAAAAGTATATAAGATTATGATTTTTTCACCGAAAATGGCTTAGCCAAATAAAAGCAACTGGAGTTAACAAGAAACCAATATCAAAGAAGCCTGTGAGCACAGCAATCTATCAAACCCCACATAAAACAAACTATAGGTGTGAATGGTGTCACATAATCACATGAAAAAAACAACAAACATTTTTACATTCTGCAAAATGACACTTTAACTCCACCACTAAAAATAAGGGATCCCTTAGATGAGTGCAGATGACCAGAAACTGAATCTGCCACTCTGATTTCCTGGCAGTGGCCGAACATTTCTGCTAAGTCCTTGGAGTTAATCTTAGTTAATAACCGAGCTGCAGGTCAGCACTCAGCCAGCTCCCATCAAACAATATTTATGTCTCTCTTATCTGGCCATAAATTGCTACATTTTATTTTATTTATTTTAGCATACCCAAATCAATTACCTGCCTGTCACAAAAGTGCACAGTGCATCGCTAGAGTCACAAAAAGGCTTCTATTATGGTTGCAAAGAGGAGCTGGTAGACAGAGAGACTGCCTTTCCTGAATGAATGGACTGAGTTCTCAATCTTGAATTCTGATCTGTGAATGGAATTGGAATGCTTAACCAACCACCTAGAGAGATGTTAGCATAATTGTTATCTAACCTGAGCTCTCCATCCAGAGCTTTTTAAAAACCACCAGTATCTCTCAGCAGTGTGAATGAACTGGACTTTGGTAGGTCACTAATTCCAAACTCCATCTACTAGGCTATTAACCTAGATGGGCACACTTAGGCATATTTTGATGGAAAAAGTGCTTAATGCTTTTTTCCTTTCTCCTACTGTCCAAAACCAGAATTCAGTGAAAGGTGTTTCTTTTGTAATGCCAGACTTCACTGCTGCCCTGTGCCCAGCAACCACCTGGGCTCGAGTTTCTGCTTTAGTTACCACACGTCTCCCTGGTTCTTCTGCATTCAAATTGTAAAGAGGTGCTGCACAGGAATAGGTATTCAGTGGCTGTAGTTGATGTGCTGGCAGAACTGACACCCTGCTTTGAAAGTCAGTGTGAATATAAGGAACTTGAAACAATTATTTTAGCAGCTTCTTTTCGCTACCTAACTCTTTGACCATTAATAGAGGAACCAATATTGTTTCCATTATTGCATTATACAAGTAATAAACCACAAAGAACTTATTTCACAAAAAGCCTTTACCATGGATCTCTACTTCAGTATCTTTAAAATCCTCCTCACAGAGAAATCAGACCAAATAAGTCTGTCTCACCTAGCAAAGAACAGGGATAGGTGTTATCAGCCTTTCAACCTCTCCATTCCTCAGGTTTTCAAAAGAATGAGCAACCCTAATTTCCACCTGTAAAAGGTCAGCCCCAGAATGCAAACAATTTCTTTGGGCTGAATGTCTCTCTTTTCTTTCCCTGAACTTGAGTTGACATGAAGTATTTGGCTTAGCTATGTGCAGACTCCAAAGGCCAAGCCCCCTTCTCTCTTCCAAGCATGCTGAGATAAAAACATAGAGAAGATTCATAGTTCCTGTAACTTCTGTACCTGGGAAACATAAAACTGGGGCAGTGCTCAACTTCTTTCGGACATTGCGTATAAAAGCCACTGGAGGCAGAGTACAAAGTTGCAAAACTCCTCTCCATCGAGACTGTGTTCTATAAATTCCTGCTGTAGAAGATTTCAGTGAAGATTTGTATAATGTTCAAAGGAAAAAAACACTGCATTGGTATGAGGCCTTTTTCCTTTCCTGTCCTTCATTTTTACCCATTCTCTACCACTGCAGCTTGAGTTGTGCTGCTTACCTTCTTTTGCTATACCATCAGCTTTCTTGCAGCCATCAGAACTTGGATGCCCAGAGCACAGATGCTGCCAGGGCTAAGAAAAAGTGAGTTTGTCAGTGAGAAGAATGGCATAGCCAGCACTGTACTCTTCTGATTCTTTATTTATTAGTCATAGTTTGCAGATGTTACAGGGACAATAACTTTACAACGTCTTCAAACATTGCACACAGAGAAGGCATGTGACACTTCTCTGCAAACCAGGAATTCTTGGGCACTGTTACCCACTGCCCAACTGGCTTGTACAGAGCACTTACTAAGCAGCAAATTATTTTGGCTATTAAGGCCATACTTATTACAAAAACATGCGTTTGTTAATCATGTCAGGCTTCAGCTCTGTTCCTGAAATTTCTTTAGTTTTTTGCCCACCGCCCACTCCTTGGTGAGCTCTGGGTAAATGCATTCATTGTTTACTGTTAATCATTCTTGCCTACATGATGACAGCCGGGTTTTGATCAGTGTCTGAACAAAACCACCTTTTCTGGATGGGTCATGAAATGGGATGGAATTTATGAGGCATCTTTCTCCATATTACATTGCCCTCAGCTATGTTCTATCAGAGGCACTCTGTACTACTGTGTAAACACATTCTCTTTCATGTCACAGTGATCTGGAAATAATGTCTCTGAATGGAACAAAATGGGAAGAAAAGACATTTTCTCATGGGCCTCTCTCAAAATGGTATTTTTAAAAATATCAGAATAATCCTCTGTACAACAGCAAAAGTGAACTACTTTTTCCTTCTGACACCTATTAGAGGGACAGTTAGACTGCACAGCCCTTGTTCTGCAAGTGCATTCTTATTTATTTTTTAAAGATCCCTCCTTGTCAGCCTATCACAAGAGGTCTTCTGATGCAGACTGAGCATTTTCAATGAAATACATCCCAGTCAATCTGCAGAATTCTTGGCCCTACCTGTTGCCTTGCTATTTCTACTTGTAACAGTTCTCGGCAGGCTTGTGCTTTATCCTGTGCACTCATTGTGGGTAGTGATGGACTTTACACATCAGCTTTCCCTTCGGCATTAACAATCATCATAGGAAACAACTCAGCACTGAAACCAGTCACCTGCTTCCTATCAATGGGATGGGCAGGGAGCAAGCTAGGAAAAGAGTGATGATTTTTTGGACCCATACCATTGACCTGATCAGCCTTGCCCAAATCAAGGGCAAAATATATCTCTACTGGAGCAAGAGAAGAAGCGGTAAACACCCTGGTATACTGCTTTTTCATGAGACTTTGTGGTGATCCCAAAGCTGAGTCTGTACTCTATTTTCAAACTCACTGTGAAAATGCAGGTTGCATCCATTTCATCCCGTGCAACAAGTAGAGTCTGTTTAAAACAGCTTTCACACTTCTCACATCTTTTCCTACCAAATATTCTGAACAGTGCTTTTCCTTATTACACATCAGTTCAAGAAGTGAACAGTATACCAATGAAACAAACTAAGTGGCTAAAAAGATTTAATTTACTGTACCTGAGAATGTGGATACTCATACAATGTCACCAGAGTGTGAACTATAAAATTAATTTGAGAGTAAAGGAGAGTCTATCAAAAAGTTTTGAATTTTCATGATACAGCTGGAAGTGATGTATATAATATTTTGCAGCACATGCTAACCAGATTTTCAATGGTACACTGGTCACTTATAAAGGCAAATGAATTCTGTGATATGCTTCACAGGATTAATAAACATGAGCTTGACAAAGCTGCATTTTATTCCCACAAAAAAAAATGGTAATGAGTTAGACAGATAAAGACAATATAGCACAAAAAGCCCAGTTGTCTTGCCAGAAGTTATATAGAGAGAAAAACAATCCTGGTCTGCCAGGTCTCAGTGTTCAGCCAACCATAGTGATACTTTAGTATTTATGTCAGAAGGTCCTCAAGAGATGTGTTCTCTAGTCTTTTACTTCTTTTACTAAAACATTTGAAGTAAACTAGAAAGCTTAAAATTAAAAGAGTTAAGCAAATCTAAAATCTTTAGTTAAGGCACGAAAATAAACCTGAGCTGCTGAAATGGAAAACAGAATGAGTCACAACCCAAGAAATGCCTCGGGCTTGCCATTCTCTCAGTATGTGCCAATATTATCTAATAAACCTGATATTCAAATGTTCACAGTGCCCACGATATGTTTTAGACAGTTACCAACATGAAAAAAAGCATAGATATATATGCACTTTTGTTGTCCTTTTGCTCTGGTGGGACATTTGTTGTCCGTGCTGCCTTAGAAGGGCCCCAGGAATATTCTCAGAGCATTTCTTGGCCCAGTATAAGCAGGATTTTCTAGGAACCAGAGCTCATGGTGAGGGAACACTACCTCAAAGGGCAAGAGTGGTCTAAGTCTCAGGAGTGGCCTAGAATTCAGAGTATTGCCTGGGTTGTTTTACCATATATAGCCAGGATATAGTCTTTAAATACTTTGACATTCAAGTCTCTGATCTTGCCCTTATTCCCAAAGGTTTCATTGGAAAAGGTGGAGCTCTGACTTACTTCAGCTGCATTATCTACAGGTTTCCATCTGAAGGACAGAGGTTTTTACATGGAATTTCTTCTCAAGGAGAAAAAGTAAAGAATCATAGAAAGAGTCACAGAAAAATTATAAATAGAATCAATGAGTGAACATGAACACACAAGCACACACACAAAATAACAAAAACATCTATAAATTGAAGCAGACTATAATAAATAAAAGGGGCAGACCTTCAGCTGGTATGAACAAAAGCACTGATTATTCTTAAAGCTATAGTGGATGAGAGAGCATGAGCTAATAAAATAAATGTGTTGCTTGCAGTACAAAAAAAAAACAGTTTTGAGCTGTTTTCACAAACACAACAAGACAAAAAAAGGAAGGTTAAAATCTCTCCGTAGATTATTTTATTGCCTCTGTGCCTGACAGGAATTCTACATGCAGTTATAGCTGTCTAACTATCAAAGAGTGAAAAAATGCAAGCAGTCCAGAAAACAACAAAAATTATCAGAGAGCTGGAGAGACTGATACGCAGTGAGTGACCAAAATAGAACTGAATTTTTAAGACATTGGCAGCATGACAATTAAAGAGATACAGCAATCTACAGTCTGAAAGGCATGAAGAGAGGGAATTTTATGGAAAAATAGAAAAGAAAACTGAATAAGAAAAAAAAATACATTCTGGATTTCCAAAGTAGACTGAACTAGTCTTCCAAGCATGGAATGTGTAAAAGATCTGTTAGTCTAGGACTAAATGTTCTCTTCTTCCAGACCTGTCTACAGTAGGCCTCTTAAATATTTCTTATTCCCGTTCTTAGTAATTCATCTGCATAGCTCAGTGTTCTTTACTACTAAAACAGAATAGGAGCTGGTGTTTTATTCAATGATCATCTAGCCCTGGTCAAAAGTTTTTGAGAACAAACCAATCCTTAACCTAGTCCCTGTTCTCTGCTATGTCTCCTACCACTGGTACCACAAGCACAAACACTGAAGGAAATGTTAAGATGCAAGCATAGTGTACGTATACTTGCTTTCAGCACATGTCAAACTCACTGGCTGTTGCTGACTCTTTAGACACGAGTTTCCCTATTCCCCCTGGATTTAATAAAGAGACAGACAGAAAGAGGAAGAGCACATAGCCTTGGGAGGGAGTGGCCTGGAGGGAAAAACCCCAGAAGCAGCCAACTGAAGGTTATTCAGAATTTGCTAGACGTTGACTATTGATAATGTACCTCCTCTCTAGAAAGTAACTTTGCATTTTATCTGCTTCAGTCTCCTTTCTTTGGATAACCTGGACAGAGCAAATATATAATAGACGTACATTCATATATATAATGTGCATATATGTTATATATATATATATATATATATATATATATATATGCATGTTGTAATACATGGACCAGTTGCACAGACACCACAGGGGCAGGCCAAGTCATATTATAGAAGTGTTAGAGAGAGAAGGAATGTAATCCAAGTGCACCTCCAAGAATGTTACATTCTTCAACTACATTTCTTTGACTCAAAATAATTAGAAAAAGTATCAGTTGCTCACAAGGGCATTTGTGTTCTGTTGTCATCTCTTCTAAGTGGAGTTTTCAAAGTAGGAATTTTTAAAATTGTATTCCTTTGAAAAAGTGTTCTTCAAATTCTACTTTTCTCAAAAGAGCATCCTTTTCCATAAAGGAAGGGTTTAACCTCAGAAATTACTTTACTTACCCAAAGAAGTCAAGATTTAACCAAGCTATCAGACGATAAAAAGATAATAATGTTAAGTTTAAGAGAAAAAAGTCCAAAGAATAGTGTGTGTGAAGCACTCCCTGGGCAAGTAAAAGTCAGACACTTACAGGCCCCAAGTGTAGGAATGGCCAAAGTCTTGAAAAAGAAAACCTCATAATTCTGTGTTCAGCTGAATTATACATATTTCTGGCTTTCCAATAAGTCATTTGAAAACTATATGATGAATAAGAAGGGAAAATATTTTTTCTGTGTTTTAGGAATAAGAAATAAAAAGTTTGGTTGTTTAAGGTGGAATTACTTCATGGATGAGAATGTACTAAACACCTCAGGATTTTCTGGGTCATTAACATACTGCAAACAGACCAAAAACGCATTCTTAGCAAAAGTAGTATATCAGACCCTATATGTTTTTGTAAAGGAGCTACAGAAAAGAATGACATAATTCAAGTATGACATGTTCAGTATTCCTCTTCCATACACAAAGCATGAAAAGGGCAGAAACAGGTGAAAAGATCATAGATTTTCACATAGAGAGTTGTTAAATAGCAAGTTGCAGAAAACATCTGGAAAACTTAAGTGGCAGCAAAACCCTGAAGTGTAGTTCAGAAATGCAAACTAAACAATTCTAGTCTCAATCTAGTGACTGTCACATTTCTCCAGATGTATGGCTTTTAAAAACAGACTTGAGAAGTATATGATTCAGCTGCTTAATGGATAGAAATCTGCATCTTCAGGGAAAAAAAATTACCAGGTTTTGGGATTTTTTTAATATCTAAAGCACCTAAGCTTCTGGTAACTATTGAAGAGTTCAAGAGTTTGACTTTTATCTTTATAAAAGCCATCAACAAATGACACCACACTGCTTCACACCCCCAGTCACCACCTGTTTCCCACCAGACACAGCTTCCTGCAAAGCAACAATTCATCAGTGAAAGAAAGAATAAAACAACCAATAACAGAATCCTAATTAAAACAGAACATTCAGCAATCTCCAAAAAAATATGGTGTGGTCCAAGGTAAAGGATTCTCCATCACTGACAACTAATGACAGAATGTTTGCAACAAAAACCATCCGAGAGAAGTTACTGCTTTTATAATGATTTTTCATCAGAATCTGATTTAACTTGGATGCTCATAGAGCAATCACCTCATCCTTCCCACCAATCCCACGAGCACCCAAACTGTTTCCATATTTCCTCCACAATATCCATTTTCCTTTTTCATTTCAGTGGGCAAAGAGACCAAGCTTGATGAACTTTCAGGTTCTGGTTTCATGCTATGCTGGTTTAATGCCTTTCTTTCCTCTGCTTACATAAATAAATTGCCATAAACACTGTGGTTACACATTTTAACAAGCTACCACCAGTCAGCTGAACAGTAGCAGCTGTTGGACCACTGTGCTGCAAGGCTAAAGCAGATCGTTCTGCTGCCCAGCTCTGGCAGGGCTGGGGCATGAGCAGGCTCAGGAGTTGCCGTTCAGTGCTGAGTAGCTTTCCATACCCTACATCCCTTCCTCAACCTTTTATAACCTGCAGCTGGCCCACTGAGCAGGAACCCCATTAGGGTGTCTTATAACCTTTAACATGCTTAAACACACAGGAAACATTAATTTTATCAGCCCCTGTACTGCTGTAAACATTGAAGTGGTTAGCAGGACTGGGGAAGTGATTGTCCTGTACTCGGCACTGGAGAGGCCACACCTCCAGTTCTGTGTCCAGTTCTGTGCCCCTCACTACACGAAGGACATTGAGGTGCTGGAAGCTGTCCAAAGAAGGAAAACAAAGCTGGTGAGAGATCTTGAGAGTAAGTCCTATGAGGGGCAGCTGAGGGATTTGGGTAGTTTAGCCTCACCATTCACTGCAACCATCAGAAAGGAGGCTGTGGCCAGGTGGAGTCAGCCTCTTCTCCCAGGCAGCCAGAGACAGAACACGAGGAAATGGCCTCAAGCTGCAACAAGGAAGGTTCACATTGGACATCAGGAAGAATTTCCTCCCTGAAAATGTGGTCCAGCATCGGAACAGGCTACCGAGGAGGTAGTGGAATTACCATCCCTGGAAGTGTTCAAGAAATGACTGGCTGTGACATAGTGCAGTTGACGTGGTGGTCACAGGCTGGACTAGATCTTGGAGGTCTTTTCCAACCTTAATGATTCTATGATTTAATATATATCATACATACAGACAGCCTCAGAATCCCAACCAGGGAACTTTTCACTAGATCACTACTTATTTCAGCATTCAAATCTGAGTCTCAGTGAATCATTGCAAGTTTTACCATGTAACGTATATCAACATATTAATAACAGCTCTGATGATACATCCTATAAACTCCCAGTAGAAGCAAAATTTTTAAAAAATTGAAAGCTCACAAGAACGAATTATGAAAATGCTTTAAAAGCATTTCCAAACTTCTGTTGCTGGGAGAAAAGAAAAAAGAAGTATCTAAAAATGTCTGAGCCCAGCCCCTTTGCTCTTCCCCATGCTCTCTATCTGCTCACAAAGAACTATATTCCCACTGTTGGTATTAAACAGCAAACTCTCTCATCCCTCAGTGGACATTATTTGAGCACTATTAAGTCATCAAAACAGCAACTCAGGAGACCTCATGGGAGTACTTGCTTTCTTCCTTTCTCATATTTAGAAATCAGAGGCTATGCTGAAAGCTACTATAAACATCTCTATTACCACTAACTTAGCTTGGCTAAAAGAGATCCAAAAAGTCTGAAAATAATTTCCACAACCAGTTTTTGGCCTGAACATATTTATCATGTCACCTCAGTTCTGACTCTCAAAGCAGCTTTCACCTCAACACATACAAAACCAATCTTCATAGAAGCATTTGGCAAAATTTAGCAGCAATGAATATAATTCAGCAAATTAAATATAAATGTTTCGCCATTACTTACATTTATTTGTATTGATTGGCCACTGAAAACAGTGAATTTTACACTCTGCAGGACAAAAAATGACAAGAAAACAATGGAGCACAGGAGTTTCCATACACAGAGACAAGATCACATTATCCTTTTTAATGGAACAAGTCAAAGGTCGCTGCTTCAGTGGTGACAAAGTAGGATACGTATGATGTACACACTTTTTCCAAAAGTCTTCCATCAGGTTTTCCTATGCAAACTCTTCAAACATGCAATTTACTGGATTTTTTTTTTTTTTTAGCTTATAGAGACATGGCTATATCAAGGCAATGTGTTAGCATTTGCAGTTTAAACCTCTCTGTGTGTCCAATCTGAATATTTAAACTGCCCATTGTGTAAATAACAAAATGTAGCTTCTAATCAATATCTTTAATCTGCAAGGCCCTTCAGGGTTGGTTTCATTTAACACATCTCACATATCCCTGAATGCTACACAAATTTCTTAGTTCTCTACAACTGCTTCCTTCAAATGGATTTATAATTAGGCATGAATTTATCAGAAGGAAAATTGGGAAAAGAAGTTGCAACTTGTCCACTAACACTACCTGGTTCACTTCTTGAAATCTCAGCTGTGCAGCTGCCTCTCCCTTCCACCCATAGTGCACGGCCAGGGGACAGCTGCAGCCACTGCTTTTACACCTCACTCCTAATGGAAACAAATACTGAGAGCCCGTCTGACCTTTCATATCCCAGTATACCACCTATCTGTGAAATTTAACTTTTTTTTTTCCAAGGACAGATATGAACACTCTTTTGCCAAGATCTTTGCTCTCCAAAAATCTGTTTGTGAACTGAGATGTTTCCCCTCATGCTGCACTTCACACCTCAGAGGAATTGCAGTGAACATGCAAGATGTATTTTCATTATGCTTCTCCAAACCAGTTCCTAAAAGTCTTTTTCCAATAATGTATATGAAAACAGTAATAAAACTACTGAGCCTAGCACAGCCTTGCTTGCTTTTTTGGATGCCTCATCTATATGTCTGCATCCACTGTTCATCCCTGGGCCTCTACTTTTGATTACAAGCTTTTTGGGAGATTATCTGTTCAATAGCTGTGTACTCTGTACCACAATACATTCTGAGAGACTCTTCTAATACAAAGAATTCATAATAGTGAACAATTTCACCCTTTCACTTGCTAAAAACATGGAAGCAAAAGGTCTAATGGTTAGAAAATTGAGATATATTTCTTCAACAGCTGATGTTACCTTCAGGAAGAAGTTTAGCACAGAAAGAACTACCCCTGGGCCAAAATGTGGAAGCAGACACATACATATGCATTTCATGTCATATTCCTTGGTTGTTACCAACACAGAGATTAAAAGATTAAAAAAATATATAAAATCTGTCCAAAGGTTATTACAGAATATGATGCAAAATTGGAGAAATTTTGCACCCCGTTTATGGTCATTTTTCTCTACTCTTACTTTTGTACTCCAAAGTGCTTTCTCCAGCCATGCTGGCAGAAAGCTGAGCCTGGTGTCCCTGAACATGGATACTGGAAAAATCCCCCTTACTGAACATTGTATACACCTCCTTTTATTCTGTGCATTTGCCAGCGATTATAACTTGAGGTTGCTCTGGCTTTACTCTCAACTTCACTTGATAAGTCATATACAAATAATTTCCAAAATAACTACCAAAGCTATCAAAACCAGCAAGATTTAAGGGGTTTTTAATAACCAGCAACCTCAGCCATATGCAGAATTGAGCTTTTATTGCTTTTAAATAGACTTTCCATGAAAAATATTATTCTTTCAGGAGTAATTCCATCACCAGTTTATTCCAAATCCTCAGATATTACAAAGGTAAACTCTTGTTTTTTCCACAGTGCTTTCTCAATGTTTATCAATTAATACAATAACAGATTTCAAAAAGTATATGGACATGAACAAGAAAGTGCCATTTGCTTTTTATAAATGGGGCAGATACTACAAGCCCACCTTCAGTGGGAGACTGTGATTTGGGAGATCTTTCAAGAAGAACCACTCCCTAGCTTTTAGCAAAGCTGGAACTGAGCAATAAAGCTACAGGCTCGCTGCTCCAGCTGGTTGGGCTGAGTGAGATGCAGCAGGAGTGGTTGGGAAATAGGCAGAGCTGTCCAAAAGCAGGTCCCAGGCTGTGCATGTGCACCTGATGCATGACTCTAAAGAGGGGAGAAGTAGGGAGTAGTTGGTACAAACCAGTATGGTCTGACTTCTGTAAGTCAGCGGCTAATTTGGGAGCCTGTGTTGGTGGCTCCTACCTTACTTTTCAGTAGCACCAAATCCAAATTTCTCTGTCTAACCCAAGCAGCTACCAGAAACCTGATTAATACCTTTGGGCTGCACTCATGTGCCTGTATCAACAGGCCAAAAAAATAACAGTTGCTGGACAGAAGCACCCTGAAGGGTAGGGCTGAATTGCAACTCTAATTATTTTTTTATTATTCTCACTCATGAAGCAAAGAGTAATGGAGGGAGGCAGCAGGGGTGAGAGGAAGCAGGGTAGAAATGTAGCTCATAAATATGTCTTGAGTCATCATACTGTTTCTTTGCTTGCCTTTGAACCTATTGTAAACTCGTATTTGCAGGCTTTTTAGACCTAGTACAAAACATTTACATGAGATCAGTATCACTAAGCTCACTAGTATGGGAGAAAAAAACCCCATCAATACGAGTTGCACATAGATGCAAAGCTTTTCTGCAGAAGTTTCCGGCAAGAACAATGCAGTATGAACCAGAACATTGTAACAGGTGATTTCCTACCCAAATTTTGCATAGTTGTTTTTATATCTTAAAGTGATATAAGCGATTATATCAGTTTCTTGTGAGCTTTTTAAAGCTTAAAGCTCTCCTTACCTTAATGTAGCAGTGAAAATTAAAGGAAGCTAAAATTAGCAACTTCCTCTTTAATTTAACAGGCCTAAATGATTGATTAGTAATATCACTTCTTTGAGACTTATGGGTGGCTGTGGTTATTGAATGCAGCAAGAATGAATTCTGGCAGCTCATGAGATCAATCTGCATATCAATGTTATCAGGTACTTTTAGCAGTCATTATAATAATTTAGAGATTTTATACAGATCACTCTAGAATTAAAACATGTTCTCAAATAAAACAGAGGAAATAACTAGTATGGACTAAAGCTAAAACACAAAGAAGGCATGAAAATACTTGTAATGGCACATGCAGTATTTTGTTGCAGCAAAAATTAGGCAGTTTAAGCAGCAGAAGTCAAGTAAATCCCGCTGGAGTGTTGACGGGCCAGTGGGGCCGGACACGGGAACCTCGGTGGGCAGTGGCGACTCGCCTCTCCTCCCCCCTTCTTTCCCGGCTTCCCCTACAGCTGCGAAGGGGCCACAGACACGGCCCAACATTGCCCAGAGCACAGTCCCTCCGTTTTCTGTTTCTGCTGCCTGTTGTTGCGATGCCACAAACGCTGACAGAGGCCGGTGGGGCGGGGGCTGCGGTGGCAGCCGGGCACCGCAGATGAACGGGGAACCGGGCGCGGCCGGGCCAGCTCCCCGGGAGGGCTGAGAGCCCCTCGGGAGGGCTGAGCGCCCCCCGGGCGGCTGCCAAGGCGAGGCACAGCCCACCCCGAGCCCGGCCCGGGCTGCCCGGGGCTCGGCAGGCTCCCGGCGCGGCCCGCGGGGCGTGTCCCGGGCAGCCCCGCTCCGCCCCGGCCCGGCCCGGCGGGGCAGCGGCGGCGGACGGGGCAGGGCCGGGCCGGAGCCGCGCAGCGGCGGCAGCGCCATGGGGCTGGAGACGGAGAAAGTGGACACCCGCATCTTCATGGACGACGACGACAACTTCCCGCGGAGCGGCGGCCCCGCGCTGTCGGAGGCGGAGAAATGCGCGGAGGACGAGCTGGACCGCGACCCCCACGGGCTGAACTCCCACCTGCAGGTGCGGGCCGGGCCGGGCCAGGGGCGGGCGGGGCCGGGGCTCGGGTGCTCGGCGAGGGGGGTCCCCGGCGGGCTCCCCGCGCCCCAGCTCCCCGTGACGGTACAGCCTCTCTTGTTCTAGCTGGGCTTCGAGGATGTGATCGCGGAGCCCGAGCTCACCCACTCCTTCGACAAGGTCTGGATCTGCAGCCACGCTCTGTTTGAGCTCAGCAAGTACGTGATCTACAAGGTCCTGACTCTGGTCCTCGCCATACCGCTGGCCCTGGTTGTGGGGATCGTCTTCGCGACACTCAGCTGCCTCCACATCTGGTAAGCGAGTGCCGTGTCCGTCGGTGCCTGGGCTCTGCCCACAGCTCCGCACATCTCTCCTCTAGCATTCCTCACTGCCCAAACACCGATCGGCGACTTGACACTAGTAGTCAGATCAGCTAAGATGAGCTGCTTCATTTCTAAAGGGACAGAAAAGGAAATTGTGTTTTCTCTGTTACTGAGTTCCCTGCCTTGGTTTTACCAGCGGTCTGTCGTGACTGTATAAGCTCCTTGGGGCAGAGAGCCTGTATTCCCACTTAGACGGCACCTAAAGCAATGCATTCCAACCTTGGCTGGCTTCTGGAGTGATAGTAGTGACTGAATTTGTTTTTTAAACTGAAGTGCAGAATTTGTTCGAACATGTATTTTAAATTAATTATCCAGGTAGAAGTATTACTAACACCTGAAGTTATTACTAACTTCTTAGTGCCGTTACCGCTTTCATTTTTTTTTTCTCACAGATTGAAGAAAGCTTCTGAGGGCCCAGCTGGCTCTATGTTACTGCCATAAAATGTAGTGCCAGTGCCTTGCATCTGGTACATACCTATCTGTAGATGCAATGCTCCAAAGCCCTTCCACCTAAGCAAAACACCCTGCTGAGCTCAGGAAAGCTGCTTCTGGCCATGGCTCAAGTTCACAGGCAAATACACTGGCTGTCCAAGTCACACCAAACCTGTGTACTTTAAGCATCATATACTCACCAAATATCAGGAATAGTACTTTGAGACCAAAAAGGGAGATGATGGAAGAAAAGGAAGAAAGGCAGGGAGAATAATGAGGTTGAGGAAAGAACTGACAACCCAAAAGGCTGTAGAGGAAGGGATGAATGCAGATTATTGACATTATTTCTGCAAACCAGGATTTTCTGTATAGATGAGTTTTGGGCAAAGTCTAATTTGACTTGGGTTACACTGGAATCCTTTAACTTTTATCAAGGAAATGAGAATACAGAAACTGGAAATTAAGTCAAAACCCTAGGAATACATTGATTATCTGAACCTGTGGTGGCAATCTCATGGATGCAGATTTCAGTTTTTGAAAGTGCAATGGAAGCTTGTGTTGGTGACATTGTCAAGCCCCTTTGAAAACTGATTAACTTGAATTTTGGAGCACAATGTTGGCATAATATCCAAAGCAGTTGCAGTGTACTTTAGAGATTCCCACTTGCTACATCTCTTGTTCCCAAATTGTTACAAACAAACAGTGCATAAGCATAGTGTTGCCCAGATTTTTAGATCTGTCAGCTGTCACTGTGCCATAGTGTGCAGTGTGACTGCAAAAGGGTATGGTGAGTATATGTAGATTTCCAGTAGTGAAATATCTGTGGAAAAATTCATCAATGCCAAATTTTTTAAAACTGCAGTACTTTTTTTGTGCTTCAGAAGGATCTTGTATCTGGATTTCAGAGACTGGATACAGAGTTTCACTGGTCAAGGACTCAGAGGACAGTTACTATTTATGAACATACTCCCTAGTGACTATCTCAGGAACTGTGGGTTCCCAGTACATGTGAAATAGGACTGTCTGAATGTAGAACTTCATTTGAAAAGTTTCTCTCGACTTTCTGTGAACACACTTGCTTCCCCAGCAAACCATTTTCTTTGCCCGGGTTCGTTGTCAACATAGAATTGATCTTTCGTTTTGATCTTCCTTGCACCTAGGATGGATGTGAAAGAATCATGTAACTCAGTAGTGTTATCTGCATCCCCTTGGACTCCATCCAGCGCTACCATCCAAAGGCAATACTGTCTCATATTCCCATTGACTCAAGCTGGATTTGTTCCAACACAAAGGTGGAACACACTAAGCTGGCATCTCTACATCTCTTCGTGTTCCAGATGTCATGCGAGTGAGGAGTTCAGCATTTCTGCATTTGCAAAAGCAGTGCACATTTGGAGGCCCTAAACATGGGTACTAGTTCCCTTGTAGGCCCATTAGGTCTGGGAAAAAAAATAAGTAACTCCTTGTTTTGTACGTGAAAGAAAGGGAATTCCATTATAACTGTCTTCAGCTGTATATGTCATGGGAAGACCCGGGTGCAAACCCTCCCAGAATTCTGCCACTCAGAGTCTCTCTGCTTCACTTTTATCATCCAAAACAGTGAGGTGATGATGTTGATATTTCATTGGAGAGCCTTTTCTGGGGCTAAATTTAAAAGTCTTTCAACAGCTTCTGGAGGTGCTCAAGCAGAAAGCTCTGTTGATGTCACACATGTTGTTGCAGTTTTGTTAGCATGTTAAAAATCCACGTAAGTCTAGCTCAGCATTTCTCATGCTAAAGGGCACCTTGTGACTTTCCCCCATTACACCTGATCATAAATGTTGTCTTTCACCTGCAAAAAGAAAGCTAAGTAAGAAATATATAGTAATATACCTGATTTTCATTTTTAACCATAAAGGTGGAGCATGTTGTATTCCCAAACTGGCTGGTTGAGCCAGAATCTGGTTTCACACTACCTAGTAAAAGATACTGATGAGCTGAAACTGGGCCAGCTGGCAGGCTGGTGATCTACATACAAGCCAGTTCAAGGAAGTCAACTTCACATTTTTCCTTCACTGATGACTGTCATTCTCATCACAGAATATACAAGCCACTCTGAGTTGTAACATCTTTCTGTGAAATTAACAAGCTTTTAAATATGTCCTCAGATTGTAGCTCTTAAAGTTATTGATTTTTGAACATGAACAGAGCTGTTCCAGTTTTTCAGGTGGCTCATGCACAATCGTTATATTTCTTGTAGATCAGTGACTGATTCTTGTTCCAAGCCACATGTTTGCCACCTCTTGGAAATTAACACTTGAATTTCATATAAGCTTTTTTGTAGTCTTACCAAAATAGCGTTCTGGTATATTGCATATTTACACTTAGAATCAATGATCCTAAAGCAGTTCTCCACTTAAGCTTCCATTCACAGTGCTAAGTTAGAACCAGGGATTTACATGAAAAGCAGATATGGACATGCATTATTTCTCACCTTTTTGTATTCCACAACTTCATTTACATAACTGCTGCTATCATACTCAACCTAAAACCATGTCCCTACTGACTGCTTGAAATTGAAATAAATTACACTACAGCTAGGAAGACCTACCTTATAATCTGGTGGTGCTGCCTTGATGCCTCTTCTTTGATGTCCAGTACATATCCCTCCCTTGGTTTAGGAAAAAGGAGTACATGGATGTTGTCTTGCGTCTTTTGTAGTAGTTTTATCTTTTCCAGTCTACCCAGGTCCTGGAATACATACTATTTGATTTTAATGCACTTCAAATACTGTGTATGAGTCATGAAAGGCTTTGGTGGTTATTCTTTGCCTCACTTGTCCCAATGCTTAATGGCATGCAACAAGAAGCTGTACAACTGCTTGGTAATTTTTAGCCATCTTTTCACAATGCTTGCTTGTATTGTAGAGCTATACAAGACTTTTAATTCGCAGTCATGATGTAGTACATGGAATTAGGCAATTTGAGCACAGAAACCTAGAGCATTTGAAAAATAGTATTAAGACATGTCTGAGATTCCATTTTGAAAAGCATGACAGGAGAAGGTGTGATTATTCACATTCTTCACTTTGAAGCCAGAGTCTGAATTAATGGTGCATGACTGCTCCAGCATTGTTGCCCAAGTCTGTGAAAAGTTGATTCTCATTATCAGTGGGAATGAAACTGTGCTCTGCCGTTTCCAAGAGGTGCTTGGTTCTTGACAGTGTTCATTCAGAGCTTATCAAGAAGAAAAAGTAATGTGAGCAAAAGTGAGAAATGTTGAGTGGTATAATTTTGTAGATGTCATGCCTTGAACAGAATAAAAAGAAAATGGGATAGGAAGGAAAAAAATGGGGTAATTTGCACTTTTCAGTTCCCAAAAGACAGGATTCATCCCACTTGGTCAAAGGAAGGGTGTTTTATAATATATATACATAGCAAGATTCAACGAGAGGTCATATAGGTAGCTATCTTCAGCTTCGATGACAAATTCAACAGACCTTTTGTTTTCTTCCCACTGCTGTACTACATGGTAACACTAGTAGCACCAATGTGGCATTGGTGTTGATATCCTTGGGATATGCTACTCTAATTTTACTGTTAGACATTACTCAAGCAGGTAGTTACCATGTCTGTGAACAAAAGTGCAGACCGGGATAAATCTGCAGCAAAGGATGGCTACGTTATATTTGTCAGGTCACAAAAACAAATACATGGCTTCTAATGGCATTTGATTATTCATTTTTAAGTGTGACTGGTCACTCCATGGAAAGCTCATTGCACCCTTTGGTAACCTGGAAATATCACACTGTCAGATAAGATATCCTGTGCAGAACAGGATGCAGGCTTGTACACATGTAAATACACATGTATATACACACACTCACATAATTTAAAGCTTAGAAGATGCCTTTTATGACTCTCCTTGGTGTAAAGGATTTTCTTCTGAGAGGGAAGATGTTTCAATAATTGTCCTATAAGTAGACAGACTTTTATTTTAAAATTGAAAGTTATTTTCATTAATTAGCTTTGGTTGCTCTCATGTCTCATGTATCCTCCTATGGATTTAGCCTACATTTGGTTTTGCATGCATTTACCATAAATAAAAAAATTAAATAACAAGTGCTAAAAGATTATAAAACATTACAAAAACATTTTAATGTTTATTTTGCTTAAGATTATCAAAACAGGTTGGGTTCCAGTACTGTGTGAATGACCTCTACAGCAATTTCACATACTATGATCACTGCTTCTCCAGCCTTCTGCATCTTTCTGTGAATCTTCTGCATACTGTGGTATTTGTATTTTGTGTGATCCTGTCAATAGAGGATCAAAAGAAATGCTGTCTTTTCTGCTTCTCTCCAGTTCAGTTAGATTAAAAAAAAAAAAATCAGGCCAAATTAATATAGATGGTAGCAAAGGAGCGATTACACAGTCTTTATAAACTATCTGAAATGGAAAAGAGGTCAGCACAAACAGAATAGACATTTCTGGTGCTTTCCCTGTGTTGCTTGGAAATATAGCTAATTTTTTTCTTTTTCCTCTGCATTATTGATGTTTATCAGCTGTATTCTAATAGGTTAAGGCCTAATTTTTTACTCTATAAATCATCTATTCTGTATGCAGTGATATTATAGGTGGTTATAAACATGTCGTTTACAGGGTTCAGTTTAAAACTAGAGGCACATTATTCCAGTAATGCTCACAGTCCTATATGGGGTGTTTCAGCAGAGACAAAAGAGAAGGTTTTAGAAAAACTATTATTGTTTAAATCCATCTGGGCTAGCTTTGAGTAGAGCATTGATGTACTAGTATATGGCTTGCACTGTATGACAAAAGCTGTTAGATAAACACTGAAAGTAATTAATTTTGATTCTGTATATTTCTAACCTTCAACTTTTTTTAAAAGGTAGTAGGCTTTTTCTACTTTGTTAATCTGAGAAGTATACATTGTAAATACATAGCACCTTTTTTTTTTCAGACTTATGATGAAATATTAAATTATGTATTTTCTGTCATTCCAGTCTAAGCCAGTGAAAGTTCTGCAGTGGAATTATGCAAATGCAAGATTCAGAACTTAAATTTTGAATGCAATAGTAAAGTAGAACAGAGTTTATTATCTTTGTCAAAAGAATCTATAGCTTCTTTTACCTAATTTAGGAAGTCAACATGTTCAGTATGGCAGAGAGATTTTATTAAAACTTATGCTAGTAGAACTTCAGTGTTATTTATGTATACATTTCGTTTGTCTGCACCCAAGTAAGAACAGCTCAGTGAAATGATCAGAGGTTTAGGCCAGTAAATGATTAAAGAAGGAGAGTAACTTAAAATAGTGGGGTCAGTTATCATGTATCCACTGGCCCTCCTCAGCTGCCCACATGTGCACTTCTGGCTCTCCTCCACTGTTAGCATGCTTGGCTCAAGCCATCAGTAATGACATTGCTTTGGAATTGGTACACATGGAGAGCAATCCCCAATGCTCAGGAGATGAAAGTACAATACTTTCTGGTATGCACCCTGAGTGAATAAAAAGATCTTTTCCCCTGATGAGGAGTTCTGACCATACTCTTATGTTAATTTCTCACCCACAAATCAGGAACTTTACAGGATCAGCCCTTTTTTCTGAAATTGGCATGTATCTGTATTGTAATAATCTGATGTAACTGGACATTGTCTTCCTGTTCCTGTTTCACTGTAGCATCTTGTAACAGGGATGGGTAGGAATGAGACACCAATGGTGTGATGTGCATGAGCGCCTGTCCACTTGTGTGTGCCTGCAAGACAGACAGATAAAAGAAACACAGATAAAAGAAGACGCAGCACAGCAAGAACAGATTGTAAAGGGTGCTGTTTCCAATAAATCAAACTGGGGAATATGGTGTTTCTGTCAACCCCTAAAGACCCACATTCAGATATGATGACAGCATAAGGGAGTCCTTAGAATATGACTGCTCTTTGGCCACGGTGGGTGACAGCAGGGCTATGGCAGATCATGTACACCAGCCCTGCCAGAAGCAGGGAGAGACAGCAAAAGTTCATCATTCTAAATGGCACGTAAAGAAATTTCCAGTTAGAGACACAATGAAAAGAAAGGAAGTGTTTACACTCTCATTTTGCATGCAAATGATTCTGGCCAGAGGACCACAGGCATATGCAGGTGTGAGGCCTTAAGCAAACAAAATTGATGGAGAATGACTACAAGACAGTAGAGTCAACTTGCTTAAATATTTATATTATAAAATTATAAAATTTAAAATTTTTCATTATCCTGATTTCCCCATGCTGTAGCAACACCAATCTTCAAATCTTTCATTTTCTCTTTTACAGGGTTGTGGTGCCTTTTGTGAAAACCTGTCTCATGGTCCTGCCTTCAGTGCAAACTGTATGGAAGAGCCTGACAGATGTTTTCGTTGTACCATTCTTTCAGAGCCTAGGGCGGTGCTTTGCCATGGTTAATATACGCCTGGACCAAGAGTAAACATCAGAGATGTGACACTGCTGTAGTGTAGCTGGTGTTCTACTTCTTTGCTAACCTAACATAGAAGCACTTACCATTCATTCCAAACTGTTAAATTACAATGGCTGGTTTAAGTGGGAACATGCTGTTTTTATGAAAACTCATTTATTATCAGGGAGATCCATTTAAGAATTAGTAGGCAGTTTTCAAAGCTCACTATATTAACAACAGAGTGATCCTGGAGTATATTGGCAACACTTTATTTTAATGGCAGGTTGATTGATTGGTTACAGGAGAATTCTCATGGAGGATTAAAAGCCATCACAGTGATAATGATTGGTATTATTACTATAGATAAATTAATGAATAGGCTGTGATACCTTAGACAAAACTGATCTCTAGGGTTTCACATTGACTTTACTGCAGTTCCACCAGGGATCATGTTTGGCCTCACTATGCAGAATGATAAACCCAGTCCTCTGTTATCAGCAGTTAAAGTGAACGTGACTCATTGCAGAAACATACAAGGAAAGGAATTGTTGTGCAATTCTCCTATATTGGGGGGTGGGGGGCGGGGAAGCTCCCTAGAAGTTTATCCCTTAAAATAAGGTGTTAGCTAATGATCTATAAAGTTAGCTAATCTGTATATTTTATTTAATGAGAGGTTAACTTTGCTGTATATTTTGTACCTTTGTAAATGACAGTTGATCAGGTTTTTATGAAACATAGTTTCTCTAGTATTTGAATTCTAACCAACTTATTAAGCAGCAAGAGTGAGACTGCAAAAATTACTTTAGATAACTAAAATTTTCTTTTCTAAATTAAGTAGATTTTGAGTGTTGCTGTGCAATTCTAATATATTAATTATATATGATTGTGTGTAAAAGCAAAGATTGTAGGTGTTTTCATACACGATTATGCAAAAGACTTGGAAATATCTGTTTATGAGAAATGATTTTTATTAAAAATTGGGTGTAATAAATGCTACCCTGCCTATTTCTGTATATTATTGGTGTAAACATTGTGATATTTAAAGTGATAGACACTATGCTAGCACTTTAACTAGGTGGCAAGCTCTTATAGAAGGAGAGTGTATTCAGTATCCTTGTCTAATTCTCCTCACCTATTGACTTGACTCTCTCTGTTGCTTATTTACTATTTCAAAGCCTAACCCCTGAAAAAAGATCATTCTTTCTTCTGCACCTGTTATGAATTTTTAAACCAGAATAACAGAATGCGTGCAGAGGTACATTAAAATTACATCAACCTTCTGGTGGGCTTATGCTGCTGTTTTATTTAAATACAGATGGTAAGTTGCAATTGTAAAATGTTTGTATTATTTAGAATGTTATTTTCTAAAGTGATGTTTCAAATTTCTTATCAAACGAGAGGTATCTAATAAAATAATAACGTCAGCTGTTTCCCATTTTCAACTTAATTTCCTTTCAGATTTGTCAGCTTTTTAACAAACTCTTAAAATGCCAAACAGCATAGAATATTATGCAGTTCTTCCAAAATATGTGAGGGGTAAAGAAATGGATGAGTATCAATATAGTTCCACTGTTATCAACTGCATTTAACATACTTATCGTAGATAACTACATATCTCTGTGTGCAATTAAGTCCTTACAGAATGATTGCTTTCTCTGAACTAGGTCTCCCTGCAGAATTTTGGCAACATTCAAAATAAAAATAATAAAATTTTTTTTAAAATGCTTAATTATTTTTACAGGCACATGCTTTTTTTACAGATGAGCTGCAAATTTTCCTTTTCTTGTCTGTTGGCCTATTAAAGCTACCTGACACTATATATTCTTTGTATATTGAGAACATCTTTGTATATTAAAAGTATTTTTAGCATTTGTGCCATTTAGAGAGGGATTCATATGGCTTTACAAGACTGGATCTTAATGATTAGTGCCAATGGAAATTTCTCTTGTTCTTTTTTATTCTGCAAGAAGTTAGCTTGTTTTTCAGATATGTTCTTCAAAATACCTTTCTTGTATTAAAAATGAAAATAACTCTTTTGAAAATGAAAATTGGCCAGGCTAGGCTTGAACTCTTTTGAGAGTTATTTTCTTTTACAGCGTCCAAGGACTTTTACAAAGATATTTTCCACTGAAAAATATCCCCTTGATGAATTCAATTAAAAGAGAAAAAGAAGATAAATCAGTCAGTACTAATCCTTGAGTCTAAAAGGAGCCCTATAAAAGCTTTGAAGGAACCCAAGTCTGGATTTTAAGTTTTGAGAATGAGGCCATTCCCCAGGGAAAAATGTATAATTTTATGGTTTGCATTCTTGGATATATGCATTTTTAAATAGCTTAGAAGTCAGCTAGCTCTAACTTCCACAGACAAATATTTAGAATGGTTTCGTTTGTTCTTATTTTGATTTAGGCTTGTCATTGATTAGTTCTTGCCATTTCTCTAGTTGCTACAAGACTCAAGCAAGCTTGTAATTAAAGCTCTTAGTTTCTTAGATATTTATAGCAATATCTTTCTCTGGAACAGGTGTGCCTTTACTCTAAGGAAATACAAAGTGCACTCTTAAACTTTGGGTAAAATATTAGATGCTTGGCAAATACTCTTACTTTGTCCATAAAAATAGTGGAAGTAGAAATATTTATGGCTTCTCCAATACTCAGGTGTGAATCTGCCCAGGGAACTCTGGCTGGCAAGTAGTCTCACGATTTTATGGTTCTGACATATATCCTGAATACCTCACAGCACTGTTGGACAACAGGGACTGAATGAGAACTGGTACTGAACTGTACTCTTCAATGCAGGAGCAGGTCTGTCTCCAATTTGTTTGAAATTTGGACAAACTGTCCCAGATAATCTCTTAAAAACAACTTACAAATGAGGACTTAGGCAAGGGAGTCCAGAAACTGAGTCTCATTGTCTGCAACAAGAGTAGAAAAAAATTGCACCCAATTCAGACTACTTTAATGCATCTTCGTGTCTGTGGAATGGGGAAAATGTTATTGCTCATAACAAGAGTAGAATTTCCATCATCATAGTAGAGTTATTACAAATAATAAGTGTGAGGTGTTCCAATTCCAGTCTGTCTCTTGTTACTGCAGACCTTAGGTCTACAACCATGAGCTGGACACTCAGTTCTGACTTGCAAAATATTTCAGCATCTTGTTTTTCATGAAGATCACAACTAACATACAGAACTCACTCTGGATTTTTGTTTATGGACTTCTTAGTTTTAATTCACAGAGAAGTTTAACCTGCCTCCTTGTGAGAGCTGTTTCCTCTCCTAAAATGCTCCTAATCTGATTCTGGAACTTTTATATTTGTATCTTATCTTTCACCACCCTAGTAAATTGGAATATACCATATAAATTGAAATAAATTCTTAACAGAAACTTTGATGTATTAGTAAATGAAGAGCCCACCTATCCAAAAAGTTCACTTAGACATTCACTGACTAAAAAGTTCAGAACATCCCTGCAGCTCTGGGACCTCAGACCACACACTTGTATTAAGTGGAAGCCAAAGAATGGTAAGTCCTTTATTTTTACAGGGTGTGATCATTCCCCCACCTGCAGAGATAAAACTATTGCTGTTATTAACTCTTTTAAAAAAAACATGGAAAAATACATCTGTTTGGGTTTTTTTTTAATAAAAATGCAAATGGAACAAGGTCAAACACCAGACACTTTAGCAGTGTTGTCTGTTGTCTGTGCTCATAAAAATTAGAGTTGAAGGCCTCCAGAGATACTGAACCAGCAGTTAAGCATTAAAATTGGAGGTTCTTTCTTCATGCAGGGATGTACAAATTAGGCTAATTAATAAAGGCTAATTGTAGCTTAGTGACACTAATCATCCTAAGCTTATTGCAACAAAAGGAAAATGTTTTCTGAGAGGCAATTCAGAGGAGCTAAGATAGGTTCCTTCTTTGAATCACCCTCCAGAGAAAAGAGTCTGTACTGATTAATGCAAAATATTGGGCTGGGCTTGGCTTGCCTTCTTTGCTCTGCTAAATAAAACGTTGTATTTGCTGTAGAAAATGGGAAGGTTGATGGAAGCAATTAGAGTTTCATAAAAGTAGCGAGGCAGGTTCTTCTCTACACCCTTGTCTCACAACATGATGCCGGGGTGAGTGTCACCTGTGTTAGATGTTCAATTGTCGTACAGCTTCCCCTTCCAATTGCAAGTGGGAGAAAGAAGGACCCCTTCACATAGGACTGAATCAGATCCTACTTAAGACACTCAGATGGGATAAAATATAGAGATTCACTTTTATTTCAAATCCTGAAAAAAGCTTGTCTATTTTTCCAACTGCCTCAGCTCAATAAGAGCTGCCTTTTCACCCCATGTACCTGATCTTGCTTTTTTATTTTACACTATTAGAGCTATCACAGTGATACAACTATCAGCTAGGGTTTATCAGGAAATGCTTAGGTAGAGAAGCAGAGTGAGAAAAAGCCTTAAGGCTACAAAAGCCTTAAGGAGTGGGTATTTAAGTCCCATTAATGAGAGTAGTTCTCATAGTCTGACATTTTCGATAAAACACAAGAACATTTAATAATGCGGTCAAACCGTAAGAATGGTACAGAACAGTGTTTACATAGACCACTGTTCATGGTCCAGCTCAGTAGTTTTCAAGGTATTTTATACCACAAAGTGTTGAGAAAAGAGGGTCTTGGTTTGCACAAGGTCTTGCAGAATTAAAGCTTTCAATCTATTTGCCACTCCAGTCAAGGCAGTTACAAGCTATGTTGATAAAGACCTACAGGGGCTAGCTCTAATAGAAGATGTATGCACCTACTACAGTACTGAGATAAGAAAAAGGCATGCATTTTGATCCAAAACTGTAATCCCTGCCTAGCTGCCACCCAACCAGGAACATGTCTCAACTCAGAAGGCACCTCCCTTTCCCATAACCCCTCACAATACCTACAGTTTTACTTTTGTCATGCCCAGAACTGTCCTTATTTGAGCAACTTGGCATCTTACATCTAAGCCCAGTCAGAACCCCAGAAGAAGGGGGGCCTTAGACTCCTTAAAATATACTTAACTGCGCATCAGCAGAATAAGGTACTTCCCAAAATACACTTTCCCAGGAGTGAGTCCAAATGCAGTGGCACACCTCAGGCAAAAACTGATTTCAGGTTTCTCAGGTGTTGGTTTGAGTCTTCCAGCCCTTAGGCTATTGTGAAATGTTTTATGGCAGCATCACTTTCACATAAAATGAAATCACTCCTGTATAGAGGTTGCGAGAAGGAAGGAATGTGAGACGAGCTACCCATCTCTCCTGGTATAACTAATCCTTGGATTCAAGGCACAAACAGGCCAAATACCAAATGTGTACATGAACCTGCAGCCCTGTATACTGGGGGTGAGGGGAACCCATCTCTATAAAAAAGTTCTGATCCAGTGACTTACATTTTAAAATACAGAAACTCTCCAGAGAGTGGAGACAGGATGACCACCGTGAATCCTGCAGGACTACAAGTCTTTAAATAATGGAATGAGGAAAACATTGGCCAGCATGTTAAACCTATCCTAATGCTTGTTATCATGCAACAGGGTGAGAACAGTAGCATGACTGCTAAAAGTTCAAGACCAACAGTTCTAGCAGCTAAGGCTTTCATCCAGAAAAATATACAAAACTGCACATAAAATGATGTGGTTAAGCAGTTGAACAGAAGATACACAAAAGAGCAATGATCTTTCACTCCAAAGTCTCAGGTTTTTAAGTGCTCTGCATAAGGCAGGCTGCTCGTGGACAGCCTCTGTTACCTGACAGCTTTGTTGCTGTTGAAACTATACAGAAAGAAAACAGTTTCCCAGGGCTGATTTTGATCTTGCTGACACTGGAATATATCAGGAGTATTGCTAATACCATAACTGGAATAACTAAACAAGCTTAAAACATAAAGGGGGCGAGGGGTGGAGGAAGGAGTGTTTGATACCAGACAAAGACACTCAGTGAGCAGTCATCCACATTCAGTTCAGTTTCATGACTCACTTTCTAACAGTTTATGAGGGATTTTGGCCAATCCTTTTTTATTTTCCCCCCTCCCCCACACTGGTTTCTGGGAAGCCTACCCATACATAACAAAACTTTTCCTCCTCTCAAAATGGAAAAAATAAATCATAAATTGCACATGCTTTGGTCCAGGTTTAGAGCAAGTTTTCAACTAAGGTAATCCTGAGGTTTGAAATTTCAGTTAAAGCAAGATTTTGGAGCAATAAAAACTTTTTAAAATTAGGTATGAAATGCCTAAGGCTGGTGTGATGAAGAAAGGCAGTGAGGTGGCCAACCAAGGTGGCAGGTTTAGCAACTGACCTGGACTACTAAAGACACAGCAAAGCTCCATGAGAAGACTGGGTGGCATTTCCACGGCTAGCTTGAGTGTCTACAATTTCTGGTAATTTCTGGCCATCCCTGGATAATCCATTCATAGTAAATTGAGCAGGGAATGGAGCCTTTGCACTGTCAGAAGATTTCTGCAGGCCTTTACCAGGCCCTTTCCCACTGAGCTATTACTCTTTCTCTGAGTTTAACAGAAGATCCTTGCAGAACTCCCATGTGCATCCATGCCAGGTCTCTGGCTGTTGAATTTATGTGCATTTCTCATACAGCCATGCTAGAGGCAATGGGCCGTGGCTCCATCCCTCTCCATCTCTGCAGATGTAACTTGTTCACTCTTACTGCTTGGTAGTACCCATGCCTTTTTTCTCAGTAGGCTGTCTTCTTGGTATTCCAGCTCAAGAAAGAACCACTCATGTGATGGTTCATTTCATTTTTTATGTAGCCTATTCTGGAATTCATCTCATAAAGCTTATAAATTCCACAAGTTTATGATATTCTTCTAGCTGCAGTAGTGTTATGTGATTCAGAAATATTTTTTAAAGGGAAATGTGGTTCTGAAAAACTATTCCAGGATCAAGTCAAGCATTTCAGATTGACAAATATCTCTCTTTTTTTCCCAGTCATCCTTGAGATACATTGTCATACTGAATGATGGATCAAAATGCTTTGATTCATGTGCAGGACTAATTGAAAAATTTTTCTAGATATGAAAACAAAGAACTGTCTTGCAGGTTTTTTCAGATAGATAGAAAAATTGCAGAGTCTATGTCCTTCAATACACTCATTTGACTTCATATTCAGACTCAAAAGCTTGGACAAACAAATATTCTAATGATAGCTTAAGTGAATTATTGCATCGTTTTTACTTTTAAAAATTACAACTGACTTGGAAAGTTGGAAAACTTCCATCCAAGGCATTTGTTCTAAAGTTTATGAGCAATATAAACCAAAGAAAGTGGACTGCTAACCGATGTATCAGCAACACATGTCCATGTGTACTGCATTTTCAACAGGTGCAGTTATTTACATCTGTGGCGCTTACATCCATCTTAGCCAGGGGCTTCTTTGAGGTCATTTCTCTGTTGAAGTGCCAAAGCCAAATATACTGTAATTAGGAATTTTTTACTTCTGTGCTGCAATTCTGTGCTAAATGGCATAACATTAAGGTCACAATTTTTCTGTTAATGTTATAAATCTTTCACCATAGACTGATTTCCTAACAGAAACCTAATGGCTGCAAACACACGCGCACACACAAAAGTGAGATATAATTCATTTTTCAGATGTATAGTGATGCTGCAACCCTAACCTGAGCCATCTTGAATACGGTGATGAATGTTTATATTTATAGCATTTACACTTACATATGCCCCTGAGTTTACAAAAAGCCTTGAGAATAGAGCATGGCAAGAGGGTGTCACACCATTCCCCTTTAAAAGTTAATCCTAGTGGTTAATATGCATGGCAAACATGCATGGATCAGTCTCGTCTCGGGAAAAATATAGCAGTATCAAAGTGCAGAACTGTTAAATATTTGCATAGTTTTGAAATGAACCAGTTGAGAAAAATCTCTTTTTCTTCATCCCAAGGATATCCAAGTTTCCACAATTGTTCCTGGAGCAGCGATGCTTCTGTATAAACTACTGTCAATGCCGGGAGGGGGGAGCCCGGCAAACGCCTGGCTCGCTCTGGACGCTAAACACAAAGTTTTCCATCTCCTCATTGCTTCCTTGCCCCCTGCCCCCCCATCTTGCCCAGGTGGCTCTGCCGCACGCAGCCAGTGTCGCCCCGGGTACCCTGCGGCGGGGACCCACTGTCGGGGGTCGTGGGCGGCCGGGGCAGTGCGGAAGACGCGGAGAGGACCCTGTCCCTCTCCCTGTCGAGCCCCCGTCTCCGCACGGCGTGGCCCAATCATCCGGGACCAGGTCCGCCAGATCCCAGGTTGCCGGGGCAGGGCTGTTTTCCCCTCCCACCCCCGGCCGCCCTGCCATGTGCGGGGCCGTACCGCCGCTGTCATCCACCCCAGCCGGAGGCAGGGAACCGCCCTGGCCAGCGGCCAGCCCTCTCCTCGCAGCTACCTCCCCCGGCCGGCCGCTCCGCAGAGCGGAATCGTCCTGCCTCCGGTCCTACAAGTCACAGGGCAGTGTAACTCGCGGCAGAGCCGTCAGCAGCCCGCGGCAGCATGTCCGGCACCAAATACGTAGACTCGGAGGTAGGACCACCGGGGCGTGGGGCCGGGATGCTGCCCCGCCGCCGAGTACCTGCAGCGGCTCGGGCCCCCAAGCTCCCTGACCCGTCGGAGGAGCGGAGCGAGGCGCGGCTCGGCAGCAGGAGGGCGGACAGCCGCGCACCTGCGGACAGCAGGGACAGCGGGTCAGGGGGGGACCGGGGCGCACGTCCCCGGCGAGCGCGGGGAGCGGCGCTGCCGGCGGCCGTGCGGGGAGAGCGGTGTACGGAGGGCTCTACAGCGAGATCACGGGGATGGAGAGGGCACGGTGATGGCCCTGCATGAAGGGCAGTATAGGGGGGCAGTGTAGTGAGGATAGTGCGGTGAGGGCGCCGTGCTCAGGTCAGCGCAGCGGGGGCGGTAGGGCGAGCAGTGTGCGGTATGGGGAGGGCATTGCGCGGGGAGCCCCGGACCTCCCTGCCGTGCCCGGGGGGCCACGCCAGCGCCCACCCCGCCCCGCCGAGGGGACACTCGCCCCGCCCTGGGGCAACGCCGCGGGGCCGGGGCCGCCTGGCGGCGGGAGCGGGAGCCGGCGCCTGGCACGGCGGGGGTGTGGTGAGCGCCCCGCGGCCGCGGTTAAATAGCCGGGCGAGGGCCGCCCCGCAGCCTGGATCCCGCTGCCCGCGGGACCCGGGGCCGCCTCCCCCAGCCCGCCCTCCTGCGCGGACCGCACCGGCCCTGCCCTCCCCGCCTCAGCTGGGCTCTCCCCTCCCCGCAGGGCTTTCTGTACACGGCGCCCGTCCGGGAGCAGGGCAACATCTACAAGCCCAACAACAAGATGATGGCAGATGAGCTGAGCGAAAAGGCGGTGCACGACGTGCACACCAAAGAGATCGACTTGGTCAACCGAGACCCCAAGCACCTCAACGACGACGTGGTTAAGGTGAGGGGGCGAGGCGGGCGTCGCGGGGGCGCTAAGTCTTGCCGAGGCAAGGATACGCGGGCACTCTCAGGGCGGCTGTAACCCGCGAACCCCATCCCTCCACCTGCTAACAGGAGGGAACGGGCCAGGGGCTGATGGTTTGTTGTTTTTTTTAAAGAAAAGGCAGAGTGGGCGGGAGAGAGGCGGGAAGGGCAGCCGTGCGGAGCGGAGCTCCTCGCTCCGATGCGGGGCTGGCCGCGCTGTCCCGCGGGGCCGCAGCGGGCCGGGGTCCGAGGGGGTCCCGCCGCGCTGCGCGCTGGCAGCCGGCTCTGCAGCCGGGACGTCCCGCCCGGGGGAGCGGGGCATGAGTTGCGCGACCTTGTGTAACACCGTCGGAAAGGATTTTCCTTCCCCGAGGCACGCACAGAGGCAGGGCGGGGAGATGTCACAAACCACATCGCCCTCCCTAAGCCTGGCGGATGCAAAATCAGAGATTCTGATGGCGGTTGGATTTGCGTCCTTGTTCTGTTTTGTTCTCTTGAGTGTTTTTCCTTCCTTCAAGAGATGACAAGCAAGCTAAGCAAAATCTAACTGTGCCCTTGCCTTTTTTATTTGGGTTTATAAATCAGTTTGACTGTTTTGACAAGTCAGGGTCGATGGAGATTTTTGCTTGAAATCACTTTGGTTAGAAATATCACAGAGATAGATTTTTCTCGTAGAAAAAAGAATTTATACAGACAAATTTATACAATACGTGTGTGTTATGAACGAGAGTGTTTGAGATCACTTGAAAAATCACTGGCAAGAGCAAAAGTCAGATTTAATATTAAGTAGCAAAGCACGACAAGTTCATTGGCAAGATTCACTCTACTACTTACAGGACAGCCAAGGCACAACAAGGGAAAACAAGGAACAACAAAACCAAACAAAATCCAGGCAATTAAAACAGGAATGAACTGGGAACTGTCTAGGGGTGGGTGGGTGTGCTTAGGTGTGTGTGTGTGACAAAAGACAGTGCAGTCAAGGATAAAAAAAGGAACAGGGTATAAAAGCTTAACAACACTCCAACTTAACAGTACTCAACTTACACCTTAAGCCTAACAATTAAACATAGGAAAAACACTTAACTTATACCTAACTTATAGCTTAAACTTAATTTATACCTTAAACTTAACAATTTACAGAGAATAACACTGAAGAGCATTTAACCTAACTTCTAACTTGGAAGTTAGAAGTAGCAACTCAGCAGAAGATCAACACTTAGCTTATAACTTGTTTAACAACTTAGGGAAAGAACAATACTTAGCAGCATTTAAGTTTATAACTATAACTTCACCTTACTCACAAGCCTAATTTACTTATATATCCAAGGTACTTAAACATCTAAAGAAGCAGTATTTCTCTCAGATTTGCTCTAGCATATGCACAGGGGCATGCACACAGATAGGAACCGTCAGTGCAAGCAAGGTATCTGTGAAAAATTCCGCCCAGAAGTCAGTGAAATACTCACTTCGGATGCTTCTGCATCTCCCAGTGGTCAAAGGATTGGGCCTTGAGGAGTCTGAGTATTGTCCCAGGATACAACTTGTTTTGATGATCCTCCATACACGAGGCTCTGAGAGGCATCCCACTCAAAGGGAGGCTGCTGGTTATAGCTTGCTGCAGTCCAGGAGAGCCCATTTTGGACCACCATTTATAGGGTTGCAAGAGAGCGGGCTTTAGTTATAACAATGTTTCATCCTGGCCACAGTTTGGGTCGTCCCTTTCTCTGAAAGAGTGACAGCAGGAATGCTATGCCATTCAGGCAGGAGCAATATTTTCCAAGGCTAGTCTTAAGGAAAACAGCAGCTGGTTAGCAATTCCTGGGAGCAGACAATATTTCTGATAAGCTTTAAAAGAGCTGAGCCCAGGTGGTGTTTTCAAAGCCAAGGCCTAACAAGAATTTCTCAGATCACACTGCAGCCTGGAAAGAAGGAGAGAGGAATGTGAAAATTGAGGATGCTGTCATCTGGGTTTGTCAGACCCTAGGAAAAATGGGAGCTGCCCAGTCGTAATGGGTGACTAAGCCACTAACTAACTTGTTTAGTGGCCAGCAGTGTCAGAGTGTGTGAGATTCACCATGTTTGTTGTAATGAAGACCAGTTATTGAAAAATAAAAATACTCTATTGTTTCCAGAGAATCAAGGGGGTGAACTCTGGTTCCTGAATGTGTATCTGTAAAATAAGTCATGCTATGTGCAGACAGTTTAACAAGGTCATGAGTAAATTCAAATTCCAGACTTCAACACAATTTGAAGGTGCTGAATACAACAAGCCATGGTCATATTGCTGGATCCATTCTAAGAATTATCCCTCACAGAAGCCTGTATCTTTAAGGAGCCACATAAAAATGAAAAGGCATAAAATTGTTATTTGTTTGGCAGAAATAATCTGTGCACCTAATGGTACAAAACTGCCTTTAAAATGGATGATTTTAAAAAGGAGAGAGAAATTCTTTTTTTCTTCTACCCATGGAGGAGCAACTGAGTAGACCAGGAATGCCAGAGCTCATGAACAGCACTGCATCACAGTTTGTTGCGTATGTCAACAGGAGAAGTCCCCAAAGCAACCAGACCTTCTGAGGATGAATCATAGTTCCTTAGCAAGTCAGAATCCTGGTGTCCACAAACCTAACCTAATGAAAGAAACACCCTGATGGGAAAAGAGTGAGACCACTGACAGAAAAAAAACGTAGTGGACTTAAGCTGAAGCTTACAAAGCCTATCCTGACCTCTCTGCTTCCCACAGAGGCAAGGATTAAGGAATTTTGTTGCATTCAGTCTTCTAAAATAAACTCGGACAACAATAAGTATAGGGATGGAAAAAACAAGCTTTTCAGTTTGTCCTTTTGAAATAATTGTGGACCAACATATCCACTGAAAAACAGCAAACAGCCAAAATAACAGTGCTGCCTCTATGTCAGCAAGTGAGCTCCTGGTAGTGAACACCGTCACATCAAGACATAGGACTATACCAAAATGAATTTGATGTTTACCAGACAGGATCCATTTTACATCATAAAAACAGAAGCATTTGTACAAAATGTCACTGTAAATTAGCATTTTCTCTTTTGTTACAAGGATAAATAAGAAAAACTTTTACTTTTAAGTGTTTCATAGATAGTCCAACCTGCAGAGCAGAGAGGAATTTTGCCACAATTTGCATTTGTGTGGACCCTGAGTTCAGATTCAGTCTATTAGACATAGAAATAAAATTCACACCCAGTACCTAAGGGGACAGGCTTGGATTGGGGTGAAAATACACAGATTCAGTTCCTGCCTTAGCCATTAATCCGTAGTCCCCTTCTGACATGCATCTGCCATTCTTACTTTGGCTGTAAAACATCCAGGCAGAGTCTAAAACTAGCTGAAGGAGACCTCAGTCTTAGGTACTGAAAGTCAGAGAAAAAAAATGTAGGAGTCCTGTAATGCCAGAAGTATGGCTCAGGCTGAGCTCAATTTTGTTTAGAGCCATTGCATTTTTCTAGATTCAGAACTTTTTGCTTTTTACCTACTGTTATATGCATTTCTTGCCACTTGACTGAGGCACAGCAGCATGGAAACTGGGGACAAATCAGTCAGCCATGAAATAGAAATGATTAGACAGAGGATGAGGAATCTGCTCTGTAAGCAGCTCTTTAAAAGGCCTCAGTGTTGTCTGTATTCAAATACTTCCCATAGCACATTTTAAAAATAACCTTCTCTTGTGAGAAGCAAGAGACACGTTCCCTTGATTTGCAGCACGGAGCATCTGCCCAGCTTCCCCTGCAGCAGATGTGCAGTGCAGGCAGCCTTAGGGGTGGGATCCAGGCGAGGGGCAGAAACACAGTCAAGATCCTTTTATGAAAACTAGATACAGCAGCTTTGCATCAAAGCTGTTGATGACTTTGCTTATGGTTTGCCTTTTAATTAACTACCAAGTGGAAGCTTAGTGCTGGGAGGATTCCAGAAAAATGGGGCAAATGACTGGAACAAGGCCTTATGGAACCTGAGGTATGCAGACAGTGGATGTTGCAGCTCTGAACCGGAGGAAGCACAGTCCAGTAAAAATCACCAGAATTTCCTTTTTTTTCCCAATTTTTTCAGTGGAGACCAGAAAGGAAGGATTTTCTTCCTCACACAACTGTCCTCATACATCACCTAGAAGCAGGAGAATGTGCGCTAGTGGTTCCATTCTTTCAGGCACTGGCTTGTGAAGGTGGCTAGTCAGGCAGGAGGCGAGGAGGGAATCTAGTAAGGGAGAAGCAGCCTCTGTGCATGTGGGAGCTCTCCAGGAATCCTGCTGGTGATTATACAGGTGGTTTGCCATAGTTTTATCTGTTTCATATGTCCTTCACCAGACAGATCTGCTCTTAGACTTGTGTCCCACAGGTTTTATTTGTGATGAGGCACAGGAAATAGGGTGGAAAGCTTATTACTTTTTTCTCTCATTCATTCCCCAATGACCTGGGACTCACATGAAGGTGCCTGAAGTTCAGGCTTTGCTGTTCTTGTTTCCCAACACAGTATTTTTGTTTTTCAGAGTATGGCTAAATTGCAGCCTTCAACTTCTAGAGTTCAGACTTTCTCAACATATCTGTGGTCAAGTCTGCACAGAGTTTACTGAATTTGGAAAACACAGAGGAAGGAGCCAGTTCTCCTGCAGATTGCACTCTTCTCACTAGCTTCCTTGCTCCTTGCTGAGAATGGGGATGGACCTTGCAGCCAACCCTACAAAGTCTAATCCTTTGAGACTAGTGAGGACCAACTGTGCAATCACATCTGCAGCCAGCTTACAGTTTTTTCCTACAGTGATGTGCCAGGAAGAAAGGTCTGTGCCTGGTCTACCATCCAGAACGTAATTATTATTTTGTTTTAAACAAGTGATGTCTATCTGCTGTTTGTTGTATAGGATTCCTTTTTGCTCTGGAAAAAAAAAATTCCAGTACTTGGCTACAGATGTGAGGATGCAGAACTTTTGTACCAAGTTTCAAAAAGTTGCGTATTCATGCCTTCCACTTAAAACTAATGCAGTTGAGGGCAATCCAGCTTACTGCAAGGAAAGTCTGGAATTTTTAGTGAGATGTTGACAAATACTGTAATACCCTTATGTACTCATTAGGGAGGAAAGTATTACTCAGGCATGTTTTTAAAGCTATTTACAATTTCTGCCTCGTAATAAAAAGAGAGGGTTTTTCAAAAGCAGTTCACATTTTATGTAATCTTTCATGATTAAGGTCCCTCCCTGTTGTATTGAGCACGGTGTGAGATGCACAGAGAGATGACTGGTCAGAGCACTTCCCATTCCCACACCTGAGAACCTCCTGGAAGGAAAGCAGGTGTCACTCCATGCTCTTTTTGAATGGGAGACCTAAGGTGGGCTGTCACTCAGATATGACAACAGGTGTAACCTAAGAGGAATGCAGTTCTGCTCTTCAAGATAGTAAAATGAGAGAAAAGCAGAGCTCAATCAGATTCTATTTCTGAAATAAGGAATTAAGTAAAATTTAATGCAGACCCTTTTTCTTTGTTTTCAGAAATTATTAAAAGTCATGTGAACACAGATAAATGTTTAAGTTGCAAAACATCCGTATAACTATATAGATACACTAATATATGTGTGTGTGTGTTCAAAGCCGAGCTTGTCACCTGGGCTCTTGCTCTTGGCAGTGCCCAGAGTGAGATGGCTCTGGAGGCAGACTCACATCACAGCGTTTAACCCTCACCACGGGACAGGAGAGGCTGTGCTCTCAGAGGGCGTGTTTGTCTCAATTGCTGATACTTGTAGCTTAGACATGACGCCTTACTTGTGCATAACAGCTAATTAAATGAAATGGTTCTGTAACGCTGTTTCCTATTAACAAGCTATGGGGTTTAGATTTAAAATGCAAGAAAATTCAAATGCTTGACTTTGGCTACCCACATGATTCAATTCTGTTTCAAATATTTCTTCCAAGGCTAGTCTAGGAGTATGAGATTAAAAACTTGAGTCATTATGAATGCCAATTTATACAAGGTCTGAGCAAGGTTTTAAGAGTTCTGAAAAATAGTTTTCTTGCTTTTCTTTCTTTTTTAATGAGGAGTTCTCAGACATGAGATTTCTGAATGTCTGTAAGATTACAGCTAATAATGGCATCTGTTCTAAGGAAAGCTTCTTTCTCAAAAAAATATGTTTGCATTTAAACTCATGGTATTATTAAAGCCTTATGCACAGCCCTCTTGCTTGGCATGATGAACATGACTCATAACTCCATAGAAAAATGTTCATTTGATGGCCATGTGGACAGAGAAAATGACTCAGCATGGCTGTTTCTTTTGTTAGAATTTATTGGACACTATCTCAGATTGAAAAGAGGCAAATTCTTTTCAATTCTGATAACTTCAACAGAATTTAGATCATATGTTAGAAAATATTAAGAGCAATTTGAATTGATTGTAGAATTTTTAGCCCACTATGTGGTTAGGAGCACCATCTCCCGTTGCACAGAATATAGATATCTAAAACAAACAAAAACTGAAATGCAAAACTCCCCAGGGGAAAAAGAGATAATTGTGTACAGTAGAATGGTCTGCCAATGAGGTCCACAGTGAGGAATTTTGATCTTGGTTATATTTTAGGCAATAGAAGGAATAAAATACAAATGAACTTGGTTGATTCTGTAAAACTCGTGATCTCTGGAAAACTGAAGACAGCTATAGTTCTAAACTAAGTTTGTTTTTCCCACAGCTCTCAAATACCCTTCTCATAGACAGTAGGATGAATTCTACATCAGTTACTGATTTTCTGAGCTTTTTGATATTACTACCATATTCTTCTAGACCAATGACAGTAATGAAGCCCATCTTGGACTTTAAAAGGGTTGCTTATCTTGAACATAAAAGAGGAATTATGCCATTTAATTTCATGTGATTTACTGGGGACGCAGATTTTACCCCATTAGTCTCTTTATATTTTCTTGACAGATTTTGTAGGAAAATGTCTTTTGATAGTTTCAAAAACAAATTGAACTTTATACATCATTCTTATTGTTATCAGATTAGCAATCAAGAGAATAAATATGTAGGAGCTGTGCTCTAGATGTTAGCAGGGCTGTTAAAGGGTGGAGTTTATTTGTAGTTAAAAATAGGAACTGATAAATTCAACTTCATAGATAAGAAGTGAGAAGACATTCTCACAGCTGAAGGTGAAAGCATCACATTCTCTGTCCAAACTCCTGCTGTGCTGAATTTATATTCTGAATTCCAAAAAAGCCTAAGGGATTCTCATAGATGGATTGCAAAATTTCCTCTTTCAACTTTCGACTTTGAAATCCCTTCTTGGAATTCTAACAGATGCTACAAAAAATAATCACTTTTCCCTCAAGGTCAGGGATCTTGTAGAGCTCAGCCATAAAATCCTCAACTGTTTTATGAAGTACAAGTTCATGTATCATTGAAAGGTTTGGGTTGGAAGGGACCTTCATGATCATCCAGTTCCAGCCCCCTGCCATAGGCTGGGATGCCACTCACTAGATCTGATTCCTCAAAGCCTGGCCTTGAACACTTTCAGGTGTGGGGCATCCACAGGTTCTCTGGGAAACCTGTTCCAGTGCCTCTCTTAGGGATTTCTTCCTAATATCTAATCTAAACCTACTCTCTTTCAGTTTAAATCCATTCCCCCTTGCCCTGTCACTACTCATAGCCCGCTTGATTTACTGCTCTAAGAGCCTTCTCCAGACTGAACAACCACAAGTCTCTCAGCCTGTCTTCACAGAGAGTGTGCTCCAGCCCTCTAATCATCTTTTTGGCTCTCCTCTGGACTTGCTCCAGCAGGCCCATGTTCTTATCTTGGAAGCCCCAGAGCTGGACACAGTATTCCAGGTGGGGTCTCATGAGAGCAGGCTGGGAGAATCCCCTTTCTCAAGCTGTTTCTCTTGATGCAGCCCAGGGTGCTGTCAGCTTTCTGAGCTGCAAGCCAGATCGTATTGAGCTGCTCACCAGCCAACATCCCCAAGTCCTTCTCTGCAGGGCTGCTCTCAATCTCGTTACCACCCAGCCTGTATTTGTGGTTGGGACTGCCCTGACCGAGGTGCAGGACCTCTCACTTGGCCTTGTTGAATTTCATGAGGTTTACAGGTGCCCAGCTCTCAAGCCTGTCAGTGCATCCCTTTCCTCCAGCGTGTCAGCCTCACCACACAGCTTGGTGTCATCAGCAAACTTGCTGTTCTCATGCAGTTTATGACAAGAGCACAACTATAAAATATCTTGATTTTTATGAAATAATAAAGAAATACCTTATATTTAAGGACCAGTAACTTAAGCTCTTCCATAAGAAAGACAACCTGTACAAATGCAGAGGCAATTTTTTTTTTTAAGAGTAAGAGAGAGGCAGCTGGGCATTGCTGCACACTCACTGTCAGCAATAAGATGGTTCAGGTAGAAATGAGGGGAAAAGATAAAAGCAAGTTAAACAGAATTGCCAAAAAGAATTGTAGCAGCTAACAGGAGTGTGTTTATCAATAGTGTACATAATCAAGAGTCTCCTCTCATTAGACTCCGTTTAAAAACTATAAAGAGAAAAAAGCAGTTTCCAGATCTAAAACAACCTCCAAACATCTCTGTCTCTCCATGCATTATTAGAGAGTCCACTTCCCATTAGTGCCTAAATTTAGGAGTGATAAAGCTTGACCAAGTTCCAAAAAGTTATACTCATAGCATATAAGCATACAATAGTAAAATATAAATCTGTCATATTTATATTTATTAAATATAATTTAAAATATAAAATCAGTTTATATGATGTCTTTACTTTTATTAAGGTTTTTGGATTCAGCTAAACTGCAGGTACCACTGAAATAAAAGAAAAAATCCTGTTATGTTTAGTGTAGTCAAAACTTCACACTGGTGTTCATGTTCATAAATATGCCTCTTTAAACATACAGAGAGACATATGTGGATATACATAAATGTATTAGAGCTCTTTGCTAAAATAGCTGTATCAAACAAGGAACTGTGGAACATGAACCAAATAATAAAAACAAAGAAAGCTTCTTAAGAGTTTCTCTTTGGGAAAGCTGCAATAACCTCCCAGTAGTCCAGTTTCCAGGGAGGAAAACACTAATTTTATTTTCTGTCTGCTTATTCCAACAACATCAAGACATTTTTCAAGGAACTAGCTGACATGGTATCCCCACCTGCACAGGAAGTTTTGCTGCATTGCAGAGTGCAGATCTTTCCTTGAAACTGCGTGTCTTTCCTTCTGCCAGCCTGTATTGGAACAGGACAGGCAAGTGCTTCAGGAAGAGATCTCTGGAGAGCAGCTGGTTGCTACAGTGCTGGCCCATTGGCATCAGTCACGTTTTTCTCATGAGTACTTCCGCAGATTTTGGTGAGCCTGCCCATCTTACAAAACAAAGACCATCAGCAGGGTTTTGCTGGTATGCAATCAGCACGGGCAGGGAGCAGGAGGTTGTTCTCTCTGCAATCAGGAGCAGGTTTTTGGGGTTTTTTTTGCTTTTTTCTATTATTTTCAGTTTATGAAAGAGCGATCTGCAATCATCCCTTTTCTAAAGGGCATTTACACATTTTCATAATTCATTTGAGTATTTGTTATGCGTGCAGTAGGAGTCACTCCAGACCAGACTGGTTTTTTCTCTGGCTTAGAAGAGTGCAGTCCTTCAATTCTACTTTCCAACATGAATATCCTTGTTTGTTAAAGCATTGTTTGCTTTTCTGGCATACTCTGTAGCACTCAGGAAGGATTCACTGTTTCCATTAAGAGATCTGCCGGCAGAACACTTTTCTTGCTGTATTGTGGAAAGCAGGCACAGAGAGACAGGAAAGGTAAAGCAAATTCATTGGTCAGTTTCTGCAAGTAACTGGGGTGCAGCAGTTCTGCTTGCTTATTTAGGCTTTCGTTTACTTTGGAAATACTTGTTTGTCATTTTTCTGCACTCAGCAACTTACACAGCAGCTCTGGTCCTAACCATCTGCAGTCATGGCATCTTTTTTGGTTTTTTGGGTTTGTTTTGTTTTGTTTTGTTTTTTGGTGTTTGTTTGGTTGGTTGGTTTGGTTTTTTGGTGGTTTTTTTTTGGGAGGGGGGGGTTGTTTCTGGTTTTTTGGTTTTTTTTGCAAAGGACCAACTGTTGTGCCTTGCCATCTGGCCAGTCCCCAGAAGAACAGTTTGCTCTGAAGACAGGGTTTGGGGTGGACAGGCAAAGCCTAATCATGCTGCAGCCCAGCCTGGAGGGACTCTTTGGGTTCCCTTGTTAGATGCTTGCCACCAATACCAAGATTCAAGGTGATTTATTGTCACGTTTGCTGTTGAAACCTGATCAGTGAGGAAGTAGACCATCTAGGAATCATGAAGCTCTGTGTGTTCAGGAACAAACTACCAGCTTTCCTACATAACTACAGGTAAACATTTTACAGATGGAGATAACACAGTGCTTTTAAAAGGGTGAATGAGTCTTTGGGAGGGAGGGAATGGAGAAGAGCAACTTTTCTCCTCTAAGTCCCAAAAACTCCCCATCCTGTTTCCTGCAGATTCAGTAGAAAGTATAAACTTCATCATTTTCAGTTAAACTGTGACAGCAGTCAGGACAAGCATCAGCATATGTGGTATGCCAAAGGATCAAATAAATACATAAATGCTTAACTGGAATCAGTGATTTAACAGAAAGATTGTGTGTTTATTGCTTAACTTTTTTTTCGGCTGCTGTACTGTCTTTCTTCTCCAGGCACTGTAACTGGGAAGTTTTAAGTTCCAAGTAGTATGTGGAACTGCTAAGGCAATAATAATCTCACATGCTCACACGTTTTCTTGTTTTTAATAATACACACCACAGCCTTCTCCAACATAAGAACAGTGTTGCATCTGTCCTTAATATCACCTTCCAAATGTGACCCATGCCATAGAAAGCCTTGTCATTTTGTGATATTTTATACATTTTCTTATGTTAAACGTTTCTTTAAAGGACATTGAATATATTTGGGAATTTTTGTAATAAATTTTTGTTACTTCTGTTATTTTTGTAATAAGTGCAACAAATTGCATTTATTACAACAGGAAAAAATTGCATATCTGCCTCATGTCTTGCAAGGACAGGATTTAATAAAGTGAAACAATATTATACTTACGGTCTTGGAATCAGGGAAAACCCATTTTAAAACAGCCCAGGGTAAGCAGTAAAGACAGTTTCCACACTCTGGGCATAAAAATGTAAAGAAAACTGGCTTATGACTCTTTCCTGTATACATTCAGCCTAGACTTTAGGCCTGGTCTGGCAGAGCATGTAAGCATATTGACATCAGTGGGACAGCACTTGTTTGGGTTCCTCTGGGGTGGACTAGGGGTGGTGCCTGGCTATGTGAAACTGCTGTGAGCACAGTGGCAGCATGCAGCCACCACACACAACGATATGATAACCATAATAGTTACAATCACAGAAATGTAGGTCAAAGCCTAATGCTGGTGTCTTAATACTTATTTTTTTTCTGACAGACCATTCACAGTAATTTTTTCTATGTAATGAGTATTACAAACCTAATGAACAAACTTTTGAGAAGCACGACTGGTAAGCAGGTGATGTGAGCCTGGCATTTAATAAACCTATCCAGCCGGCCAGCTTCTGATACATAGGCACCTGAAGTGACAAGGTCAGCAGGTCAACTAATTTCATACATGTGGCATATATTATTGAGTCAGATGATAACTGCACACTGGTAAGCTTTTTAATTAATAGTTCTGACCTTTAAATAGACATTTTCCCTCTTTTGTAAACAATTATTGTAAATAAATCCCATACCATTTCCCTTTCTTGTAAATAAATCTATTTTAGAATCAAAGCTGGTTCCTCAGTTTCCTGATAGAAGTTTAATAAACATATGCAGAGAAAAAGAAGCTGCATTAATTCTCATAGCAGAATCAGACAAAAGCTTCAAGCAATTTAAAAACTGGCTTTACCAAACTGAATAGTAGGAAACAAAAAATAGCTGAAGTCAGGAAGTGCATTGTAGGCATGGAACAGGAATTGATAGTGTTTAATAGTTTAGTCTGAAACAGAAGGCTAGAGCAAGTTATTAGCATCCTTTAGAGGGTCGAACCAAGTTTCCTGTACTTCTCTCCTGTTGCAAGTGAACATGCCGTATTTTCACTAGCTTGGCAACTGCCTCACTGGGATTTCACAGCACATCCTGACAGCTCTGGAGGAATAAACTACACGAGGAGCATGCAATCTACTAAACAAGACCTGTGCACAACCTAAGAAAGCCTTTATGTAGATAAAATAAAAGTTCACAGGTCCACATGCATGTGATGCTTTGACAAAAGTGACCTTGAGAACAATACCTTAAAAATATTGGCTTATACTTGCAAGACAGTTAGATTCGTGACCAGAAATGACAGTGTCTTTCTTCTGTAGGATCATATTTCTGGGCACTTCTCTTTCCCCTGTCAGTCCTATTTTTACTTATTTCAGTTGGACACCCTTTATCAGTCTGATGATACTCACCATCAGTGAGTGCTACTGAACTAAAAGTCAGAGAACAGTAGTAGGAGGGACTGAGGAGGGAGTGAGTAATCTGAGTGATGTAAATGTAATCCATAGCAAGGCAAAATGCATCCAGTCACCTGTTCCTCCTGCAACCTGTGGAGAACTGTTCCCTACAAGTTAAAATCGGGATCCTTCATGGGAGTGGTTTAGTGCAGGAAGAATCTGAGTGATATCTCAGTTCCTGCAGCATAAGGACTTATCTGTACTGCTTAAAGAGTGAAATAAATAGTTTCCAAGGCAGTGGTCTGTTAACACATGAGTAGAAGAGCCCAGATTACCTCAACTCCTTGCCTCTTTATTTAGACACTGATGCAGGTGAGTTTGGTTTTGGACAGCATCACAGAGGTTCACATGAGAGGCTGGACTTTCTTGGCATGTACAAAATGTTCTTATGTTTAATAATGTTCTTATGGCTTTTGGGAAGATAACAGCTTCATTTTAGTTCAGCTAAGACTTAAATTGTCAGGTCATTTTTCTGTCTTTTCACTCACAAGTTCCCTTGTTCAAACTGGAGTAATGTGAAACGGAGTTTGAGGAATAATGAAATGGGCAAAGACACAGAAGTGCGACACCAGCTATCATTCCTACAGGGCCATCTCTTCTACTTCTCTGCAGTGGTAGAAACATTCTGAGAGCTGTTGAAATTGCTCCAAGAAACTAACCTCTTGATAACTACTGGTGTCATGAATACATTGCTGTTATCTCACAGACGGATTTATTCCTGAGTACTTTTAGGACAACCGTGTATGACTTGAGCTGGGAAATCCTGACCAAAGATATAGCATAAATGTTCTAATATTAGCATCATCTCCTGGAATGAGGACAGGGCTGTCCATCTGGAAATGTTATATGGCATGATTCTTCTGTCAGCTCCCCAGCTCTCCATGGACATTTTGTTGAACACAACAGGCTAAAAATATGAGTTACTGAGAATCGCAATTACAGAAAGTTTACTATTTGATTTGAAAACCAGTGAGTTTATTGGCTTTCATTTTACATTTCATTACAATGAATTATTTTGAGAGTAATCAAATTATAGGCTAATCTTATTATCTATTTTAAAAATTCTAGAAAATCCACATTAAACTATAGCTTCATTTTGCATGCCAAAAAAATCAATTTTTGATAAAAATAGGTCTCACTTGGCTAAAAGAAAGATGCAACCATGAAAAGGCTGTGGAGCTCAATGCAAACTTGTCTTCCTTAGGAGATCTAATATTTCCCTTATCAGCCAGTTGAAATAATAGAAGATGGACTCCTCTGTAACTGAACTGAATAAAAAGACTGTAGATACAACACTGACTAGTACTCGATGCTTTGAACCTCTTTGATGGCTGTGTTCCCTTTGCCAAGGTTACAGCATCAGCTGGTTGGAAGCATGCAATTGACAAAAGTTTTAGAATAAGAGGGCTATGCTGAACCATGTAGTCTTTATGTAGTAATATTTTTTGAGGAGCAGCTTTCTTTTGCTGTGATCATCCTGGTTTTTGCCATCATATGGGTATTTTTATTATCTGATTTCAAGGAAAACACTGGTTATAAGCCAAGAACACCTATTCACTTTGAAAATTAGTTAACATTAGATGTGGCTACAATTAAAATTTTGCTTTTGAATAGCTGCAGAAACACTTTATATAAGTATGCTTGTTTATGTATTCTAAAAAGAAAATGTACTCTGCCAATGCAGAGTCTGCTATAGGTTTCTGTGGAGATGAAGTTTCAACTCAAATGCTACCTTTAGGTGTGATGGTGATGATGATGATGAATATCCATCCCAAAGAATGACTTTCAGATCACTAGAACCTAGTTCAGAGTAGCAGAAAAAGAGGTTTATAAGTTGCATCACAGGACGTCTAGAGAGAAGCACTGGCAGAGAGTAATGTGAATATATTCAATTAAGCCAGCCTGGTGTTAGGCATTCAAGGTGCTGATAATTTAGAAATTTCCTCTCAAGGACTTTCCAGTCATTCAGCATTGCACATAGACTGTACACTTTTGCTTGTAATTACCTTTTTTGTTTGAGAAGCTGGAAAGTCCAGTGCTTTTATATTTTTCCCTTTGTTAGTAACTTGTGTCTGCAGGTGACAGAAGTTTCAGCAGGAGAGAAGAATAAGTGCTTTTCAATTTTTATGTATATTTTAGATTAAAAGAAGTGATTCTGAGCCTTTTCTTACAGTGTAAGCAGTATTTACACTGAGTATATGTATATTCACCTTCTTCCAGCATGCTAAGGTACAATTGCCTGAGTTTCTGAGGCTGCTGGCCCATGTCATACTTACCTTGTCATGCTCCTGTAAATCTTCACTTTTGGCAGCATTATTATCTCACTTTGGGATCCAGTCTCAGGAATGCAATTTTTTTTTCTTTCATCTGACTTAGACAGCCATTTATTTCCTTGCAGAGGAATAGTATTGTGATGTTCTCTTTCCTGTTGTTTGCAGCACCTATACAATTGGTTGTGCTTACTAAATTAAATATCCTGTATTTTGGGTTATATCAAACACGTCTGTGTGACATGGAGCTGAAGCATCATTGCAATTCTGTTAATTTTCTTGTAGAAATATTATGACAATTAAACTTCCTGAACAGCTCAGTATTTCAACAGAGAGTGCTAAAATATGTCTGTTGGAATGCACTGCTTCCTTAGGTGACTTTTTGAATGATTATGAATAGTCAAAACTATGAAATATGATTTTATTCACCTGTTTTGTACCTTAAGCAGACCATAAGGGCACTGCATACCTTAGGGCTGTAGGAAATGAGGAAAATATATTCAGTTTTGCGGAAAACTCCATCTAGAAATTAGATGTCTAATTTTGAGCTAATCATTGAGGCTCCCTGGTGGTCACTGGGTAAAGGTTACTGAAGATTCATGACTTAAATCATGGGTTGTAGTAGGCTGAATGATGTGGGGATGTAGGAAGTATGTGCTTTGTATTTCCTTGCAGGGAACCATAGCTCTCCAGGAAAGGTGTTTCTGGAATACACCCTTGATGCAAATGTCTGACTGACCTGACTTTGTGTTCTTTGCTGCAGATCGATTTTGAAGATGTGATTGCTGAGCCAGAGGGAACACACAGCTTTGATGGGATTTGGAAGGCCAGTTTTACCACCTTCACTGTAACGAAATACTGGTTTTATCGTTTACTGTCAGCAATCTTTGGTATTCCCATGGCTCTCATCTGGGGCATCTACTTTGCCATTTTGTCATTCCTGCACATCTGGGCAGTGGTGCCATGCATAAGGAGCTACCTGATTGAGATCCAGTGTATTAGCCGTGTCTATTCCATCTGCATCCACACGTTCTGCGACCCGCTCTTTGAGGCCATAGGCAAAGTGTTCAGCAGCATCCGAGCCACAGTGCGGAAAGAGATCTGAGGGACAGTTCAAGGAGAGCCATCAGCCTAGGAAGGGGGTGAAGGTTTTGTGTTTTTTGGAGTGTTTTGGTGCCAGTTTTGTGTTTCCCAAAGCAACATACAGCAACTGGTGGTGGACTGGCCCAAAACAAAGAATCACTTGCTCAGTTTCTTTTTCTACTGTTCATTCTTACTGGACTACTTGCCTTTTTATTTTTTTGCTTTCTTTTGCCCTTCCCCCCCCACCTTTGGTCTGCATTTTAAACTAACCTTAAAGGGCTATTCTTCCATGCCAGCTGCATATTATTTTGCTGGCTGTTCAACTCAGAGATTGAAGTGTTGTTGGATGCCTTTTTATCTTACCCTTCATTCCTTGAGAGATAAATCCACAGTGATACTGAAGAATGACAAAAATGCTTTCCAACACTATAAAGCCATTCATTTTATTGTGGCTAAAGAGCGCAGAGCTATCACAGCAGAATGAACGTGACCAGCTGGCAGGTTTTAGCAGAATGTTCTTTTTCAATTGGATTGTCAGTTGACTGCAGCTATTTACAGTCATGGTCAGATATTGTGCAGTAGGAATAAATTGGTTAAGTAAACACATTACTGAACTAGCATCTGTCCTGAAAATTTAACATTTTGTCAGGCTGGAGACATTGACATGTAAAAGCTTTGGTCGGTGCCTTTCTGTCTCATTCTGTCTTGGAAGTTTGCATCCAGTCATTTCTCAACCTTTGCTAAGATTGTAGAAACAAACTGCAGTTGAGAGCTAAAACAGGTCATTATGGAAATGTTTTCCTGACTGTGACTTATGAACATCCCTTAGCAAGCATTTAGGTGCTTATCTCATTGGCATCTGGGGTATTTTTGCAAAGTATTAATATAAATGCATATTGCAGGCGTGCCAGAGATAATCTTGAGTTAAAAGAAAAACGAAGGAGTGTCAAACAAGCCACAGGAGGCCAGGGAGGAGCTGGCCCCGTGTCCTGATTTAGGGCAAATTTGGGAGAAACTTTTCTACAGCTCTCAAAATTTCCCTATCAGCAGAGGTCAGCCTGCCACTAGCACACAGATTGTTTTCAGGATGCTTTGCTGAGTCTAAATTTATCCATCACAAGAGATGCTTTAGAATCTTCACATTTGTGTGTTGCTTTGTTCATTTTTAGCTGAGCTGCCACATCAGGAAGTCTTAAACAGAGGGTGTTGTGTGAAACTACCGTGTTGCAAATGGAAGGCTTTAGTAGCGGGGCCTTTGCGACATGTTCTGATGCTGTGACCTGCAAGAGCTTTTTGCCCTCATGATAGTATTGTGTTCAGAGATGCTCTCTGCATCCTCATTGGTTTGTGTGAAGCATTTGTAAAAATAGTTGTGAGGCTAATTTGCTTTATTGTAAACCAAGCTGGGGTCTGAGCCTGCTCCAGCTGGAATCTCTAGCAAACCAGTTCTTGACCTGCAAAATTTGTCCCTTGGGATGAACATGGAGCTGTCTGGTACACCTACAGCTTTTTTATTTAGTGCTGACATTTCACATATTGCTTTACCTAACATGGAAGTGCCTTCCATTCTGTTTCTGCCAAAGCATTGAAAACTTTAGGAAATGCTGCATTTTTAAATGGGGGTGGGGGAGGGAAAAGGGGAGAGGGTGCACAAAAATTTACAAAGCTGTTAACTACTATTTGCATTTAAAACAGACACTGGTATGGATATAGTTTTATGTTTTTCTATGTACATAATGAAGATGTACTATTATAGATTTTTTCAGTATTAAAAACAACCAAGATTATAAACAAGAAATATTTTATCTTTTATGAGGAAAATCACTCAGAAGAAAACTTTGATTTACCATATAAATTGTATATCCTGAAAGATGTCTGTTCACTTAGAGTTCTTAGTCCCTAATCAAAATACATTGCTGATCCAAACATTTACATTATTGTTATAAGCTTACAGATATAACTGACACCTTTTTTTAAAATTCTGCATGTACATTAAAGACTACAATAAAAAGATGCTTAATGGTAGATCCTGTCTGACTTCTTTTTCCTTGAAAGTCATGTGAACAAAAATTGTTTGAAGCTTTATTTTTCAGTCCAGTAGAAACAGGATTTTTCCTAATAAAAGCTCATTAGCTTTAGCATGTAGTGTATGGAAATAGGGGAATGATAGCTTTTATTCAGCCATGTATAGATGTAACTTGTGACAGGACAGTTCATTTCTATGAGTTTGTTTCACAATACCTGTCACACTGTTACACAAAAGCCCAACAAAACATGCTATTATGAATGGTCTACAAATCTTTTAACCATATTTTAATGTTCAAATAGCAGATACCAAATAAATGTAGTCCATAATTTATTTTGCAATAGCAGAATGGTGTATTTAGCAGCACTAAATAAGCCAGTGGTAGCAAATAGTATGTTGGACATGTGAGAAAATGTAAAATATTTTAAAAGTAAAAGGGAGGTTGTAATGTGAAAGAAAAGCAAATACACCTTCAAAAATATCTTGCTTTTGCAAAGAGCCTGATTCAGGTTTAACTATTTATAGTATCATGACTGCAAGACCTTTCATGGGAGAGATGTGCAGATTCACACTATGATTGAACTGTCCCTGGCACTTCATTGAGCTGATTATGGGGCTGTGCTGTGGCTGGATCTCATATCCATGCTCCTGCTATAACACTTAGGACCATAGCCAAGATACACCCCATAGCAAAATCCAGGTTTGTCAAGTAGAGGATTAGACATTAAGTGTTGGACAGTGGCACCATGCAATTTCTTGGCTGGGCTGTAAATGCAGTGTAGACAGCCTCACTCTGCTAGATACAAATCAATGTCATAAACTGCCTCAAGACCTGTGCATTCAGGTGGGCTCAATATAGTTTTTCCTCTTGCCAGAAAACTTTTTGGCTGTCTTTGGTCACTCTTCTCATTCTCTGAGTCACCAGTTCTTAGGTTTTGCCATGTAGTTTGAACTGTGTTCCTCGGACAAAGTATGAGAGAGCTGGGCACGTCAAACAAAGTGGAGTACCCAAGTACCGAGAGCGTGTGAACTGTCTGGATCTGTGGCTGATCCGTCTGAATTTGACTGAGAACTAAATACAGAATTTTTAAAAATATATACTTATTGAAATGAAACTGCAATAAAATACAGAGACAAACCTTAGGCTTTTAATAATGATGGAGAGTTTCCATATCTGCACCCAAGCTACCTTTTAGCCCTCACTTAGGTCTAACTGGAGTTTTTCTATGTTCACTTGTTTGCTTTCATTGCCTTGTGTCTGCTGCATCCTTTTTTTCCTCATGTCCTGAGGAGGAGGAAAGAAACACAGAATAAGAGTCTTTGCTAAGATAGAACACCTTTGTAATCCTTATTTGTGTCTTACAAACCTTGACTTTTTCATTTCATGTTATTTGACACTGGGACACCGTGTGACACTGGTTTTTTATTTCTATCTTGCTCTCTTCTGTAGAACTTTTAATTAAAATTTTAGTTGTATAGTACAACTAGCACATCCTGTCTCCAAGATGCTTTACTCTGTTAGGGGCTTCTGGAGGCACAGTAGTAAAACATACATTTGATAACTCTGAAAATATAAATGCACAGTATTCTCAATAAATTTTTAACTGCTATTACTAAGCAGTCTATATATAAAAAATAGCACGGCCAGTAGGACTAGGGAAGTGATTGTCCCTCTGTACTCAACACTGGAGGGGAGCATCTTGAGTGCTGTGCCCAGTTCCAGGTCTCCCATTGCATGAAAGACATCGAGGGGCTGGAGCATGTCCAGAGAAGGACAATGAAGCTGATGAAGCACCTAGAGAGTGAATCCTCTGAGGAACAGCTGAGGGAGCTGGGTTTGTTTATCCTGGAGAAAAGGAGGCTCGGGGGAGACCTTAACTCTCTCTGCAACTGCCATCAGAAAGGAGGCTGTAGCCAGGTGGGTTCAGCCTCTTCTCCCAGGCAACCAGACACAGGACAGGAGGAAATGGTCTCAAGATGCACTAGGGCAGGTTCAGGTTGGACATCAGGAAGAATTTCTCCACTGAAAGGGTGGTCAGGCATTGGAACAGGCTGCCCAAGTAGATGGTAGAGTCACCATCCTTGCAAGCGTTCAAGAAATGATGACATGGCTATGGTTTGGTCGATGTGGTAGTGTTTGGTCAACTGTTGGACTCAATGATTCTTGAAGTCTTTTCTAACTTCAATGATTCTGTGATTCTAAGGAAAGCAGAAGTGGGAAGACAGTGATTAGACTCATTACAAGACTATGCCTTCTCTCATAGTCAAAGCACATTTTAGTGTTGATCCAAGACACAATCCACAGTGCCTAGGCTGAATTCTAGTAGGTGATTTGCTTTTGTTCTGAGATCTTGAATTTCCTTAGCCCATTATTATCATTAAAACTCACTGAAAGGATGCTCAGGTTACACATACATGCTGCAGGGAGGTATTAATGAGGTGTTACTCTATCTGACCTCCTGTAGGGGCTGGAGATGATTAATGCTCTCAGGGATCCCTAAGAAGTGCTGGGAAATGATATCTCTCTAAGGCCTGTAGCCTCACATCTCACTCCTTGAGACAGGAGATTTAAACTCCTCTCACTGCACTCCTAGGTATAAAATTCAGCTGCTCATCACTCAGTTTGCTGACTACTATGAATCCAATTTTTATAAGACCAATGGTGTGCTCTGCAGGTACTAGACACCTGATGTGGCATGATTGCTTCCAACAGGAGCCAAGTCACCTTAAAGGCACTGCCTGAGCTGACACCATTGTTTATCTAAAGTCTCCAGATTATCCCTTCTATCAAGTGGTTATCTAAGGGAATAAAGGCATTATGGTCTCCAGTTTTAGCACTTCTAGAGATAATTCTGTTTTCCAGCTTGAAACACTAGCAATCTAGGATGAAGGCTGTTCTGCAGACTGACAGAAGCTCTCAAGAGTTTTGTTGGCACCCAGAGCCTAACTTAGATAAAAGCCTGTCATTACTGTGACCTTCTTGGTTGATCATATCTCTGAACCTTTAAGATGCGGAGTACCCCTGCAGTTCATCTGGGCACTGACAGTCTTTTCCTGGCTATTTATTCTAAGACAGAAAATAGTTGACACCAGAAGATTCACTCAGAGTAACCTTAAAGGATGAAGGACTCCAGAGTTGTATAACTTTTTGGCAACTATCAGAATATAGGCATTCATCTGTGATTATTAGTCATCAAAACACTCAGCCTGCTGATCCCCAGCAACCAAAGCTCCAGATGTAGCTTGCCCAGATGCACATGTTGCCAGAAACCCTACTGGCAGAAAATCCCAAGAGAAAAAACTGACACGGAAACAAACTAGTTGGTACAATGAAAAAAAAATCTCGTCAAAAGGAGCTGGTATATTCTAAACAAAGAACAAGTGGATGAGAGATCTCAGATCTGCCTTTCATATTCAAGGAATGACACAAAGCTGTGCACAGCAGACACCCATCCGAAAGGCATGGCTAGAGATTTCTCAAAGGGAAAAAAAGGAATGCAATGACTTTCATACCTTTTTTTCAGTTCCTACCTCTAACATTTTGCAGAAATATTCTAAACCAAAATAGAACCATACAGAAGAGCAAATATGCACAGTGCAGTAGCAGGCACCAAGAGGTACAATAACCAAGGCATCAATGTATCATTAGGATGTGCAAACTCCCACTTAATTGTGAGTCGCCTTGAGGGGGAATCACAGTAGGTGTGGCCAGGTAGATTTATGTTTAATGCACTGATGAGTAAGATCAGAACTTACCTTACATGCAGTATGTATGATCAGATTCCTACAACAGGAGCCTGGCTGGGTAGACAGCAGGCCTGGTGGCTGTTTTCCACCCTTGAGAAGGGATCAACTGGGAAGCAAGCTAGAGACCCTGGCAGCAGCAGTCATGTACGAAAACCCTCTGCATGCAATCCCAAAGCCCAATCCAAATGTGATGATGGGTGATGCCTACTGTGTGTTTCCTTTGATAAACATTTGCTGCTTTTCCAGACTACTCACTGAAACAGCAATCTTCTGTTGTAGTCTAGATTCTTTGCAGAACAATAAATATTCCAATAATAGGAACTGGTAACTGAATAGAGCATATGAGTTCCTGAAGGTTTAGACAAATGTCTTTGACATTTGTTCATACTTTCCCAACTCCTGACTTTTAATATTCTGGCTTTTACAGTATTTTATCTTCTGATTTCATGATGTGCATACTCCCATTCAAATGGTACAGACATTTGTCAATTCAGCTGTATAACAAAAGCAGGCGTTCTTACTCTCTGCTAGACAATGATTAATAATTCAACCAGATTTGGAAGCAGCTAGAATTCTGCCAGTTTAATTTCATTTGTGCTGAAACAGTCCAAAGAAACCCAAGAAATAAAGATGCTTAGAGATGAAAGACTGGAACAGTTTTTGTCATATTTTAGCAGGATTTTGGTCTGAACCTGAGTGTCTTTAGAGCATTACCTCTATAGTTATAAAAATTCCTTTGTATGTGTCTAAGAAATACACTTTGAAGGAGGCCACTGAAAATAGATTTACTCCTCCAGATGCAGAGTTGTCTTAGCAAATACCAGTATTCAGCAGAGAGAGGTTAAAGCCGGCAGTGCCCAGCTATTCAGTATAGTGAGGAAAGACTTTCTGTTGCAGAGTTCTCAAAAAAATTTGGACTTCATGTATCAATTTACTCCTTCCTGGCTGAGAAACTAAAAAAATTACAGTTGAAACTATGCTGGTGGATAGTCATCCAAAATGAATTTTTAAAAAACCAGCAAACACCAAATTGCATTGTCAATAACCTGTTGCCTTATGGATTATTGAGAACCAAAACTCAAAGAAACCCTGTTGTTGATTGCAATAAGAACTAGGCTAAAATGTAGAGGGATTCCTCTTAGCAATAGCAAAAACCTTCAGTCTGAATCCTCAGCTTGAATTGAAGGGATGCTGAACCCTGACTCTCTTGATAAGCAAAATGTCTCATTTAGAACACTGAGCCTGTGTAGACATAAGGAAAACTAAAACAAACTTAGGAAGAATTAACAAAGATGAATTAAATAATATAGTTGTATCAACAATTAAATGCTCTACCTTTATTTCTTTGCACTAAACATTTTACTTAGTTTCACAGCCATCACAACACAGTACTTCCTTCAGCTATTGCCATTTTGTGGCCACTGCTGTCATTCCAGCTAGCCCTTCTCCCTATTTCACCATCAGTGTTACACCACCCCAACATCTGGGAATTCCTTCATTCACACATACATGTCACTGGCTGATAGGAATTCTCAGCCTTACCCCACTTGTTTCACGACACTTACAGAAAATTCACAGAGCCATGCTGCTCTGTTCAGCAGCTTCATCTCAAGGTATTTCTTTCCCTCCAAAGTCACCTCCATATTTGCTCATCACAATTTTGAAGGAGGTCTACAATTTGTAGGAGTCTTAAAAACGTCCTTGCTCCGTTTCTGTTCTAATCCCTATTCTAGTCTGCCTCCATTTCAGCATGAGCTTCTAGCAGTTATGCAGGTGATTCTGGACAGAAAGCTCATGCAAATAGAACCACAGAATCAATTAGGCTGGAAATGGCTTCAAGGATCACCGAGTCCAACCTTTGACCACACATCACAGTATCAACCAAACCATAGCACTAAGTGCCGCATTCAGTCATTTCTTGAACACTTCTAGGGATGGTGAGTCCACCTCCCTAGGCTGCCTGTTCCAATGCTTGACCACCCTTTTAAGGAAGAAAATCCTCCTGATGCCAAACCTGAACGTCCCCTAGCCCAGTTTTAGGCCATTTCCTGTTGTGCTGTCTCCAGTTGCCTGGGAGAAGAGGTGATCCCACCTGGCTACAATTTCCTTTCAGCTGATTGTAGGGAGCAATAAGGTCTCCCCTGAGCCTTCTCTTCTCCAGGCTAAAGAACCCCAGCTCCTTCAGCTGTTCCTCATATGCCTCACTCTCTAGACCCCTCACCAGCTCCATTGCCCTTCTTTTCCAGCACCTCAATATCCTTCTTGTAAAGAGGGGCCCAGAGCTGAAGGGGCACTCGAGGTGTGACCTCACCAGTGCCAAGGACAAGGCAATAAGAGCACTCTGTTCTTCTCCCCGTTCAGTAATACTTCATAAGCTTCTCAAAGGTGGAGCTCGCATTTTGTCTCCATTTGCAAACACCAATTGGAAGGAAAAGCCTTTATTTCTTTAAGGAAACCAGATAAAATGTGACTAAAAAAAGTAACAGATAACCATTTTATTGCTCAGTGTTGACTTCTGGGACTATTTTTCTAAATTCCAATCAGGTAATGGCTATGTGATCAGATAACAATGTATTAGATCCAGTTTATTCAGTATATGGTGCTACTTGCCACAGCTTCTCAAAACTAAGCTGTCTTGGGTTAAGAAACAATGTGATTTATGAAAATGTGTTAAAAAATAACACTTTTTTCTTATATGAATATAGATAGCCAAGGATAACCAAGGATAGGTGGGTAGTTGAGGCCCAGATAAGCAGTCATGCTGATTGATTTTCATTGCACACACTATCAAATTTCATATGTATAAATGCCAAATGATTTTCTGAGGCGGAACATAAGTCCCTTAGGACCTTTACAGTCAGTGACTTAATTTTGCATAAAGAATGTAACAGGTGCAAATACTTGGCATAAGGCATGTCTGAATATTTCTAAAGCCAGTTCAATAATCTTGGAAAGGGGCATGAAATGGCGTAGTTCTCACAAAAGAAGTTGTCTGTTTCCAGAACAAATATTGGTACACATGACAGAAGTAGAAACACTTTCATATTGCCCTGCAGCATTGCCTGTCCTATGTCTCTTCAAAGGGCTGGTTCTCATGGTAAAGAAATAAGATGCAGGAATTTTTTTTTGCGTAGTCAGACATGAATTTAAACTTTGGTTTAAATTCATGGTTCTCTAGTGTGTGATATTTCTTGTGGAAATGAACTCTATCTAATTAAAGTTAGAATAATTTATTTTTCATTTCCTCTACTGGTAACTATTTTTTAGTTAAACACAACAAAATGCAGAAAAGCGTAAGTGTAATTTAAAATGTTTGGCTGAAAAAAAATGTCTAAGATATCCTAGTTCAATGGTTATAATCCATGTAGTCACCATAGCTATTGTAAAACATTATTGGGTTTTGTTTTTAGCAGAAATACTGCAGCAAGCCACGAAGTCCCATAGAGGTTATACAGGGTATGTGTAATTCATCAGGTAACAAAATATCTCCTGACCAAGTGGTAATCCAGCCTGACCATAATTCTCTCTTAATCAAGCCTGGTCTCATATAATTTCCTGGGAGAATTTATAATTTTGACACTATGAAAAAGCTTTGCTGAAAACAGGCCTAATTTACAGAAATCTTTAGTCATGGTGCTGTTACTATTCTGTACTGAATTGTGAATGGATGTTGAAGGTGGAAAGTGGGACCTACACAGACATCAGCTCTCCGCTGTGGATGCATTGCTGTGCTCCAGGTAGCACAGAATAGCTTAGAAGACGAAAAGAGAACATAGAGTTTTTAAGGAAGTCAAAACTGAGCCCAGAGCCTAAGATCAAACCCCTTGCTACTCCCACAGGAATCTATAAAGAACCTGAGGGGTGGGTATGAGGGCCCCTTGGGAGAGCTGATGGGAAGGGAGCCAGTGCTTTGCTGAGAGCTGTGTCTCTGGGTCAGAGCAGTGCACAGCTGAGAGACCCCAGGAACTTGTGCTCACTGTGTCTCTGCAGCCACGCTTGCTGACCATCCCAAGCAGGGGCTGAAGATCCTTACTGCAACCTAAAAACGGCATTGTCACGCTCATTAACCTCCAGAGTGGGAAGTGGTATAATTTAGGATGTATCTTCCTCGCTTGCATGACATCAGAAACCTTCTGATGTTTTATATAATTATAAAAATGTCTCCCTGACTTCTTGTTGCTGAAAATACATGGGCTGTTTTGTTTTCAAAAAAAACAACATGCTCTTTCCCTCTTGTTTGTCTATTTTTGGCATTTTCTACCACGAAAACTGTGGTGATTATTACAGCTGAAAGCTCAAGTAAGACTTAAGATTACACCCTCTAGCCTGAAGTTTTATAAAGGTATTGAGCTTTTAGCTTTCCTTCCTGGATTACTACAGGTTCTCTTTATGTAGTACTCCAAACAGATGAAATACACTGCTTATTTCTAACTGGTTCTGTCTAAGGTCTTACTAGCAGTATCCACAGAGTAAACGATCACTGCAGAGAGAGATACACAGCGGCAGAGAGGGAGTAGGCACTGAAATACACCATGCAGAAGACTGAGTAATGGGCAAAAAATGGGAGTGTAACCCTATGACCATATTTAGTTTCCACATGTGAATCTTGGCTGGCTGAATCCTACCCTGAATGCCAGTGAGGCCTGAGAAGCTGGAAATCTTCTGCTCTGTGCATACAAGCAGATCATGACTCATGCAGAAAAGAAACAGTTTTCTTTTGCAAGGGGAACATTTTTCCTTATGGACAAGGGAGACACCCGAAAATAGCTTTGCTTTCTGAGTGATTCTATCAATTCACAGCAGCACTGTGGAGGTATGAAAATAAAGAAAAGAATTTACAGCTCCAGGAATTTGCTAATAAGAAGTGGAAATCTCTGTTTAAAGACAGCCAACCAAAATCACTATATAAGTCAACTCATTGAAGAGAGTGAATTAAATTGAGTGTAACTTGGACTGTTCAATACATTTCAAATATCAGGCAAAGAAATTAAATTCAGGACCAAATAATAATAATGCAAGATATTTAAAATGTTGTGCAATTTAATCTGAGTAGGGAGCTCGGTGTATAATCACATTTGCACTGGGCATTATTTCTGCTGCAGTACGTTTTCAGCATTAAAAGCGATGCATTAAGGTTCTGCAGATGATAGAGCTCTCTCTATCTCAGGATTACGTTTCTTGGAAAGGAAGGACGCTTCAGAGAATCCCAGATTATGGGAATTTGTTTCCACTAAAGCCGTTGGAATTTTCCGAGTTACTTCAATGGAAAGTGAAGTAATCCAATGAAAATCCACCCCATAGCGAGAGAGAACATCATTAAAAGGTGTTAGCAATCAGAGAGCAAAGCAAACAGGACTGACTTTAACGCTCGCTCTTTTCCTCCAGTGACCCCCTTCTTCCTTCATTTACGAACGGCAGTGACCGACACCAGAGGGAAATCAGCCCCTCCCGTGTCACACTGAGCTCCCAGGCCTGGCCCTTTCCCCTCGCTGTCATCCCGCTTCCCTCACGGCCCCGCAGCGCTCCCTGGAAGCGGCCGCAGGGACCGCCCTGCCAGGGCAGCACGGCAAAGCCTTTCCCTGACAATACCCCTTTCGTTTTTCCCTTAAATCCATGGCAACGCGGTGTTTTATTTCCGTGCCTAAGGAGGGGGAATTTCCACCCCCCCGGAGCCGAGGCGGCTCTGCCGAGCCGAGGCTGCCACCTCCCGGCTCTCCCCGGCCGCCTCCGAGCTCCGGCTGGAAATCACTCGGTCCTGCTGAAGCCCTGCCTTCGTTTGCCTCAACACCCCGGTGTGCATCATCTGGCAGCAGTGCTCTGCTGTGCTCTCTCCAACTTACGAAGGGGTAAGGAAGCGTTTAAAATTATCCATCACTTTACAATATGTCTGGGATAAAAATGCTTCAGTGGCTACAGGAAAAATCCTAATGTGAGAAATCAGTTCTAAATGTGAGAAATCAAAATAAACGGACTATAACGTATCAGCTTAAGGAGACAGCTTGGTAAAAGCACATTAGCGAAGTTACTTCCATTTATATTTCATCTGATACAATAAAGTTTGTCAACCATTCCATGGAGACCTTGGAACAACCTTCCCATTCGTGAAGGAGGCCCACAGGAGAGCTGGAGAGGGACTTTTTACAGGGTCACGTAGTGACAGGATTGAGGGGAATGGCTCTAAAGTGAAAGAGAGCAGGTTTAGATTAGAAATTAGGAAGAAATTATTTACTGTGAGGATGGTGAGACACTGAAATAGGTTGCTCAGAGAGGTTGTGGACGTCCCATCCGTGGCAGTGTTCATTGAGCAACCTTATCTAATGGAAGTTGTCCCTACCCATGGCAGAGGAGTTGGAACTATATTAACATCTCTTCTGACTCAAGGTATTCTGTGATTCTGTGATTCTATTGGAAAGACTCCCTTGAGGACAGCAAAAATGAATTGAGCAGTGTGAACCACAGATTGACTGAAATCAGTACCAGGCCTTCCACACCAGGAAAGTGCAGCCAAAAACAAAATAGGAAAGGCACAAATTTAGACAAGCAGGCCTCCCACCTTTTAATCATTCACAGCAGAACGATAAAGACTGACCAAGAGCAAGACTGAAAAAAGCTGCTTCTTTTTTCTTTTTTTTCTGCCTGTCTTTCCGGAAAATCTTTGTTGTGATTGAACTGAGCTAGAGGCTCCAGAGATGTCAGGTAATGCTGTAGAGAAAAGATAATGCATCAGGTGAACCCTTTAATACTGTGATGTACTTCTGAGCCTATAGGGGGTTAACCCTGGCTGAATGCTAGGTACCCACCAAAGCCTCTCTACCACCCCTTTCCTCTGCTGGACAAATACAACAAAAGGCTCATGGGTCAGGATAAGGACAAGGAGAGATCACCCATTTACTGTTATGGGCAAAACAAAGTCAGCTTGGAGAAATTAGCTGAATTTATTACCAGTCAAATTAGAGCAGGAATACAAGAAGTAAAACTAATTTTTAAAACACATTCCTCCTACCCCTTCCTATTCTTGGGCACAACTTAATTCCTGAATTCTATACCTCCTATCCCCAAGCAGCACAGGCAAATGGGGAATGAGAGCTGTGGTCAGGTTGTCCCTGCCATTCCTTCCTCCTCTGCTGAGAGGACTCCTCACACTCTTCCCCTTCTCCTCTCTCCACAGGGCCACAGGTCCTGTCAGGAGCCTGCTACAGCACAGGATTCCCATGGTATCCTGTGGAGCAGATAAAATACATTTCCCAGGGGAGATAATAGTTTTACCTGTAACTGCTATTTTTTGCAAGCATATGAGATCCTTTAAGGAAACAATAGTGTTCTGAGACGCCTGGTCCTCTGCACCAGAAGCAGGTGGATGAGCTTAGGCACTCCCATGTTTGCTCTAGTTTTAGAGGAATAACAGGCAGGAAAACACTAAGCTTGAGTAGTTGCTGGTTAACATCTGGCTGTTTCGTTTTCCTTCCAATATCACAAAACAGCCCTAGGCCTCAACTCACCAGCTGGGTTCAATCAAGCAAGCAGATCCTCTGCTTTCAAAGCCACACTAGGCACCAAGAGCAGATTGGTGACTCTGGCACACTATCTATTAATAAATAAAAGCATCAGGCTTTGCATTTGAATAGGCCCTTTTCTTTGGCAGATCTCGAAGTAATTTCTAAAGAAGGGCAAGCATTATTATCTCCATTATAGGGCTATGTTATATGACAAGCTCTCACTTGGGGACTGGGCAAGATCTTGGCTCTCCAACAAGGAACAGCTGCTCCCCCTGGTTAAATGCCACACACCAGCAGTCCTGAAAGCTCAGGTTCTGGCCAAGCACACAGAGCCTCAGCCAGATGGGCAAGAGCAACTGCTGGAAGGCTGGTCCTGTTATCCAGTTGATACTTGAGGTAACTAAAACTTCACAGAAAACTTGTCCAGAATTCCAGACAAGCAGCATTAGTTTTTAATGTGACTCACCTGTTTAGGTTTTTTTGCTCCCCTATAATCAGTTTTGAAATAGTCCTCCCTTTTCCTTAGGCAGGGATCCAAACTGACCTGCTGCACAGAATACATACACTTTCTTATTTGAAAATGTTCTGTTAGGGAAAGTTTTAAACGTGTTTCCATTTTGTGGGTTTGCTGCAGACTTTAGAATATTTCTACAATGCTTGAAAACATGGTATCCTTGCAGAAAGACTACCCTGCAGGTAACTTGCTTCCTTTGCATGCTTCCTATGTAAACACCCTCTATATACGTCATGTTTTAGCCATGGGGTCATGTTATATGTTTTATGACAGTCCTTTTTGATTCTTAGTTAAGATATCAAGTTGCCTTCTCTCCCAGATCCCTTTGCAAAATATAAATAATGTGTATTTCCAGTTAATAGTTCATTAAATTACTTTGAGACTTACACATTAACTTGGTCTTTTAGCTTGTGAGCCACAGCAATGCAAACTGCGGTTTGCAGATCACAGCACAGGGTTTTATGTACCTTTACATGAGCATCCATTAGCAAAGAGAAGAGCTGCTTCCCAGCACAGAGGCGGTTCAGAAATTACACGTGCACAACACAAACACAAACACACACACAACAAAAGCAGGCTCCTGCTGTCAGATACTGGCATTCATTGTCTCTGACAGCTGCTCTGAACCAGATGGGAAACAGCCATTCTAGTTCTGCTGTAAGCCACATCCCAACACCAGCATCACTGCAAACTCCCCGACTGGCATCTCAATTGAAAGGCAGCACAGCAAGTAAAGAAGCCAAATCCCCCCTCCCCAGTGCCAATGTCATCCCTCCAGGAAAAAACTGAGGCATATTTGTTGTGGAGAGGAAAGAAGCAGAGAGAAGAAGGCTTTTAGATGCTGTACTTGGAAAGATATGACCACATTTGTTCTGAACAAAGAGAATGTCTGGGTCCAGTGTTGACAATCTGGCAGTGACTGAATGCTGTCGCGTTCACTCAGACGTGATAAACAGAAGAAAAAAAAAAAGTAACAAGTCATCACTAAAAGCAGTAGTGTCCAACCCATGAGTCAAGCCCTCTTAGTGAGGCATGACAGCATTAAAGATAAGATATAGAAGAGAGAGCAGGGGTACTGCTGACACCGAAGAACAGAAGAGAGAGAATTGTTAGGTTATGTTTCTTCACTTCGTTTTACACTCTCAGGCCCAAACCTAAGAGAAAAAGAGCATGCTGCTTGGTAGGAAGGAAATATAGTGCTGTAGCTGTCTGAAGACAGGGACACCGTGGAATCATGGGTCATGGGATGTTGGAGGAGGGGAGGAACAAAGAACATAATGAAAAGCTGCAGCTATGAGACATGCCTAACACCAATCAACCATTACTGCCCTGGAAAAAAGTAATAATTGGAAGTATTTCTACATTTATGATAGTAAAACCGGTGAAATCCAATACAGTCTTATTAAAACAGTTGGATTCAGCTCCACCCAAGTCCAGTGGAATTCTAAAAAAGAAAAAGATTAATAAATTCTCAGCCCTTTAAATTAGACGTTGGCAGTTATTTTTCCTCAAATTATATAATTCTGGGACCCTGCACAAAGATAAGCTGTAAACTGATTGCAAATTTTAAAAACCCACTTAAAAAGAGAGGTTTGGAACACAGAAGCCCACTTCTGTAAATATTTATGTATATCAACAACCTGATACTCATAAAAACTCTTTCTGTTCTATAAACGTGTGCTTCCCTAGATCCATCAAATTACTGATTGTCTCGAGTATCAAACAAAAAACCAGAAAGCTCCTCTCTTTCCCTTTTGTTTAAATTTAAGTATGTTATTAGACTTCCGAGACCTTTTTGATGTTCCAGTTCCACTGCATAACAGACACCTTGTAGTTTTGTTAAGTTCAAATCTGTGTCTGTTTTATGTTTTAATAGCTACAAAATACAGCAGGTTTCACCTTGGATTTTCATCTTTCCCCAGTCCTCTGGGGAGAAGTCCTTCTGGGAGAAGTCATCCAAAATTGGGTATTAATTGATCATTGCCTGGATTGCACTGTTTTGACTCAGCATCTTCAAGCTGCTTGGGGATGGCTACTATAAATTCCATGTCAGACTCACCAGTGCTGAGTACTGATGACCTGTTTGACCAGCAGTTACAGTGTAATACAAATATTAGCTGTTGGTCTTGCCCTTCACTAAAATTCAGATGTTTTCTGTGTTTGCAACATAATCATAATTCACCTGTGAGATGATACACCAGCTCATAAATTCAAGAGTTTTGGTTTTCATTGGCTTTGGAGCTAGTCTTGCATCCACAGTTCCTCTGCTGAAACTTTCCTCCAGGATCTATGCTATTAAAGGCTTTTGCTGTTTTTAGGTTACATATTCTAGTCCACTCCCTTTAATGCCTTTCATTTAGTGTGGGACATGTCTAGACTTGAAAAACCTGCTTGCAAGAAAAACTGTGGTCATGAAACATATAAAGAGAAAAACTGGCACATTCAGTATAGCTAGTTTTGCTTTTCTAGAGTCTCAGGATTCACTTCATCAAAGATGCAAGTAAAGCTCTCCTCCTATATAAGCAATGCAAACCCCATCAAGTTCTGATGGGCTGCTACAAACACCTGTCCCTAGGCAGTGGTCTTCTCACTGCTTTAAACTTCTGTCATAGGATGGGTTGTCTACAGAGGGAGTCTATACATCTGTATGGTTTTTTCACTGACTACAGAAGGAGCCATGATGATGAGCTTAGACTAGCCTGACTTTGCAATGGCCATCAACAGGTGAGGTGGATCCACCTCACTGGATACAGAGATGTTCTTTAGTACAGCAGGAGCATAATACTGCTCCCAATATGAGTAAATGGCTTAGTCAAGTGGACTAACTTTTTTCCCTTTCACAATGGTGGAACATCATCCTGAAATAATTTCTGAAAATGGAAACCTAAAATAAATATTCTCCACTGGGAAGCAGTGCTGACTTCCTTACCTAATACATGATTAAATTATCAAGGTGCAGAGAAATATTGACATGCAGACAGACATGTGCTGTGTGCAGAAGAACAAACCACAACATTGGCTCATCTTTGTGTAACACAGACAGGCATATGCTGCACATACATGAAGTGATGAATACAGTAAGTTGCTTGCATGCACACAGACCCACACACCATGCTTGTACAGGGATGAATTATATCACCCTCAAAATACAAACCAATATACACAAAATTAACGTGCAGCCCAGATAGGAATGAACAAATAATAAAAATTTGCTGCATACTCATACACACCAAAGACAAATAATAAGTTCTAATAATTGTAAATGCTAATAAGTAAAAACCCCCAACAGTACACAGAAGATAGCCAGTGAAATTTTCTGTGCCCTACTAACTGATGCGGCGACACTTTGAGTCCCAGCAGGTGGAATTATAGAGGAGGAATCAACAAATGGCATAGGAAAATGCACTTGTCAAATGTATCACTTTGATGTGTATTAGGCAAAATGAAATATGACAGCCATGCACTGACCGAAAACCTTGGGAGGCTTCTTCTGCCTCAGAAGCCATAAGAGCAAAAAGGGGACTGGAGTAGCTGCCCTAGCAGGGCAGAGGGACAGAGCAACCTTCCCCAGGCTGCAGCTGGGCCACACGGCTTGTGACAGGTAGGAAAATTATTGCTTACACTGCTGGAACTGTCAGATACAAGGACTAGAGACATTATACAGGAAAAAGAAAAATCAAAAAATCATTAGCCACGATATTGCCCCCATGGCTTCTGGGGCAGGTGCGAGTGTTCGGCTCCCCACTGCTGGGGGCAGCTCGGCTCCTGTGGCACCAGGAGAGGAGGGGCAGGGGACAATAAAAACAGGGGTGATAAAATCAGAAAACAAAGCCGTGCTCAGCAAGCTAGGCTGACAATTTACTTTCCTCTGGAAGCTATGCACAGACTGGGAGGAGCAGGCTGCAGACCTGCTGTGCTCTCAACAAGGATGCTTGCCCTGAGGTAGTGCTGCTGCAGTGAATGCAATGGGATCCCTGGCAAGTGGTCCCCAAAGCTGTAGGAAAAGACCACTTTGTTCTGAGTAAGCTTTGTTCACAGTAAGCTGTGGCAAAATTATTGTACTCAAAGCTGAGGTGTGGATAAAGTGCTGTGAACCATTTGAAATGCATTTAACGCTGGCACAGGTTTCCCAGAGAGGAGATAGGTGTCCCATCCTGGGAAACATTCAAGGTCAGACTGAACCTGGAGATATCCCTGCTCAGGGTTAGACCAGATGACTTTGAACAGTCCCTTTCAAACCAAAGTACGCTCTGATTTATATGGAAAAACAACTGCATCCCACAAAATAACCACGGATGGGATTTCTAGGCCCAGAACAAGGAAGACCTAAGATTTGTCAGGGAAAGTGACAGATGTTTGTGGACAAAAAGCAATGGAGAAGTAATATTTTCCACATCAATAATAAAGGACTTTTACTTTGTGCTTTTACCTGAGCCGATCAATGAAGGTTACAAATGTTATGGATGAAGCAATATATTCACTGTTCAAAATGCCAAGAGTTTAGGCAGAGAGCCAGGTTTAATAAAAATGAAATAGAAGCCGTGGTTTGACTAAATCATTCTTTTGGATTTCTAGACAACATTATAAAGTATTAGCAGCTGCGGTAAAGAGCACTTTGAGGGCATGATTCATGGCTGCTTTACTCCAGTTGTACACTGGCTGAACACCCCTGGACTCAATAAGCACCCTAGTGAATCAGATATGAAAGCTGTCAAGAGAAAGGAAATGTAGAATGCAATGATCTTTATCACTAACCTGGTTATTATCGTGGTACACTGATCCCAAAGTCGTGAGAAGGGTCTTTGTGTCAGGCACGTTGCTACCAGCCTTGAGCTCTGATTGTGACTTTTGTTTTCCTTGTTGCTCTTCCTTAAGCTCCCAGGTGCTCAAGTCATATGATTAAATAAAAACTGTTGGCTTTGTGTTGCTATTTTTTAAAAGGGGCTTTCTGGCCCTCACAGGGCTACTGGAAGGACCTGAATAATAAAGTTCAGAAGTTCAAGAGACAAATAAAAAGGAACTATGTTTTCACTGTCACTGTTTTCAAATATTTCTGGTTTTAAGCTGCTGTAATCCTGGAAGGTCTTGCTACATCATTTTGTAGAGCCTGGAGCACTCATTTGGCATATGTGTGGTCCAGATTTAATATTTCAGAATTAGACATCGCTTGTTAGACTCTGAAACAGTTAAAAGCTAAGGGACAATGACCTAAATAAAGGTAGCAGAGGTCAACATAGAAAATAACAAGACAAACCAGTAGCACAGATCTACCTTGAAGTTTTAAAATCTCACTTTGCAGGATTTATTGTTGAGGCCATTAACTGCTGTGCCCAACTACAAAAACTAATGAGACCATTAAGGGGAAAATTAATGAAAGGCGGAGATGACTTCTTTTGTAACTTACTGCTTGTAACTAGATTGTTAAATTGTTAGCATTGCTATTTAGTATACATTTACTGGATTTAGGTAACCCCATTGACAGGATTTTGGAGATATTAATACAAGGTAATGGAGTTATCTGCTAGTTAACACAGCAGAGAGGCCAGTCTGCAAGGGAGAAGTAAGAGCCTGATTCCTTTGATAAGAACTGCACTAAAGGCCCCGATTCCCGTGTTGAAAGAAATCATAGGAAACATTTCGCTAAAGAAATTCAGATCAGTGAGCTAAGAACAGACAGTTTTGGATGTTATGTTGTTAAATGTAAAACACATTTGACAAATAGTTGTCATCAGCACTGATTCATGATGCAGTCCTTTTGCTCATAATGTCTTTACCTTCCCAAGGTATAAGATGTTCTGCCATATCAGAACTGGAACAGTTCAATACAAATTGTAGCTTTCAGGATGGGTTCATGCTTAGAGGTTTTCAACAATGTTGTCTGTAAGAGGCCTGCTTGAAACACCTACAATCTGGGGCCCTGAAAACTCTGCAGGTGCTTTAAAAGCCTGGTGATCCTAAAAAGATCAGCAAAATGGGTACCACAGAGAGAAAACACTTTCTATTTTATTCATCTAATAAAGCTACACACCCAGGTACATGTTCAGTGCAAACACTGTACACTCAGCCCACACATTTCTAGGTGTGCGTGAATTAGTATCAGTATTCTCACAGGAGGCTAAATATCAGTTTTAATGTCTTCTTTTTTTTTTTCAGATTAATTTTAAAGCCATTCCTAAGTCCAAAGCTATGTCTGTAAGCTTCAGATAAGACTCATTTTGGACTTGCTGGCAGCAAAAAGTGGCATAGTAAGTATTTCTGTGCTGGGTTTGCTCCTTCATTAATCAGGAGTGGGATTTGAAAATGTTATAGTGAAGCTTCCAAATCATCAGGTGTGTAATGACTCTTTTCAACTAAGCAAAAATGAGAGCTTAGGGTAATAGGATATAATCATCTCAGAAGAACTTCACGCAATATGTGGATGTTGAAGAGGGGAGTGGGAATAGACCTGGGGCAAACTTCCTGTAGCACATCCAGGTGTGCCTGCTGGTTCAGAGGCTGCAGTTCAAGTGGCTGGTCACCACTGTAGCCAGCAGTGTATGATAGCAGTGAGCAATGCTGGAAACTGCACAGTCCCATATTCCCCCACACAGCTCAAATCAAATCCATTGGTGCTATACTGGTACAATAAGAGTACCATGTGCTGGATAAAACCAAAATCTTGCCTGTATGGCTCCAAGTTTTTGAAGTTCCAAATTCTTGTTTCAATGACATAAAGATATCTCTGTGGGTGTATTGATAGAATAGCAATGGCCAGGCTCTGTCAAACACTCAGAAGATATCCTCACTAGATCTTCTCTCCAGTGATCTTTTTATACTTTTGGTCCTCGAGCTGCAAAGATGAGATGTGACAGGAGCGGCTGTCACTTTTGGTTGACAGTGCTTTGTCAGGTCAGCAGCTTCCAGCTCACTGGGGAGCTCAGGCTCTGTGGGTGCCATGGGCAAAGTCAGGGCCCTTCACTGTCTCATCCCATCTCTTCATTAAAGCAGGGTTCAATTGCTCTGGTGGATATTTTCCTGCATCTGGATCAATGTCTGCATACTCTTAAGGGTACTTCCATTCCCTGGTGTCAGTGGGAGCTGTGGATCTCCTGTAGCCAAAGGAAATATGTTTCATTACAATTATGCCATGGCTGTGTTACAAAGATCAGCAATGTGATCATATTTTTTAGGACAGGCACATGGTATTTTTAACTTTGTTAAAAACAATCCAATGTTGTTTTGTTGTTGATACAACTGGCAGACCTTCGAAACCTTGAGCAAAATGGAAAACTTGCAAAAAATACTTCTTTCCATGACAATTGCTTCTGTGTTTCATTAAAAGATAAGCATTCAGAAAGTCATCCACGTAGATGGGAAAAACCATATGTACCTTAGAGGCAAGAGAAGGAGAAGTTTTGAAAGGAAGGCCCACTCTGTAAGTTACTTATCCTCTGTATCACATAGCTGCCTAGGAAGAAGTGCGTTGTTTGATCTTTAATATTCCACAGCTTGTAAGTCTATAGATGTCCCTTATGTTCAGTTGCTATCTTCTGGTCATCATTAGTAGAAATTCACAGCCTTCAACCTCTTAAAAAAAAATAAAGGGCCAGCTCTGGCCCACACTTTTAAATTTCATAGAATTCAGTAAGTTAGTAGCAGAGCACGTAGACCCTTAGGACCTAAATAATAAAGCAGCAAAATCCATGTTACTTATTACCTTCAGGACCCTCAAAAGCTATTTCAGGTTAACAGGTAACAGATTTGTGTATCAAGTTGGATAAACAATAGCTTTTCAGCAGTTCTGCATGTAGAGATCCCTGGCAAAGTTTTCATTCTGGACTTTATTTGCTTGCTTTCAGTGCACATCAAGCATATACAATTGAAACTTATTTTTTGTCTTTCAAGTATTTATACCCTGTCACTACATGGTAGCCCAGTAAATCTTGTTTACCTTTGTAAACACAAGACTTTTTTTTCCAAGCAATTAATGAAGGAAACATAACTGGGTAATCACAACGTTCTTTCTGCCACACAATATCCTCTGTTACTTTGTTTATCATCTCCCTCTTATTGTAAAAACTGATTATGTGAAGTTGAGAAAAATCCATGGTGAAGTGTTTTATTTACATGTAAAGAGGAGCCTTACAGCTTCTAAATCGGGGGCTTGCATTTACAGGCTGTCTTTCCTAGGCACCCTGCCAGGGGCAGAAGGGCTCAACTGGAGGACGATGCTATGCACCCAAGTTGAACTGTCCTTCTGCACTGCTGTGGGCATTACCTACATCCAAAAATCCTCCATGAAAAAGGTATCTTTAAGAAGAGTGGTTCAAAATCACATGGACTCAAAAATCAACAGCAGGATTCAGTATTTCAATCGCTATTGTATTTTCCAGCTGGAAGCAGAGTTTCAGATAAATCAAAATATTCAGCAGTAACTTATTAATTTCACTGGGATTGTAAATTAAAAACCTTGTTGCAAATTAGTTTCTACAATGTTGAAACAATTCGCTGTTATCATTTCAGTTTTTCTGTCTCATGTAACACTCATTCTCAAATGTTTCACTAGGATCAGTCAAGAAAAAATATATTAATTCCTACAGAACAGGACTTCCCTTTTCTAGCCTACTTTAGAGCTGGCTTTAAATATGTGTAGAATAGAAAGGAAATCTTTGCACAAATCCCTGTGTCTATAAGGCACTTCTTTGGGGAATCTTGTGTAAACAACACTAACATCTATTAAGCAGGCCTGGGACTGCAAACAAACAAAACCTTGGAAAACACTATATAATATTTTCATGTATTATTTAAGTTCTGGTTGCCCTAATTACACCAACTTTGACCAGAGCAGCCTTAAACTTTATCTGAGCATATTCAGCCTGCACCTCATGCCCAGATTTGGGGGGCCCAGCATTCCTCCACAAGGCACTAAGAACTGTCTTCAGAGATCATTTTCAAGAGAAGTTGAGAGTATCCTACGGAAAATATTTGAATGTGTCTGGAAGAGACCTCACCTTTGAATATGCAGATAGGTCTTTGGGAAACTTAGTTAACATGGCAAATCTTTAAAATCTCCATGATCCTGAAGTGGACCAACTGCAGGTCCTGTGGTGCCTGTGCATTAGTAACTCTAGTGGCTTCTGGCTGCCTGGTGAGGGAGGCAGGTGTAGCTCAGCACACCTGCCCTGCTGCTCCTGCCCTTCCACCTTCCCCAGAGCACACGGCTGCTGGCATCCCACGCTCCCACCCGGAGGGGCCACGGGACATGAGAATAAAGCCTGATGTTAAACACTGCTGGCCAAGCCCTGTCTCATGCACACGCACCTGGTCCACTTCAGGAGTCACTGGAAATAGGAAACCTTCTTAAATGAGGCTAAAGAGAGGAGAAAAAGGCTGCTCACTCAGAAATCATCAAGACATTGTGGGAAGCTACTGGCAGCCCTGTGCATAGAGATGGATAAAAATCAGATGCAAAGCTGTGTTATAAAGAATTTAATTACAGAAGCTCTGTTAGTGTTCAGAATTTTGATTGGCTTGTCAATGGAAAAAATAACATTATTGCTATAGAAATAGTGGTGTTTTAATTAGAAATAATGCTTGAATTAAAAACTAGGATAAATTTCTTATTGTAAAGATGCTATGATGGTTATACTCTGTCAAAATATTTGTTTTTGTAAGTGAATAAATAATATTATAATACTACTTTTTACCTTTCATTACTAGATCTCATTAGTGTGACCCACTATGAATAGGATGATCTTAGATAAGTATTTGAAAGTGTTTATGAAACATTAATGAGTTCTGTCCATAACCCTTGCGAGGGGAGAATGTGCTCTTATAACAATTTAACAGTTGGATAAACTAAGGCAGGTGGTTTATGCAGATTATTAGAGGTCAACACAGAAAAATAGCACCTCTTGCATCCTGAATGCTCTTATCCTCCATTAACAGTTTCTGTTTCTATTTATTTTATTTAATTACTATTTAAAAGACTTTTCTAAAAGGCTGCTGCCATATCTGCAGGCAAGGTAGTATCTGGAAAAATACACAATACTCTGATTAAATATAAATACATTCAAACAGACAAAATATGAGGCAGGCATCACAATGCTTTAAGTCCATATTCAGAGCCACTGTAGATTGTACATAGGTTTTAAAAGGTAAATTAGCCAGTGATAAAAAGAAAATTCAGTTCCACATCCAACTACTTATTTCTTCCCATAGTCCATCTTCTCTTGTTTGTATTAAAAAAAAAACAAAAACAAAACACAACATATTAATGGAAAAGAACAGTCTGTCACCTGAACTAAAATGGGAGTGGGTTAGTGGTAATCTACTGCCCAGTTTATTGCAGCTGGAATCTGACTATACATCAGAGCCACAGGGCAGTTGTACCATTTTGCTGTTGTACAACAACACAGACAGGAAAGGTTTTTCAGATTATTATTTTTTTAATAAATAGGAAGAGGCAGAGTGCATGGACACCTTATATTTCCCTAACTGGAAGAAGCTCTCTCTCAGGAGGAGCTCAGTACAGTACTGTCACTCATGGCAGGGGCATGAAGGGGCTGCAGTGGGGGAATCACACGGGATCCACTGCTCCTCTTCATTTTTCTGCGAGCATCCCTCTGCCTCGCAGCTTGTTTGATGGTTTGTAAAATCACCCTGACAGAAATTTAAAGTCTCTTCTGATCAGTAAATGAAGTTATACTTTAAAGCCACTATTTAAGCTGACCTAACAAGCCATGTTGCCATTGGCTGGTTTGAAAACGTGCTGAAGAGTCATTTGACAAGCAGGAGCGATGGCATTCCTGAAAGATTGTCATAACATTCGTTATTTAATACTGTACTGAAGTCAAAGACAGTTGCCTGTGTGGGGGAAAGTTTCTGTCACAGATCCAGCATATTAAACACTGAGTATTGGCTAGATTACTAAAGTGGATAGTAAGCTTGAGCACTGAACTAGTAGCCTAGAAAGAAAATCTTGCTGATACTTTGTTGAACATTCAGTTGTAGATGGTAAGCCTAGAACATAACCAACAGCAATAACAACAAGTGATGAAAGAGATAAATAGTGTTCAATAATAGTCTCAGCAGTTGTGTTTTCTGGTTATTTTTAAGTTAAGTTTACTTTAGGAGTAAAGATATATGTTGTGATTTTAAAACAGTTCAACTAAATCCAAATTGATTAATTTTAAGGTTCATGAAACTAGTTGTTTGGAAAAGATTAAATAAACATGTAAAATACCTAGAGATTTGCAATCACCGCGGTCCTCTTTTCTGGGAAGCAAAAAATCAACATTCATATCTATGTTGGACAGGATAAGCTAATAAATGAAAACTCTCTAAAGGGTTCATTTGCTTTCCAAACTGTGACTGCACAGCAACCAAGGCTTTTTATGCAGAAGGTGCTGTAGTCCTTTAGTAGATGGGTACTTGCTTATTTTCTAGTCACAGTATGCATTTACTGCTCTTTACTCCATGTGGTTCTGCAGAGCCGTTATAGGCACTTACAGGGACACCCAATTGCCACAGCACTGTCAGGTTACACAGAGCTGGATATGAGTCAGGGAAAAGCAAACTTGACTTGCCCATGCAGACAAAACACCTCTAAGCCCTTAAAAAATAGCATCTCTGAATATGAGATTTGGCCACATCCCAAAGAATTAGCCAACATGGGAGCTAGTGCTGCAGTTCAGGTGCCAACATTGTGGAGTAAAACTGCCAGTTTGGTTACTTCCTCTCAGCAAATTCAAGCTCTTTGAATTAAACTGACTGAGTGATAGGTAAATATGTTTGCCTATCAGATTATCAATCAAAATTAATATTGTAGAAGAGCAGCCTCCAGAAATATCCTGAACACATTTTTTTCCCTAGGCACAATATAATTACAGAATGCCATTACAAGAAAAACTGTTGTAGTATTAAAATTTTCTTGGTAGCTGTAGATTTGCTACAGTAGCTCTATTAAAGCAATCAGAAAATAATACACCAAGTAATCTGGAAAGCTCATTGCCCGATTTGGCTGTGACTTTTATCCCATTGACATCAAAGGAGTCAGTCAATGAATCATGCCTCCTCCATCAGTCTCACAGGACCACGAGAAAGAGACAAAAGTCATAAGGTATGTCAGAAGACACCACGGTATGTTTTTAGGATAATAATCAACTAATGTGCCTAAATAACACCAATCTTCTGTGAATCCACTGTTCTTCAGTGCATTCTACTTTCAAAAGAATACAAAAAGTCCTTAATCGGCCTGAAAGAGTGAAAATTTCTGCTTGACTACCCAAAGAACGATTGGTTAGCTGCTATGTGGATAAAAAGGTGTCAGGAGAATGGACATAGAAAGAATTGAACACAGGGAAGCTAGAAAATCTTACCGAGGAGACATGAAAAACACAAGTTTAAAACAGATCACAAACGTCAAAAGCATTTGAGACAAAGCCCTAAGAACCAACAAATAATTCTATTGTAGGTGGAAATTTGTCACTTCTTACAAAGACAGCAAATTTGACACTGAGTATACCATAAACTAGTGGGGTTATATCCACAATTTCAATAGAACTAAACTTCTCCCCTACTGCAGCAGACCTCTCATTTGGGGTAGAAATGAGCCAAGACACAGACTCTCATCCAACAACATGAAAAGGGTCCTGGTTGATTCTTCTTTACAGCTCTGCCATCCTGACTCTGACTACAGCAAACTCCTTCTGCAGGGTCCAGCTGCAGACTCTGACTGCTGGCTATTTCCTGCTGGATTATGACTGCAAGTATTGGTTTGCAGACTGAACACAGCTTTCACCAAGCCCAGCTATGACTGCAGGCTCTGACTCCATCAGATCAAGACTAACCTCACAGTAGATCTTCTACTGCAGCAGCTCTCTTGCTAGTTTCATTCTTCTTTGTGTCCCTCTGGTTCATTCCTTCTCCTCAGGGCTCCTCTACCTCCTCAAGGTCCTCTTTCTCCCAGCCCTCTGCCTCCAAGATCCCCTAACCACCCTACCCACCCCTTTTACCACACTTTATCAGTCACAACTGTGACCCATTAAGGGCAAGGCTGTTCCTCTTCTTTGGTAATTAACACAACTGTGGCTTATCAGGAGCAAGATCACCTGTAATCTCTTCTTCTACACCTACACTCCCCAACTTCATTTAGTGCTGCAAAACCTGTCTGAGGCACCCCATTGCAATAAAAAGAGAAAGAAAATCTTCAAAGATGTACTCAGGCAACTCAGAGACCCATGACAAAGAGCACAAAAGCATGAGAAAGGCTCAGGTGTGCAAACAGCAACGTGAGGGAACTGAAGAGATGGCTGAACCAGGAAGAGGAGAGTGTCTAAGAACATAATGGCAAGACCTACTGCTGCCATAGGATAGCCGGGTTCTGACTTTAAAAGACAATATATTTACTTTACAAAAGATCTAAGACCATATAGTAAAAATGAGACCACAGAAAGGAAAACACATGACATTCAAGAGGCAGTCATGCCAAACCTTAAAAAACCAATACCGAAGAAACTTAAAAAACCTCCCTTGCAAGACCTTCTGGTCCAATACTTTGAAAATCAGCCTGCAATAATTTGAAAGCAGTTGTAGGTAGCATAGAATGCTCGGTATTTTTAGGTGCTACAAGTTTGTTATGCAGCAGGAGAGTTTAATCTCTCAAGCACAGATTGTCAGGTATGTTTCCTAGTTTCCCTTGTGTTCAGTGCTTTCTGAGAGTATGTCTCAAGTGCAGCCATTTGCAATTTCATCAGACTTATGTCTTAAAAAGTTTCTTTTGGTGTAGCATAGATCTGCTCTCTGGCAGAAACCGCATTATTCTTTTAAAAGGGAAGACAGTTAATGATATGCAAATTCTTTTTATCACACTGTTTTCTGATTAGTTTTCAGCTAAATGAAGTTCTTGGTGAGAACTAGCCATTTACCAGTTCCATCTTTTTCAAAAAACAGGTCTATTAGTTTTGCATGACCAGGTTTTGGTAGTCAGGGGATTACAGTAGTTTGAGAAGCTGCCAGAAGCTTCCCCTACATCTGATGAAACCAACACCAGCGAGCTCTAAGATGCACCCTCCACTAGTCAAGGCTAAGTTCATCAGTGACAGTGGCAGCACCTCCAGGATCATGTATTGAAGAAGGGGAAAAAGAAATTGAGCAGCCAGAGAGAGGAGTGAGAATATGTGAGAGCAAAAGCCCTGCAGACACTCGGGTCAGTGAAGAAGGAGGTGGACGAGGTGGTCCAGGTTCTGAGGCAGAGATCCACATGCAGCCCATGGAGGAACTCACACCAGGGCAGGTGGATGCCTGTAGGAATTGTGATCCTGTGAGAAGCCCACGTAGGAGCAGGCTCCTGGCAGGATTTATGGCCATGTGCAGAGAGGAGACCATGCTAGAGCAGACTCCTGGCAGGACATGCTGGAGCAGCCTGCTCCTGAAGGACTGCACCTCATGGAAGAGACCCCCACTGGAGCAGTTCTAAAGAACTACAGCCTGTGGGAAAGGCTCACACTGGCAAAGTTCATGGAACATTGTTTCCCATGGGAGGGACACAAATGGGAAGAGGGGAAGTGCAAGAGGAGCCCTCTTCCTGAGGAGGAAGGAGCAACAGAGATGTGTGTGAATTGATTATGTCCCCTTTCCCTGTCCCCCTGCACCACTGGGGTGGGGAGGGAGAGAAAAGCAGGAGTGAATTTGAGTCCAGGAAGAGAGGGGTGTGGGGAAGGTTTTTATAAGATTTGGATTTATTTCTCATTACCCTGCTCTGACTTGCTTGGTGAAAAATTCAATTAATTTCCTAAAGTCAAGTCTGTTTTGCTCCTGACAGTAATTGGTGAGTGATCTCTCCCTGTCCTTACCTCAACCCATGAGCTTTTCATTGTATTTTCTCTTCCCTGTCCAGCTGAGGAGGGGAATGATAAAGAGGCTTTAGTGAAAACCTGGCATCCAGCCAAGGCCAAACCCTCACAATATATTGCCAGAAATCTAAATTGATTTCTTTTTGGCTTTTTGTTTGGTGGTGGGGTTTTTTTGTTTCTGGTTTGTTTTTTTTTTTCTGTTGTCATTGTGTCAGCTTTTTTCTTTAAAGACCCAACATATTTTGTGATTGTCCCTGTGGTAGTTCAGGAAAGCTGTAGCTGTCTCCACTCCCCTCTGCTGCCCAGGTTTTCTAGCTGGATTAGATATCCTATGACAAATCCTACAGCCAGGAACTCACACAGCAGGTCAAGGGAGGAGCAGTTTGTTTAAGAAGCCCCCACAGCTGAAAGCTTTGGAATATGAAGCATGCAGACTACTGCTCCCATGAGACACTTGAGGTATCAAAACAAAACCATTTTCAGTTGAAAACACGAGGCTCATTTTTCATCATAAAGCATAATTTTCATTAAGAAAAATAATTTCTGAGCAGCTCCAAAAACAACAGTCCAGTGGCATACACAGTTCAATGGCTTATTAAAACCAAAATGGGGAATTTGCATGTAATAAAATTGAGGCACAGCCAGGATATTCTCGGAAAAAAAAGAACCAGGAGACCTTTGTAAATTATTAACAGTCACAGATGCCAGTAAAAACACATTATCCAAAACCTGTTACCTCTAAAGTCCTGCACCTCCCTAGGACTCTGTGAAGGAAGTAATCTGGAGCGATTTGGGAAAACGTAGCAACTAATAAATGCCCACTTTTGCCAAAGTTGAGTAAAAGTCCTTCCTTTTGCCAGTAAGTGAATGATTCAACATGTATACCTCTTTCTCCTTCTGTATTAAAATGGAATGGTCTTACATATATTTGATTGCTGGCATTATTAGAAATACCAAATCTACAAACAAGATGCATATTACCAAGAAAAGCCTCCAACATTTTCAGCACAAACTGATGCAAATCCCCAAAGTGCAAGTTCAATAACCCAAGTGTGGCATGGCAAGCCCAGGTTCTTTCAGATTATTAAATAGCTCTTGTTCTCTCAATGTCACACAGCTGGCCTTGTTTACCACTGTGGGATTTATTGGCAGCTGTGAACTTGTAAAGGCTCTCAGAAAGAGGGCACTACCTTAGGGTCATATTGCAACATCTTTCCTAGTTTTCCCAGCAAAATATTTTCTGCTCAATGGCTCTAACAATCAGGACCTTCCTTTTCTCTCAGTGATTTTTCAGCACTCTCAGAGACCATGTGAGAGGCAGGATGAAAGCAATGGCACAGCTGTGAAGAGCATCACCAAAAGGTGTGTGACAGCAGTGAGCTCCAGTCCTGTAGGCTAGCACCCTGCCCCAGTGCTGCCTTTGCAGAGGGGGGCAAAGGACAGGCAACCACGATGGACAGGCAGCCACAAAGCAGCTGCAGAGCTTATCCATAATTGCTGCAACTCTCCTAGTGCTTCAGCAGCCCTGGGATGGAGGAAGGCTGATTGAGATAGAGTAAGGAAAGACTAGACAATAAAGACAGTGGTTTGCCAGGAGTAGAAGAACCCAATATGAAAAGGAAAGCCTACAATAGCTAGTCAAATGTATATAATAGGTCAAAAATCTGCAGGGAAAATCCCTCATTAAGATTGTAGTGGAAAAGCTGCCTTAAAAAGGGGAATATTTGAGCTTTCCTACATTGTTCTTTGCTACAAACTTCGTATTACTTTTTCTAGGCTCATATTAACTCTCAAGACAGCATTTTTTGTTCAGTTTTCTGGTTTTGTTCTGTGCTTACAAAAAAGAAAAGGGAAAAAAATCAAATGAGAAAAGGTGCAAAAAACCCCATTATAATGATCAATGGCTCATTAGAAGCTGTCTAGTGTTTCCTGACTAGCATTTTTAAAGCAAAATTTAGAAAAAGATTAATGCATTTATAGTTTGTAGCACTTATGTCTGTCTTTCTATATTCCTTCTGCCTTGGACTCTAAAATATTTGTTGGAGTCAGGTTCCTTTCCTAAAAATTTTAATCTTCACTGACTTAAATTTCCAGTGTTTCTTCAAATAAAAACAAGTCCTGAAATACAATCATTTATCTCTCAAAAGCTACACTTGAAACTATATCTGCACACTGTTCCCTAAATCTGTGTTGTAAATTTTCAGTCCTTTAGTTTAGTTATTTGCCAATGTATAGGAAAATCATCAAACCACTCATTATTTATGAATGCATAAAATGGTATTTGGCCTCTGCTTATGCTGTGAGATTAAGACAGGCTTGCAGACAAGGACATTAAACATCCTATCATGCTTTCCATCCATGGATAGAGCTTTCCATACATATCCCTGCCTAACAGTTTCACTCAAAGCACCCAAGCCATAAATAAGCTCCAGCTGGAGCCCAACCTTCCCCATGTTCATCTATTCAAGTCACCCAAGAGAGAGCAGGTGCCACGACAGTGACCAGACCCAGACTTTCCTCTCCAGGGGTACACCAAATACCTGTCTGAGCCCACAGCAAAGCACATACCAGCCCATCAACAACTTGGAGGCTGGGCTTGAGTAAGGGCTTGAAATTAAAATATCAGGTTAGACATGTCAAAAGTGCTTCTACACATGGCTGCAGAAGTGTATTGTATGCCATTCATCCATGCCTACAATTACAGGAGCAGAACTCTATAAAATTATCTTTATTTGTAAACATGTATGAAAAAGATCAGTCAGACACAGTAGAGAAAGGTATTACTTAGATGTAAACTGTTGCTTGTATCTGCCAGTGACACCAATAAAAAATGCAACTCTTAAGTGAAATTGCTGACTCTCTAGTCTCTTGATTTTAAAATATATTATTGATGTTGGTGTTAGATCTTGCCTGATTTACTTTCATTTGATCCAGGTCTCTACAGAAATCTGTTGCCTAGGTAACAAATGCTGTGCACCATAATAAGGCAAATTGCTGTTGAAATAAATAGTAATTATGCCCCTGGTTTCAAAAGTATTGTCTTTCTCTTTGTTTTAAAGTATCCTTAGGTACAACTGTGATCACTGGCTTTGTTCACTTGCATAGTCTCATTGCACGCCAGCCAGGGGAAGAAAGAGTGCCCACGCATCTCTGTGTCCTCTACTTCTGCTCCCTAAGCAGCATTAAGTGTGTTTGTATGGATATTTTCAAATGCTATTTGATTCCTCAGGAGTACATCAATACAAAGTGCAAAATTCCCATCAGAAAAAGCGGGGTTTGATGTTATTCTTGTTCAACATCTCCCACAAGGACTGCTTATGTGTGAGTGCTGTCTCACAATATATCCCACACGCCCTGCAGAGTCCTGCCCTGACCTGGGGCCTTGCACACCCATTCATATCAATCAGGTGCTGGATTTGTTCAGCATACATTGCTCTTCATCTAATAGTTTGCTGGTTCAGAAACAAGTATGAGCTGGAAGGAATCAATAACAGTGCCATGCCCAACATTCCTGAATTTGTACTCATAAAGCATTTGCACTGAGCAAACGTGGAAGGGAATAGTGATGGCTGCTTACACTTATTACCTTATTCATCAGTTTTTGGTGGAGTATGGTGGTCTCAGCTCTCATGTGCAATGACCACCTGTAGGGAAGCTTCCCTGTGGGTGCCCCGAACTAATCATGAGAGAGCACTGGCCTGGGGAGTACTCATTCACCTGTGTCCAAGGGTTCCAGTCACAGTCAACTGCAGCACATAGCTGAGACACTTCACCTTTTTGCAGCATAATCAGGTCTCAGAGCAAGGAAGACTACTGGGGGTGGGGAGGACTATTGCATCTCGTATAGACTCTTCTTATGAGGAACAAAATGCAATGAAACCACTTGAGAGACTGTAACCCCATTGCACGTGGGAGCCATCAGCCAAGATCTCTGCAGGAAGGGAGCACACAGCCTCCCTACTTGGTCCTACCACCCATGCAAGGAAGAAGGATGCTCAGGTTATCACTCCACATGACAGCTCCTCTGGGTGCAGCCCAGGTTTCCCTCTGCAGGAAGTGGGGTGCAGAAGATAAATTTATTCAAATGTAGAAGACGTGTCTGTAAAGAGTGACTGCAATTCCATCCCTAGATATACTTTCCATTGGCACCAGATTTACTGGATTTTAATGAACTAAAAAAGCTAAGTGATGGTCCTCCTGACCAGCAGACCTCTGCAGTGGTGGCACTCTTTAAATCATTCTTCATTTTAATGATTTTCTTGTGATTTCCCTGGTATTTCTACCTCTCTAATACCTTTGCTTACCAGAGCCTTCAGGCATTCTCCCTGATAAACTATTAGAGATCTCAATTCAGTAACATTGATGTGACAGCAGCTACGGAAATGAGAGGATATGAATAACAGAAATATTCAAAATACCACTTTACTCAGGAAAATTACTTCTTCCCATTAGGAGAAGGCTTGGGGTGAAGGTGGGCTTGGTTTTGGACAGAAGGAGTAAAGCTGGTCCTCTTGGCTTCTCTTCACTTGTCAGAAGGAGATGCAGCTCATGAGGACACACCTGTATAATCACATCATAGCATCACGTTTTGCATGGCCCAGTTTGGTCGAGGTTCCTTTTAAATGGAGCCAGGATTACATTGTGGGTATCCTTATACACCTATTGTTGGTAAGGTTTGTATATCTTTTTTGAAATGCAATAGGAGCTGAAGCATCAGCAGTCATTGTGGTGTAAGCTCTGGGACATTGCCCTGGCAATGGAGGTTTAGTCAGGCCTTAAAAGCTCCATGCTGAGCATAAAAGGATCAGCAATGGGAAGTGAATTTTCACCTATTTTGGCTACTTCAAAAAACGTGCAGAATATGGAATCATTGCCTCATTGAGAAAGAATAAGGGGGTGGGAAAGAATATGGGCCTGGCTTCTTTAAAAAGCCCCAAAAGCAATTAAAAATTGTGTGTGTGTGTGAGAGTGTGTGTACTGGGGGGGCAAGGAGGCAGGGGGAGTCAAAGATATTTTATTAACATAACTTGTTCTTTACAGTTTGACATACACAATCTTATCTAATTGTTGAGAATATTTAACATCACCTATCTCCAGATAAAAATCTCTTTCCTCCTCCCCTGCCCCCTCTTTTCTGAAACTTAATACACGGAGACTAATACGGCACAAACCCGTCTCACTGAGCTTTAAAATGTAAGACGACAATTCATGACCTTTGCCATTGATTGCCAGCCAAGTTACATACGGCTCAGGGGCTCAGTGGCCACCATTTGTCACCACACTGACAGTGAAATACGGCTCAGCCTATTATTCTGCAGAAGCACCCTCAGCCCAGGAACGTCTGCAGGATGTGTCCCTGTGTTCCCTGGGAGACCCTGCAGTACTTCATTCCCTGGATAATCTGTCCAAGGGGTTTGGGACAAGTCACAGCCATCGGGGCAATGAGAGAGCTATTCCTTGGAACAGCTTTGGAAACTGGGGGTTACAGCATTGCCAACCTGGAAAGGGTGAGCAAGCATCATGCTTTTGGAAAGATCATTTTATCTTGGATGAAAGAAGAAAAAAAATCGCCTTCCTCGACAACACAGTGTATTTCTACAGTAAGCTGCTGTTTGTGAATACTGTGTTCTGCACGCCGGGGGCTGCTGTTCCTTCTGTGCACGTTTCATTTAGGCAAAGGAAAGAAACTGAATCAGATTGTTTCCTTGGGTGTAGCTACTCTCCCACCGTGCTGGCCAAATTTCCCTTGTAGGCTTAGAAAAACAGCTAAGGGCCAAGCAGGCTGTCAGATTCTTTACAATTTAATGCCCACAGCTCCACGGGTACAATTGTGAGGCATTTTGCATTATGTGAAATACACACTCACAGAATCCAAGTAACTGAGCACTCATTATGTGTGAAAAAGCTCTTTGCCTCCAATTACCACCTTCACAACAGGAACTAAGTTTTCCAGCTGACTCCTGAAGCCCCAAATTAAGATCCTTAAAACCTCCATTTAACACTAGAGATAGATGCAAAAATCTTCCTGCTTTCTATATTTCTGCATATGAGTATCCCAGATCCACATGCATCTTGGCAGCTCTGAACTGTTTGAGCACACATATTTCATCGAAATCTTAGCAGCACTGCTCCATACCTAGCGCCACAATAATGTGGTCTCTGCCCATCCTTTGAGAGCTAACCTGGTAATCAAAATGCATTTAATCCAAAAACACATGCTGTGATGAAGATGTTGCTATTCTAATTAGTGTTCTAATTAAGTACCTATTTTGTACCTATTTGGGATGCCAGGGGTGCTTTTCTGTCAACAGAAGTAAAACTGCAAGAAATCCCTATGCAGCCAGAGCAGTGGTCCAGTTCCATCAGTATTCTCCTCAGCAGCAGCAGCCTCTGACCTTCCAGCTTTATCAATCGGACTGCTAGGTCATCTACATGAAGGCACTCTCAGTTCTTCCCATCTGGAGATGCTTCTGATCACATGTATAAATCATTCAGGGAAGAGAGAGACTACCTCTCCTACAGCCTACATGAAAGCTCAAAATGCTACTCCTTCAGTGATAAATATTTATTTGATGCCAAACAGAAGCAAAAGCACAATAAGAAAATGGGCAGAAACACCTTGGAAATGGGAGATCTGAATTCTATCCCACCGGGCAAGTGGAAGGATCTAAGTGCTGACCTACTCCCTCAGGTGAGCCCCTGGACTGCCAAGCTCCCAAACAAAAAGAGAAGGAAAGATCTTCAGATTGCTTACAAGAAATGAGATGTTGGGACCCCAGCTCTTAGCACAGCCAAGGGTTCCAGACTTACAGCCCACAGGGTTGAAAGTATCCTGGACCTAGTATCTTCCTATCTTCTAGCATCCTATGCTGCCATGATGATCTCATGTGATTCTATATTTTAAAATGTAGCATCACATAAGCTTGGTAAAAGAATACAAGCTTTAATTCTAAGAGCAAATATTTGTACTTCTGCTTCTAAGCACTATGGTATTTGACATTGTTCAAATTAAAGCTCCAAATGTTAATCTGAGGCTCTAGTTGGAGTACAATGAATACAAGCCTCCTTCTTTGCTTGCCCAGTGACCTTAACCATTTTCTCTAGAAACAAAAATTCTTCCCTAGGATGCCTCCATGATTTCAGGCTCATAACGTAAGTATTGCTGTGATAAATCCAGTAGGAACTTGCATGTCATGTGTAAAAGACTGACCATTTCTCTTTCTTGTGTTTAGGGATACATCATCTCAGGGTAAGGAGGAAGTCAGTTTGGTGGGGTATTTTTCATTCTGATCACTGTTCTTTTACTGTGAAAAAATCGTAATTGTTAATTATGCTGGGTTTTGTTATTCATGCTGGTATTTTTAAACTCTAAAAGTTAGCTTAATTGAATTAGGCTTTCTAAGGGAGGATTTGAATATTTTAACAACAGAGTTGCAATCACAAGAATACAGTAAAGGCTCTAGCATGTCAGATAGACACAGGTCCACTCAGCCCAGTGCTATATCTGATAACAAGCTAACTTCAGAGGCCTGTGAAAGGATGTTGGAACAGGGTCAGTACCCAGTAATACCCCTTCAGACTCCAATATTTTGCAGATACTGAGCTTCAGTTTGCATATAATAAATAAACCTTGGCAGGTCTTTTTCCTTGGACTTTTTAGAAGAGAAAAGTCATGCTAAGACTGGAAAATACACTGAGGAAATGAGATAAATATCAGAGGCCTGCTAAAGTCAATAGATTTACATTTGAATAAAGTCAGCAGTAGAGAAAAAAAATATAAAGGTACATTTTAAAGTAAGCTACGAATAAGCACAGGAAATCATCTTGACTGGAAACAACAGGAATATGCCCTGGTATTGTTTTATTCATCTTCAGATTAACTCCCAGCTTCAGAATGTAAACTTCCAAGTACTCTATAATTTTTCTTCACACTTCGCACTGTTGAACCTATGAACTCTTCCTTCATTTCAGCACGTGGCAGTGTTATAATCACATAAATAGTAAGCTCCACAGCAGTACAACTTGCAGTTATATTCAGTTTGAAATCAAGTAACTACCTCTTGGATATGATGCATATCCTATTAAAAAAAAATACTGCCATTTATATTTATATATTGTAGGTAGAAATTATAGTAGAATAAGCCAAAACTTCTCAATGCATGTAATCAACTGACTTTTGCCTCCCCTCTATACAGGGATGCACCAGCAGTGTGTAACACCCCTAGTAAAGTGTTCTGGCCACTTCTGAAAAGGCAGTGTGATGGTCCTGCCATGTCCACACTAATCTTAAAGGTCTTTTCCAACATAAAGGATTCTATGATTCCATGGCACAGAAATGAATGTTTTAACTGCCACAATACAAGACCGAACTTTATTGCCCTCCTAAAACTCTTTGTATATGCATTTGATCAAGCTAAAAAAAAAAATCCTGAGAAAAAAAGAATATTTGAATTCTGAATGTCTCTGGAATGCTATAATCCTAGGATTTGCCTCCACTATATTCACTGTGAGTGTTCCCAGACCTGAGAGGTGTTTCCAAGCTAAATTTACCTTACTTATGCTGAGCACTGACAACAGAACTAAGCAGGCATGGACTATAACAGGTCAAAATACTTAATGCTCCTGGCAGTCTTAGATTCATAATGAAGCTTATTATAAGAAGGACAGTTCCTTATTGCCAAGAAAACTGATAAATAATTTGTTTGGTGGAAAACATGAAGATATTCAGTACTGGAACAATTCATCAACCACTCTCTTCTGAAACCATTTCAAGAGTCTTAGCTCAGTTCCCACTGAATATGTTCAGACCACAGAAACACTGTCACACCTTGTACCTTCTCATATCTCCCTTGACTAGCTCCAGAAGGGTCATCCTTTTGCTACGAGATATTTCTCTGTCAGAACACCTCAGTTTATTGGTGCAACAGTGTTAGGGAGAATGTAATTCTTCATTAAGATAAGTTCATACTTAGAGTGACATTGCTTCAGGGAGAAAAATTTAGAACAACCCCTCCCTGAATGAAGATTACAAATAACTAAAATTTCTAAACTTCTTATGCTATGACTGTCTGAAATAATTTATGTTCGCATGCCATCTTTCTTGAAGTAAAAAGAAAAATGCTTCTGTAAAAAGCAAGACAGAATAAGGAATCAGAAATAGTCTTATCCATTAGCTTAAATGCATCGTTACAGCTGAAACTTAATCAGAATTTTAGCTGTATAAAAGGCCAAGAAATAATAATGGCAGGGGTAGATTATATAACCTATATAACATAAGAGGTTTTCTAGTCTTCACGTTCAAAACCAGACAACTTAAGCAGCCATCGAGCAAAATCCCTTCCCTTAATCAGGGAAAAATGGTGTATGTATATATGTGTGAGTATTTGGAGAACTAAGCATAAAGGTAATTTCAAATAACAAAATACTGTCTTGTTAATGTGCTGATGACAATTCCCCTTGTCCCACGCTATGGTTTATAACACTCTCTGTGAAACAAAGTACTGTGGTAGTTTCTTCAGTTTATTTGCGTTAACCACTATTTCTATTTTGCAGTGCTGGGAGCAGCCGGCCTTGATATGCAGGGCCACTGCCCAAAGGAGAAGTCAGCCCCACATAAACTATTTTCCATGTTGTGACACCGTGCCTTGCAGCACAGCCATGCAGCCTCTGAGTGCCTTGGACCAAACCTGCTCCTTGACAGGTAAGGTGTGCTCCTGGGGGAAGGTAACAGAAATGGGGGAACCTTCTGAGGGTGCTGTTACTGGCACCTCGCTTCATCCTGCCTGTGACATCAGCCACACCAGAGCACAGGTCCAGGCATCCACCCACAGAGGTGCTGGGAAAGAAATACATGCCATGAAAAATGCCAAGGGAAAGCTGAAGCTGCAAGACAACAGTGCTATGAGCAATGTTTGATATCTGCTCTCAGAGGATTACTGCTGACTTAATCTCTTCAATTAACACCTTTGTGGGAGGTACCTATTTTAGGACTTTGAGTAATGACCATCCTTCTACTCCTAGAGTTTGTGCTTCGAGCAAGAAGTGCAGCCACAAGCTCATTCCAGCTGCCTTGAGGAAAAATAATGGGACCGGTCAGGTTATCTGGCAGGTTTCCCCTTGGGTTCCTTATTTATTGTTCCTTTTACGTGCAGGTTTGTTTTCCATTTGAGTATCAATCCATGTGGCTCTCAGGATGGCTCTCAAATTTAGCAAGAATGCTAAATTTGTGCTGAGAACATGCTAAAAAGTGGAGTCTGAATAAGGCAGAATAGTTGCTCACCAAAAGGCCATTGATTTCAGATTTCAGAGAGGATTTGGCTAGTTTATATTACATACCAGGCTTTCGCACTCTCAGAATTAGGTGAGATAAATTTCATTTTCATCAATTACAGGAGCTTGAGTTACGTTTTGAATTCTGAGGTGATGAGATCTATGAAAAACAGCTGATAAATAAAATTTGGGGGCTTATGTCAGCCTAAAAAATCCTGTGGTTATCAACAGGAGGCAGATCCAAGTCCTTAGTTTCTTCTGAGCCCGCTGCTCTGTTCAGAGGCATTGACCAGCAGCTTCTGTCATTATTCCAGGTTTTAATCTAAGCAAGTAATGGGCAATCTTCTCGCTAATAACTATTTCAGCAAGAAAGAACATAAAGGGTAATAATAGCAGAACTTTCAGAAGGTCAGTAAAAATGTCTACCAGAATATCCTGTGAAACCACAGTGGTATAAACCAAAACTCTTATTAAAATTTTAACCCTCAAGTCCACCTACACAAACCAACAAAAAAATTACCCTCCTTTGGAAGTACCTTGAGAGCAAGTAAATTATCCAACTGAAGACTGCAGTTAGACCTGTTTTGGTTTTTTTGACCTGGTATTTTGCAGTGAGGATGCTGACTAATTCATTCAAAATCTGATAGTCTGCTACTATTTTGCCATAATTTCCCTTGAGGGATAAACAGATTTTTTCCCAAATTGACTGGGAAAGCACAAGAGTTAGGAACTTCACAGTCAAATACATGCAATAAATTTTAAAAACAACAAAGAAACCACTGTGCACATGTGGGTGTGCAGTTCACAACCAGCTTGAATTAATTTGGCTTCTGAGACCTGAGTGACGAACTCTCAGGCTAGCTTTGAATGAAACTCCAAAATAAATTTGTACATTCTCAAAATCTGAAATATTATATTAGTTCTAAGAAAAATTATTTAGTTTTGAAAATATTTGTTTTTATGAGCTTCTGGGACTGACATTAAGACATGGTGGAACTACAAAAATGTCTTGAATACACTAACAAGGATGATGTTCAAAAAAGAGACTAAATTGATTAGGATTTGCCAGATTGAAAAAGTGACAATCAGGGGAAAATGTAAGGCTTACAAAGAAATCAAAGTATTACAGAGAAAAAAAAAATGTAGGGGCAAGAATATTCAATATTTCTTAAAAACACAGGAGAAGAACACAAATGAAATGACAAGGCAGAGAGGTTAAAATGTACAGAAGGAGTGTTGAAGGGTTTTTTCCACACAGATTTTAGTTAAATAGTGGAACTCATTGGCAGAGGACACTGAAGGCCATATGTATATGCAAGTACAAAAGACAACAGGAGAAGAAGATGGAAGAAATGTCCATCAAGAGCAGTGAAACAAAACTGTGAGGAATCAGGAACTGGCTCAGGAAAACTTCTGGGTGCAGACTGTTGGAAATTGATTAGGAAAATGGGGGAAAATGTCTTTGTATATTTGCCTCATTCTTGTGCTTTTCCCCCAAACATATGTTGTGGGTGACTCAGAAGTTTGATGGGTTTCTTGCACTTCTCTCCTGGTCCAGTGTAGCAATTTTTATAAACTTATGTAGTCAGTGTCTCTCCCTGGATCTCCTTCATTCCTATGACTACAAACACTTCCTAAAATTTCCCAGTGAAACCACAGCTTCCAAGTGCATTTTGTCAAAGCTGGTGAATTTTATAATATGACCCAGGTCCATTCTTCTCAAGTTATTTATCAGGCCTTTGTCTCTACAAATTCTACAACTTAGAAATATTGAGATCTCTGATTTATATTTCTTGATACAAGCTTTGGATATAAGGAGACTTCCCCTTCAAGTGTGTTTTTTCTTAAACATTATCAAAACAAAATATTTTTTTAACAAATACAAAGAATTACATTCTTCCAATATCAAACAATCAAACTGCAGTAATGAGCATGCATTTTGTTAGTAACAGGTACAGTGAAAGCAACTATTAAAATTAAACAGAAAACTCCTTTTAGCAATTTTAAAACCATATTTGATGGAATGCATTTTTTAACTAGCCAGAAGTATGAGTATGAGAAAGATGCAAGAGCTAAGGCCAGAACAATGAGTCAGTGTTCAGACTTACAGATGAAGGAAGTATGAGCAACTTAAAAATAAGCTGAGAACTGGTAAATAGAGAAAATAACAAATGCAAATAAATCACAGCTGCGGAGGGAATTACAGAAAGTTAAATGTTTGATGATGTGAAATCTAAGTAGTTTAATTCTAAGTGTTAATTATTTCAAGTGCCTTTTGCAGCATGCTGAGTTTAGTGAAACAGTATGAATCACTGTCTAGCCCTAAATATGAGCCATAATAGAGTTTATTTCAGTGATGGTGTCTGTTTTGTGATTTTTCTACTACAGCAGTCCTCAGGCATTGTTTATTGGGGGGTTAAGGCCACGGCTTGTGTACAGCACAACAACTTATCTTTTACAAATGTGTTCATACCTGAGTTTAAATAGGCAGAAGTGCTATTTTTCATTCCCCTAAGGGGAAGAGCTGCCTTGACATAAATATTGATATCACTGTTTATTACAGCTGCCAACAGTTTGGTCTCAGAATGGATCCATGCTGCACACCAAGCTGCAGCAATGCTTTACTGGAGCTCTGCTTCAAATATTGGCTCCCACATGTATGGGATTTGGGATCCTGGTGCTGTTCTTGGTAAACTCAAAAAGCAAAGACATCTCTGAAGTTGCCATAATATGTTTGGGGTTTTTTTCATGCCTTGACTCATTAGGGAATCACTGATGATGTGCTGAAGGAATGATTCAGATCCTTCAGGAAAAAAGTCTTTGCCTTTTTTCAATTTTCCTTGATTCATTGGGTCCAGTAGAACAGACCACTTCAGAGCCCACATTCAGAAGAACAAGTGCTAAAAGATTCCCCTGATGCACATACCCAGAATTTCTGAGGTGAATTATGAAACTCAGTTTATATCACAATGAACAATTATATATGGAGAAGTTTTTCATTCCTTATAGTAGCAGCCTTCAACAATTTAAGAAGAACTAAATTCCAGGCAAAATTTGCAAGTATCACTACATCTCAGTTCAACATTAGCTTTTGTGGATGCTATAGAGGGAAGAATTGTCAAGTTTAGACTACTACACTGCTTATGTGAGAATGTCTTCTAACTTTCAAACAGAAAGAAAGTCTTAGGAACTTATGGAATTGCTTACATAAATCATAGTAAAATCATGTCTATATCAATAGAAGTTTAAACTTAAACAAAAATTCTGTAGTAAGAAATTAGCTATTTTTTGGCCATGAAGTGCAACACATGCTTACATTACTATGTAAATAAGGATGATAAAATATGATCTAGATATTATCTCAGAATCCACGAGGTGGCAGTGTCATAGTTTTCTTAGTATTGCATGCTAAAACATTAATACTCTTTTTAAAAATATTATATTTTATGATATCACACATCATTATAACGTTTATCACCTCTGGTTAAAATATTTGGGGAATTATTTGACACATCTCCTTCGTCTGTAAGATCCGTCAAGGAAAAATTATTTTCCTAAGAAAAGGCAGAAACTGTTGCATAAAGATATGGAGCTGGCTTCCTGTGAGGTATCTGTCATGGTCTTGGGTGTTCAGTGCTGTGGTGTCTACGAAAACCTGTGAAGGATTCTGAACTCAGATATGATCATATGCTGCAACCACAATATCATATCCAAAAATCAGCCAGTCTTCCAAATCAACTTTCTTTTACAGTGATAAAAATGAAGTAAAAAACAAATAGCAATTTCTTCCTATTTTACTTTTATTTAGAAAACATTGACTTTGTTATTTAGCAAAAAATATTAAATGTTAGGCCTATTTTTGCTCATATCAGATCTCTTCAACAAAAAGCTCCTTATCTGGAAAACACAAAATCCAAAATATATCCCTATGTACATGTAAATATATCTGCATTATGTTTTTTAAAATAATAAGACTGCAGAACTGCTAAAAATATCTAAAGGAGAAATTTCTCTAAGGGAGAAATACCCTTGTCCTATTCTACTCTTCCCCAGGAAACACCACATCGCTATTGTAAATGAAGGAAAAGGTCATGAAGAATTTAGCAAGTGGTTTGGTTTGAGTTCCCTGGCTCCCACTGCCTTTGCGCCCGCTGCAGGGCTGTTCGCAGGCTGCTCTGCTCAGTCCCAAGGGCTGCGGCTGTGGCCATCTCCCAGCTGCTGGCCCCGTGCCCAGTGGAGCCGGGTGGCCCGCGCGGAGTCGCCGTCACTTTGAGAAGATTAATGTGATTGGATAGATCACATCCGTCAGGATCCGTCAGATTCCCAGGAGGATGATTAATTAGTGTAATCTTATTTAAACTCAGTGTGTCAATTTCAATCTTTTCTACATCCAATATGAGCTTTCCTCCCTTTTTCTAGTGAGCCTTTCAATAAACACCAGGCCATGTGGGGCCATGAATACACAGAGCTGTTATCAGCAGAGCTGGTGCTGGGATTTCCTAGCTGCTGGGATTTCCTAGCTGCTGGGATTTCTAGTTGCCTCTCAGAGCACGAGCTACACAGTTGGCTAACTCAACCTGTCACCACCTTCCAAAACAACTGGTTTTGCTACTGGAATAGCTGCTGTGGCAGCTATAGTGCTCTTCTTAAAAGTTCATGTCTGTGACTGTACCCCTTTCCTCTCTCCTGACCACTCCTTCACGTGATTTTCACTTCCCCTTCTCCAACTCCCCACGTGGCTCTGACCCTTACTCCCTTTCACTGTTCTCTCTCCTGGAATAATCTCGCCCACACATAACATCTCAATTGTGCTCCCACTTCTTTTGCCATTCCATACTAAGTTACATGATGAAGACAACCACCTGGAGGTGCCCACTTAGAGATGTCCACATATGAGCTGGCTACTCGGGTCACACTGTGTGGTGGTGTAATTTATACCAGCATCCAGGTAAGGAAACAGGCAGACATCTAAAGTGAGTCTCAGCATACACAAGACACACTTTACCCTTCTAAGTCAGTTTTTCATCTTCTCTGAACATCTTCCCTCTCCAGCAGCTCAGGTCACACCTGGTTAAGACAGAGCTCTCACCCTTCCTCAAAGCTTTGTCACCTGTGTCCTGCTGCAAGCCCAAGTCATGCTGCCACCTCAGACCTACCTGCAGATGCCCACACCTGGCCAGTCTCTAAATCACAGCTTCTGTCTGAGGGATTCTCTGTAGCCTTTCAAACCCATCTGTAGCCATTCAGAGCAGGGGCACTCAGCTCCGATACTGGGCAGAGGGATCAGGCAGAACCACTTCTGAGTCCCTTCAAAAGGGATCGAGGCAGCTTCCCACCCAGGACAGAGGCATGCAAAGTTTACACTCATGATAGTGAAAAATATATCAAGGTTTGATTAGGAAGTCCTTTACCCTTAAACTTTCAGATTTAAATAGCACCCTGCTCCACACAAAGTAAATGTTTATAGACTCTTGGAATTACCAGGATATGAACACAAGAAAAGAAACAAAGTGTTCAATGATCCAAAATGTCTGCAATCTCAGCATCCATTTAAGAACTATCTTCAAAACTACTCTGTCAGAGGTAGATCAGGAAGTCAATGCTAATGGTCTAATGCTACCTTTCATAATGATAAAAAAACCCAGTCATCTAGAGCCAAGAAATTTAGGAGCTGTGTAAGTGTTGGGTTTTTATGTTTTTATCAGTGGATTTTGTTTGCCTTCTTCCTCAAAAGCAAAGTCGCCTGCTCCAAAATCTCTTGGACAACACTGGAGATAACTCAGCAAGGATACTTCAATTGAGAGTTGATTTAAATTAATTGTTTTTGAAAATCCTGTCTTTTGCATTTTTCTAGGTACTTCCCTCATAGCACCTCAGGCAAAAAAAAGCTGGGTTCTTCTTATCTGACTACCTCTCTGTAACTGAGACCCAGAAAGGAAGATGTCCTACATTGTGAATTAAATTTATGAAGAAAAATAAAGTGATTCATATTTTAGTTGCATTGATTTAAATTCTCAGAGGTTTTTCTCTCTGTTGCTGTGAAAGGAGACCAGACTGAGATCCTTGGGCATCTCACAAGGCACATGAAGTGATCTGGATCCTGGGTGAGAGGATGGCTGAGAGCCCAACTCTGACACAGAGGCCACCCCACAGTGGGGTGATGGGGCTGGAGATCTTCCTTTCCTTCCTAGAAAGCAGCAGCCTTTCCTTTTTATCTCCAGTCACACCTCCACCCCAGCCACTCCCCTGACATGTTTGGGTTGAGATTAAGCTTGCCTCCTGATTAATGCCAATAGGATGTGTGCAATGAGACACATTGCAGCCTTCTAAGATAATGTTAACAGTTATTACATCATAATTGTCATTAAAGAGCACTAACACATACCAGCAAAATGTTTATAATACATTTTAGCTCTCAGAAAAGCATTAAAAGCTACTTTAAGATGTAAAAAGTCTGTCTAGCTTGCACATTCAGAGGAAATTGAAAACCCCCAACAAATTGCCATTCCCGCATTGCCCTCAATGCAACTTCTGAGTGTTTCTCAGCCTTGTTCCTCTGTTTCTCTGGGGACTGAGAGGACAGGCTGAAGTGACCTGGATCCTTTGAAGCAGCCAGCTGACCTCACAAGCTAGCTTGACCAAGATGACCAAGGTGACCTTCACATGGTGACCAGGATGCTCAAGGCAGATGACCTAAATAATTCTGATTTCTTCCCTGTGTCTCATTAAATGGTTGCGGACAAAAATCACTGGATTTCACAAACAAGCAGCTATGTAAGCAGCTAATGTATAGATTAACAACACAATATTGGCAAAAGGGATATTTTCAGAATCAGCATCGTAGATCAGGGTCCCAATTTCAAAGCTGTGATTTTAATTTCATTTTCACATGAGGCTCACCTCTCTGACCTATTTAGGCATCAAAAAAACCCCATTTCCTTTCGGATTTTTGGACATTCAGAAAGATAATTCTACATTAGACCTACTTTCATCCCTCAGCTTCTCTAGAGGTTTCCTTCCTGTCTTAACTTAGTGAAGACAGTGGTTTTCTCTGTTCCTCAGTCCCCCATCAGTAAAATGAAGCTAACAGTACTTCCCAATAGTGACTTTTAGGGAAGACTAAGACAGCAGGAGTTTGAGATGTTCTTCAGTATGTTAGCATGGGAGACAGCAATAAAGAGGGAAGAGCCTATGTAAAAACGAAGAGAAGAAGGGTAAAAATCTTTCTAGTCTCTTAGTTCAGAGTCAAACTTTGGGAGCAAACGTGGGAGTCAATCAGAGCTGGATTTGTCCTGATGGTAATTGCAGCTTTTATACGATCATTTAAATTGTCTGTCAAATGAAAATATTTCTGTATAATGAGCATGCTATTAAAAACACCCCTGCCAAAGCGAGGGCAGACACAGTCACCATATCTATGAGGGACTGGCACAGATTCACAGCTACCACTGGGCCCGGTGAACACCAGAGCACAACGCCTGAGCCTTCCACAGCCCTCCCCAGCAGGCTGGGCAGGCATTCAGAGTGAGTACCGTGATTTAATTTGAAAAAAAGCATCAACTTCCAGTCTCTCACTTCTGATGTACTCATTATACAGCTAAATCTCCCTAACTGGATACGCTTTGTCCTACTGGTCCCCTCTTTCCTGCTGCCCACTTCTTGGTGGGGTGCTTTTGTTCCTTCTTAGAGATAAAATTAAATCTATGAAAGTGACCAAAATCAGTAAGGTGTTCTCACAAAACCCACGTTTTAACTTTGAATTTTGCCTTTGTTAAAAATCTCTCAGCAGATAGAGGGAAGTGAAACATAAAATTACCAAGCTGAAGTAATCCTTTTTGGTTTGGCTCAGTATTTCCTCTACGTTCCTGGTTTCATTTGATTTGAAAATGTTCCCAAACTCAAAGTTAAACTTTAAGCTCACCTGAATACTTGCTGGTATGTTTAAACATGCTTTCTCCCTGTTTGTTACACAACAGTGCTATTAGCTCCCAAAGGAGTACAAACAATAAAATTTAGCACTCTGAATATTTTCCTTTTTTTTTAGTTTTTTTTGGGGGTTTTTTTTGGGGGGGGGGGTGGGGTTTGGTTTTGTTTGGTTGGTTGGTTGGTTTTTGAGGGTTTTTTTGTTGTTTGTTTTTGTTGTTGTTGGTTTGGTTTGGGTTTTTTTTGTTGTTGTTTTTTGGAGTTTTTGTTGTTTGTTTGGTTGGTTTTGGGTTGTTTTGGTTTTTGGGGCTTTTTTGTTTGTTTGTTTATTTTCTTGGTTTTGCTTTTTGGTTTTTTTTTTTGGTGAGGAAATGTACTGCTATCAGTATAGATGATGTTAAGGACACAAATATTTCCTGGCTGCACATTATGGGTGTGCTCCTGCCTAATTTAAAATTATGGGATTTTAATGTTGACTTCATTCTCCATAGTATTACATTCATAATCAGCACATGTGTCTAATTAAATAATGAAAGTTATTGAAAGGAATAATCTTCTATCAAGATTCTCATGAGTTGGGCTGTATCCTAAGCCAGCCTTATGAAATAGAGCTTTTGGCAAATACCATATGCTTACATCATTACAGAATCAACTATGTTATTCTAATGTTAACTTAAAAATGCAGATTCTTTAATGATAATGAACCAAATCCAAGCCTGACTTACAATAATTTGGCTTGGTAACAGACATATTTCTTTATCTTTAAAAATGTATCAAAACAGGTATTGCACATAAAATGCAACATGATCTAAACCACACTTGAGAAATATCTCATATTTAATGACATTAAGTAAAAAGCCACCATGACGTTTTAGAACTGTGCTCTAATTCTTCAAGATGTAGAAGACAAATTTTACACACTCAAGGTAAATTGACCAGGTTTTCCAGATGGACAAATATTTCTGTGTATAAGCCCCTAGATATGGGGAAAAGATGATGATGATGACATCTAGACACAGCTCTTCAAGACTAAGCATGTCAGGCAAATTGCCACTATCAACGACATCAGTCTGAGGTTTTGCCAAAGACCTCCACTTTGGTAGTTACAGAGAGCTAGGACATGAGTTCCCAAGTCTGCAAACACTTGTGTATGCAACTGATTTCATTACAAATCATTCTGAAATGCCTCTCCTTTCTTTCCTCTTGACACATGGTTAATGTTATGCCAAGAAAATATAGATTGATACGGGATCTCATTTTTTTCTGTATTCTCTGGCATTTTGTGGAAGTTTTACAAAGATAGTTTCTGGTTTTAAAGTGGTTTCCTCTCTCACACATGTTGAAAATAGAATTATTGGGGGGAAAAAAAATTGAGTTAATTTGAAAACAGACAAAGTGCTATAAATGCAAGAAGTAAGTAAGCAGAAAATAAAGGGGCTTTTCCTCCTCAAAATCTTTGTTCTGCTCCGTGGAAATAGTCCTTACAGCAGCTTACCTTAAGCAGTAGCATTCTGAGATGCTTTCAGACAAAGGAGAACTCTGAAGCTGATGGTTCTTTTTCAGTGCATACCAACAGTATTAGTTGTGCAAATGGTAGCTGCAGAGCTGTGACAGGACCTGCAAGGATGAGCACAACTGCAAAAGCCAGGCTGCAAAGGTTCATGGCACTCAGCATCACCTAACTTAGGCAAGTGCTTAATTTTAGGCATCCAATTATCTCTAGTGAAGCTTATGTCCTCCAAAAGTAAGCTGAATCAGAGCTGTGTTTGCTCATGCATACTCACACGCATGTTAGCATAGTCACACCCCTCCCCTGCTCACCAGGTGCACACATAGCTGGAGGCAGAATTCGTTCCTGTGCTTTTAAATAGGCATATTTTCTATTTTCAATGATCTGGATGCTATGCCCTTTGTAAATACAAACAGCAAACTGGGGGGGAGGGGGAAAGCTGCACCTTCATTACAGGAATCAGACTTAGAAGAGACTTTAGGAAACTTTATAGCAGCTAGTCCAAAAATAATCCTGGAAATATAAAAATCGGAGTGATTTAGGAGTGATTTCACTACTAAACAAAAGCAAGACATCTGCAGTTAAAATAAAGGGGTGGTGGTGTTGGAATTCATTTAAAATGTACTAAAAACCATGTCAAGAAACAGTTATGCATTTTAACTAAGTTTACAATAGTGGTAAATGTATGAATATTATATATAGCAATTTCTTCACTTTGTAAATATTTTGAGTATCATCAGGTTTGTTTTCAGTTATGCAAACAAATCTACTGTTCCAAAGTGGCACGTATTGAGTTTGGATTCTGTCACTGCACTTTGCCTGAAGCAGTTCATGCTGAGCTAGAAAACTTCTCTACAACATGTGCTGGAAAGTCTTTGCTGTTGCAGTGTGAGCTCAGTGAATGCACCAAGGGCTACTGCACTTCTGTCATTTTCAGAGACGTGAACACAAAGACTAGTCAGCTTTCCATCGCTGAAATTATTTCTTGGGTTTGTATGTTCAGAGATACTCATTCAGGGCTTAAATGTCTTTCAACACCACGAGGAAAGGTGGGGAGCAGTGAGATCCATACCATCTCCTCCCCTGCCTTCTGGACGGTGAGGTGCCCCCTCCAGTTAAGCTGATGTAAATCTCGCCTGCCATGAGCCTACCCTCCTCCTTGGTTTCTGACCTCATCCTTTTGCAGTACTAGCACTCACATTACTGCATAGCAGATGGATTTGAAGAGCTAATCTATCTATAAACTAATCTTTGTTCTTTTGAGTGATTAATTTTTTGCTGGATTCCTGAACTTCATATGCCAGTTTCCCATGTGATCACCAAGGCTCTGGGACTGGCACAAAAAGGACACAGAGCCACAGCAATCCAGACTTCAGATGCACTAACCCCATAAACATTTTCCTCCATTTTCAAGAATTACATTAATACATTCACCATCTGGATTTTAGAATGGCCCAGTTGTGGTGTTCATTTACAAGCAGAAAGACAAACAAGGAGAAAAACCTCATCAAGTTAAACAAAAGACTTCCCTTTGCCCAGAAATCACCTACCATCCACTGTGCAATAGGTGGAAACACCTTTGGTTATGATCTGTGTTTCCACACAAATGGAGAATTGCCATGGGTAGCTTAGTGGTTAGAGCTTAGGTCTTTTAACTGCAGACTTCTACTCCTGGCTTTGCAAAGGACTTTTGCAACCACCAGTCACAGGCTGAAATTTCCTCCAGTGACATTATTGACCCTCTTACAAACAAACAGAAAGTACTTATTTTGTTTTCAGAATCTATGGGCTTAGTTAATAAACGCCTAGATAATAAATGCCATAAAATGTAGTGATGATCAAATCTTTGAGATTTGAATCTAAGAGATCTAAGTAGCAATTCTGATATTTAGCCTGGTTTCCAGAGAGGCAAACAACACCATGGACGTTTTTTCTCCAAAGCCCAATCCCCCAGTCAACACTGTCTCCCTGCCCACTTTGTGCTTTTTGAGCCCAGGAAAGACAGTGAAAGACAGATTGTATCAGAGTGACTTCAGGGACAAAGTAGTCACAGGAAAATGTGCCTCAGGCACAACCCCTCCCCTGAGCTGCCCCTGGCATTTGCAGCCAGGCTGCCTTCCAGTGAATAAGAGTCTACAAGAAATATAGCTACACATTACCCCAGCAGGCTGTTGCACTATAATTTTCCCCCTGGATCACTGGTCTGTGAGGCAGTTGAGTTGGGTGGGTTCACCTAAGGCTCTTATTTTGTTTATCAACCTCCAGGGAGACTCAGACTCAGCTATTCTGAGTCCCTGTTGCAGGGTTCTGTGACAGGAGGGTACCTGATACCCACCAGTATGAAGCTCAGCTCTAGAGATCTTTGTCTTGTGTGTTCTTAAGCATTAAATTAATTCCTTTCCGCTGTCTTGCTCCTTCTGAAATCATTTACTCATGAGTAAGCCCCGCTAAGTCACAAGTCTCTGGAGTCTCACAATGATATTTGCATTTTATATCTGCTCCCAAAGGTGTGAATGACTGCAGAGGACAAAGAGTAAATCCTCTGATGGTACCATATAGCTGTGGTACCATATTGTAGAGTGTGGTTCTGCAGCAATGCACAGTAGATTTGTGTTTGATTCTGCACTTTTAGAAAGTGTGATTAGATCCAGATTTGCAGAGGTATTTAAATATACTTTTTTCTTATTCAAATTAAGTATAAATTGGATACAAAATTCTATGGACTTCATTTTGCTACCTGTAGCTATGATAAATAACTTCTTCAGTTCTGAACAGAAGTCACAATGAAACCCAGAAAACTGAAGTGGACACTTCAGTGTGTTGAGATGCACTACTGCCAATGCACAGAAAAATAAATCATCCTTTGTTTTCATTCTTCATGTTTACACTTGAAAGTTTAACTTCGACAAAGCCTTGCAATTCTTTTTTCTAACTCTATGTTTGTATTCTTGGAAATACGATAGGGTTTGCTCATCAGCTTCCTATCTCAAAACACGTCAGGGCTGGAAAGCATGTGCCAATACACTCCCTGGTGCGTTCCAGTTCTCTTACTGAACAGATCACCCTCATACTCTCCTTCACACTTTTGAATTGTTTTTTCCAGTGCCGTCAGCTTTCTAAAATGTGTCACACCATCTTACGCCAGGCTGAAGAGGACCAGCTTCTTTTGGACAGGAAAGAGAAGTTGGGAAAACCTAGAAAGAAACCAGGATGATGAATAAGAAAGTTTCTTTTTCACGCACAACTTCACCTTAAAGGTGCTTCAAGCCTCTGAGAAGCTGTTCATGGTGCACACATGTCATTGCAAGCATGATAAAAAGAGTATCAGACGATTATCAAAGACTCAGTCCAGTGTCACTGTCTCATAAAACTAACCTAAAATAACATGGCATCAGCATGGTCAATATGGAAAGGAAACATCTGTTTCTCCTTTTTATGTTAGTGACAATTCATTTGTTAGCTTTAGAATAGCACAGGCTGTCCCACTGATAACAGCCTGGGCGCTGGCTGTTCAGCCCAGGCAGGTGCACAGCGAACTCAGGAGTGGACCAAGAACAGATAACATGAGGGGCTGTCCTTAGGATGAACTCCGGATTTAAATCTTTATCACTTTCTTTCAAAACCCTTAAGGCAGATTCTTCAAAATCTGGTGTGTCTGTATGGGTGCACAATGACTGACTGATGACTAATTGAAGCCCAGCGTGCAGTACAACATAATTGTAGCCATGCTTTTCCCTGGGGGGGGCTGACACTGTGCCTTCCTTTTCTAACTATTGCTGAGTATTAATTGAAATAAAGGTTATTGAAGTAAGTGGACAGATTTCCAGAGACTTCAAAGAAAGGAGATCCCATCAGTCATGAAGTTTAACAGAGAAAAGTGCTGAATTCTGCACCTGGGATGGGACAACACTGGATGTACAGACAGAGTGGGGAACAAGATGTTGGAGACCAGCACTGTGAAAAGGGAGGCAGGGGTCCTGGTTGATGGCAAACTGAATTTGAGCCAGCAGTGCCCCTGGCAGCCAAGAAGACCAACCATGTCCTGGGGTGCATCAGGCACAGCATTGCCAGCCAGGAAAGGGAGGGATTGTGCCACTCTGCTCTGAGCTGGAGCAGTCTCACCTCCAGTGCTGGAGGCAGTTTTGGGTGCCACAATGTAAGGAAAATATAAAGCTACTAGAGAGCATCCAAAGGAGGGCTACAAAGATGGTGAAGGGCCTTGAGAGGAAGACATATGAGGAGTGGCTGAGGTCTGTTCAGCCTGGAGAAGAAGAGACTGAGGAGAAACCTCACTGCAGTTACACCTTCCTCTCAAGGGCAAGCCAGCGGCAGGCTGCCCTCAATCACACATCTGGTTTTGCACAGAATCAGCTTATAGCTAGATCAGATGTCTTTATCACTAGTGCCAGCAAGTCCATAGGAAAGGGGAGACCAATAAATTGAGAAAGTGGTGAAGACTAGCAGAATGCTGGCTAACTGCTTTTTTAAAACATTTTGCTCTGATGTACAGCTTTGTACACATCATGGTGACATCCAAGGCCTAAAACAAATACTTACAATATTTAATTTTCCTTACAGAAAGTTTTGATGTAAGGTCTGACATTTTTCCCATGGTTAATCATGAAACTGGGCAGTGTTTTTTACAGTTCCTTGTACTTCACTCATGAAAAACATTCATTGGTTTAAATGGTATGATTAAGGGGAGCAGAGATGGGGCCAAAAAAGGAAGCAAGCAAAGGGAAAATAGATGTCTGCAGTAACTTCTATTGGAATATGGAGCCTTTCACTTAAAATCTGGTTTAAATCAGTAGCTGCTGAAACTCGTTACCAGAAAAAAAGATGGATCCTTTGCTGCATGCCCCAGTGTTGAGACTTGCAATCTCTCGGCAGCTCCACAAGTGTACATTGCACAGGCAGTATTACTGAGTGACTCAGTTTCTCAGCACCTCTGAAAGATGAAGTCATCATCTGCTTTGCAAACCTTGTGAGGGAGAAACCCCAACCTGTGCAGTTTAGTACCCTGTAGGAAGCACAAAGCACAAAGGGGGGAGACAGCTACTTGACAGTCGATATAAATTGAGGTCATTTACTTGAATTACATGAGGATAGACATTTAAAGCACAGTCAGCACTGACACCATGATAATGCAATATGGGCTAAATTTGTTCCCTACTACACAGCGTGGGGCAGTCTGGGGAGAAGCCTAGGGGTGTCCATATCTTAACCTCTCAGGGTTTAGGCTTTAGCATCAGTCAGGCACTGACACCTGATGGTGGGTGCTCAGCGGCTGGGAGTGAGGAGGGAGACTGTGCCTGACACCGCCGGTACCCACTTGGCCTGAAAACGCCGAGGTGCAGGATAAGGTCCAGCAAGGGTCCCCTCCTGGCTCTCTCCATCTGGGGAGTGACAGCTATCCCTCCTGCCCCGGGCTGGGGCCGCCTGGCCGGGAGCGACGAAGGGAAAAAAGGAGGGGAAGGGGAGCGAGAGAAGGAGGCCCCCCCTCCCTCCTTCCCCCCACCGCGCACCCGGGCTCCTGCGATGTGGTGAGTCACAGGCAGGTCAGGACCGCGCCGGAGGGGCGGAGGGAGCGCGGGGACCGGCTGATTTACCGCTGGGAGCCGCCACCAGCGCGGCGGAGGCGCCTGAGGGAAGGGCGCGGAGAGCCGCCCCGCAGCCCAGGTGCCGTGCGGGAGGGAGGGACGCCCCTGCCCGCCGGGGCTGCAGCCCCTGCCGCCCTCAGGTAGGGAGAGCAGCGCGGGGCTGGGGCCGGGGTCGGGGCCGGGGCCAGCCTGAGCCTGCGGGCGGAGGGGAGCGGCGCGGGGCCGCGGAGGTGCGTCGGGCTGCGCCCCGCTCCGCCCCGCCCGCCCGGGCTGGGCCGGCTGCCGGGCCAGGACCGCCGAGCCAGCCCAGCCCAGCCCGCCGGGGTGCAGCGCTCGCCCCTCCGGCTCTGCCCGCTCCGCTCCGGTAAGGACCGGCACCCGTGGGGGGACGCGGGGAGCAAGATGAGCCGGGAGCGGGCGAGGACGGGCAGCGGCACGGTGCCGCGCTGTGCCCCGCCCGGGAACTTCGCGGGAGCGCGGCAGCGCTCTGCCGGGGCGGGCCGGGCGCCGCGGGGGCAGGTGATAGCGGTGCGGGGCTGCCGGCTCGCCCCGGCCCCGGCCGGGCTCCGCAGGGCGCTGGGACCCGGGTCCGCCCGCGACTCCGCTGCCGCGGGCGGGGTAGGACAGGGCGGGCAGCGCTTCCCGGGCAGGCGGGCAGTGCTTCCCGGGATGCTGTCGGTAGCGGCCCCTTGGCCGCAGCCTGAGCCGCTGCCCCTCCCGCCCCTTCCCGCTGCCGCTCTGCGGGCGCGGCAGGAGCGCGCCGCGGGGCAGCGTCCGGCAGTGCAGCCTGGAAGTCCCAACTCGGAGACGGTGGCTCCGCGTTTGTGGTGGCCGGTCCGACCGCCTTCCGTGAGGCGCAGGGTGAGCCCGCGGGATTCCCCAAGTTGGGGATGTGTACTTTATGGTTGCGCGGCGTTCACAGTTTTCCTTGCGGTATGGCTTTTTCTGTTGTTGCGTTGGTTTTTTCTTTCCATTTTTAAAAGCAAAATTTGCTTCGAACGGTAAACAAATCGCAAAGGGCTCATATAATGGCATTCCAACACTGTTTCCATGTCAGCATTAAATTATGTGGTCTTAGGCTTTATAAGTACTGAATGCACTCCTTAGAAATTGGAAGTTTTGCACATACATCAGTAGGGATTAATAATCAAATACCAGTGTTGTTTAACAAACTGTGCATTTGCAACCTGTAGGAGGTTTATTCAAGCTGCAGTGCATGCTTTTCCTAAAGAACCTATGCCCTGTGTGGTGGTTCATTTGCTTTCATCCCACAGGTGCTTTTTTCATTGTCCAGCTGCAAAAAGAGGATAGTGTCTCTTTTTTGTTGTCTTTTTATTTTAGATGTGAGAGGTTTGGATTCATAATCAGGCAAGATAAAGTGTCTCACATGCTTCTCAGAGAGCTGGTTAAATGTTTACAGATCATACACTGCGAGAGCAAAAAGCTAGCCTTTGGCAGGAGCTGCATGTTGAAAACAGAGTAACTTGGAGAATGACTGTATTCCTTGTTCTTTGTGCCCTAATCCTTCTTCAGCACTGTATGATACTTTTTCTGTCTTCTAATACAAACGGAATCATTTGGAAACTGGGATATTTTGTAAAACATTCATCTCGTTATTTACAGAAGAGAGAGTCAAGTTCTGCGCCTTTTTCGTGGGGAGGGAATGAATTGTCCTTATTATCCTATAAGGATTTTCTCTTTTTTCTCCCTTCCTCCCCCTTTTTTCCTCTTCTTTCTCTTTTTTTTTTTTTTTTTTTTTTTTTTTTTTTTTTTTTTCCTTCAGAGGTTAACCACTGCATAGCAGTTCTTTATTGGTAAACTAAAGTGCCCATGTTGTGGCTGGAGAGGGGTTCATAGAGGTGTTATTTGCTCAAGTGTAGATGACAGTGCAGCCATAGATGGATGGGAGCTCACTGGGTCAGCAAGGTGGCCAGAAAGCCAAAATTCAGCAGAGGTTCAATGAAAAGCTCATGAATGCAAAACTAAGTAGCAAGTGTTGTCTTCCCAGGACTGCCTTTCCCATCATGATTCTGCATTTACCGTTTTCTGGTACTTTAGCTGATGACCTGTAACATCTTCTTGCTTGTCCAGTGCAATCAAAGGGGGCAACCCACCTACTGTTATTCTTTATGATCTGCAAATGCCTGCTCTGTATTTTTCAACTCAGATGAGAAATTCAAAGCCTGCTGCCTCCCAAACCTGGCTTCCAGAACTCCAGAGACTAACTGGCACAGCTGGCTGCAGTGCAAGAGCAGCAGTCTTGTCTTTGCAGCCACAAAGGGAACCTGATGCCGGCAGCATGCTGTGCTGGGGTAGCCAGAGAGCCAGAGCTGCAGCAGTGGGAGTCACAGAGCACTGGGTGATCTGCTTTGTGCCACGATTGCTTTGTGGTGGGGATGTGTCTAGACTTCATTTGCTTCAGGCAGAAAACAAGGAGAGGTCCTGCATCTCCATCTGTGTTTGTGAAATAGCTAGTGTAAGGGAAATCCTGCTTGGGCTCTTTCAGCACTACACATCATTTCTTGAACAAGAAGGGGATAGGGTAGCTGAACAGCATTCTCTGAAACTACAGAAACACAAAATGCAGTAGGGAGTTACAAGGATCTGTGTAGTGCAAAGCAGAAGGAATGTATGTAGTGTGTGAAAATTCACACACACCTTCCTAAGATTTTGGGTGGCAACACCACCTTTATGGTGGGTTCCTGTGAAACCCTTATGTCCGGGCTTTCTACCTCCCTGTTGCTACCCTGTTGTCTGTCCTTTGGGCTGGTGGCAAACTTCATGTTTCATTAGGCAGTTGCCCTCAGACGAGCCATCAACCTGTGCGTCTTATCTGCTGTGGCCACCATTGGTGATTTTGCTTCCTATGCAAAGGTTGTATTTGGTTATTAAACCTGTGCAACACACCAGTGGTGGTCATGCCACATTGCCCCAAGCAGCATGCCTTCACCAAGGAGGCAGGGCCACAGATCCATGCAGGACTCTGAGGATGGCATCTTTTTGCTAAAGCCAAGATAAGGAGGTTTCTGTTGTTCTCTTACAAAAATGTTGTGTTTTTCTTGGCAGTGGCTTTAAAAATCTCTGTCTCATACATAGCGACTGATGCAAACATGTTAGCAGAAGCCATTTTTAAATCAGTTTCCTTACCCAGGGGAAATGTAGTATAGACAGGGCCTTCAGGAAACGAATAATTAGGTGACCTTTTTCCCCCCAGAATATCAGGTCTGTTTTATGTAGAGCTGTTTGAAGTCACACAAATTCTCATTACTCTCCAAATCTCTAACCTTGCCTTGTTTAAGATACCTTTTAGGAAATCAAATCAGTGTTTCAATCTAATTTCCAAAGGCATTCAAACACATGGTATGTGTGCTAACTTGTTTCCTCTAGCATTAACAAATCTAGCAAATTGCCAAGCTATTTGCCTTGAGGAAAACTATGATGTTGTACAAGTAGATAAAGTATTTTTTCCTTCTATTTTAAACATTAGAAAAAGAAAAGAGAGGTAAAGTTATCAGACCACATTAGTCCAGGATATAACTCCTTTGAAGTAAACAGTGTTCCCAAGTAGCTTGCTATGGTTTTTGATCTGTTCTGGGACTTTTTAGTCACGCTGTGATCTTTTTCAGTCACTTGATGTGGCTGGATGGTGACTGAGTCCCCTTGGCTCAGATGGCCTTTCATTGAATTAGTTGCAATTGAGTATACCAAATATGAGAGTGGAAAGCAGAAGTGGAGACAAATAATTTGAGGGGCTTATAGCCCTCAAATTTTAAGAATTTTATAGTGCTTGTATTTTAAGGAGAGGCTGTGTACATAAGCCAGGCACAAGAGTGCATGTGGTGCAACAGAAGCAGTGAATGGTCTGAAAGCTCTCCTCTGCCTCTCCTCCCAGCACGCCAGTCTCCAGGGAAGCAAGTGCTCCAGAACATTTAATTTTTCAAGCAGTTGTCAATAACAGAAGAGTTTCTGCAATGCTTTGGAGTTTAATAAGCTCAAAATTCTTAAACAAAATGCTTTTTTTTGTGCATCCTACAGCTCTGATAGTTACTTCTGCTTGTCCCAAAAAAATGAACACGCAGTTGTCCTTTTGTATGGAAGACATCAAAAGGTTCTTGCTTGGATTCATGATAAATTTGGTTGCAAATGCATGTGGAAGGAAAATTGCCAAATGCTTTCAGAAGATTTTCATTTTGCTCAAGTGTTCACACCATGGCCATCACCATGGTATTTGATAGCTATCCACTTTGTTGTGTACGTTGCAGCTTTAGCCTCACATTGAAGGGTCACACTGGCATATCTTATTTTCCTGTAGTCATACAGAAATAACAATTTTTTATGTAAGGTGCTTTCCTTTCCTGCAGTTCCTTCATTTTGATGTTTATCCAGCTAAACAGTATCAGAATATTTTTGACATGTATGGTTATCATTTCTGTGAAGGATCAGTGACCTAACTTTATATATTTAAAAGTTCAGCAATAAACCTAAATATGTGACATTTATTGAAATTCATTCTTTGCCATGGAGCTACTTTCTTTCAAAAATATTGAGAATAGTAAGGGATTGCATCTGCAATTTGATTAAATCTACAGTTGTTACCATTTGCCTTCTGAAAATTGATTCCCTCCCCTCCCTGTCCCCCAGCTTGACATGCTTATTGATTAAAAATTCTGCACTGGCCTAAGCCAGCATATATTTGTTAGTGTTTGTGTGCTTCCCATGCAAGTTCAGACAGGCTTTCAACTGTGGAAGCCAGCTCTATTCCTAAACTATTGGAAATGGTAAGGTTCCTTAGTAATTGTTTTAAACTATATGATGACACATCTTTGAACCCCATTGTACGAAGGAAAAATACCTTCTGACTGGAGAGAGGTTTCCTGTTTATGTGTGTGTTTGCTGGAATTAAGCCTTCCCCTGTGTGTTGGCTGAGTATTTTTTTGTAATCCAAAATGGCAACATGGCAAGTCACCTCCAGAGTTTATTTTTTGGACAGGATACAGGTCTTTTATTTTCAAAATAGCATGGCGCTGGAGTTAATGATGAAGCACAGGGACCTCTCAGTTACACTTCTACAAGCAGACTCAGTTAATTGAGCAGGCACACTTATAAAGACAGCTCGATTTAGGCAATGAGTAATTAATTTTTATTGAAAATGTTATACAATGTAAGTTGTTCACTTCCCACACAGGAAGCTTTTTGCTTCAGCCAGATTTTCTTTCAGCATAACGATATGAAATTTGCCAAATGTATAATTTTTTTAATAAAATGGATAGAATTGTAGCTTTGGTTGTGACTGAAGAGTCATTCAGTCACATTCAAGTTTTCTGCTTCTCTTTAGAAAGAGCAGGCCAGCAGGTGGCCTCCAGGTGGTAGCCCTACTGCAGGAGGATGGCAAGTAATACCCGAAGGGTTTTCAGCTGTTTAGATATGGGCAGGTGACCAAAAAATATAGCATATATAGTACTCTTGCCTCTTGGTATCTGTGGTGTGTAGATTTGTGACATTGTGGCATGCCTTTGCACCCTACCTGCCATGGCTGAGCCTCCTTCAGAGGGGAGAGGTGGTGAGACACAGAAAGGCATTTTGCCTACAGTAGTAACAAGGCTGGACCACCATGAATTTATGCAGTAAAGTTACAGTTATTTATGAAATACAGTGTTAAGGTTTCTGGTTTGCTTCAAATAATGCTCATTTTAAACAACTGTCTGGGACTAGGAGAAACCTGGACTAATGGACTGATTACACTGAGCATTTGTCAGGGCTGAGAGCCACATGGCCCTGGTGTGGGATGTCCACACCCAGCCCCAGCTTTGCCGGCTGCTACCCTGCCCACATCTGGCAGAACATCCCCTCAGCTGAATTCCAGTCCCTTTATCACCCACTGCAAACACTCAGGCCTGCAGCTACACGTGTGGGTCTTAGGAAACCGGCTTTTTTTACCTGTTTTTGTGGTTGTGCTGCTCTTCTGGTAAGAACCCTGAGCAGGACTGTGGCCTCATGGTTGTCCCTGGGAGTTTTGCCACTGGCTTTTCATGGACAGTGAATTTAGCTCTGCTTTTGTGTGTGTCTTCACCATATTTGAAAAATGGATTTCCTCTTCTTTGACTTTAATAGGAGGTTGATGTCTCTTTTTCGACATAAAATTTTTCTCATTAATAGTTGTACAAATTGTTAAGTCTTGCAGGAGCTATCTATTTTCATCTAAATTTTGTGGAAACAAATCCTTTCTGAGCATGTTAAATGAGTTAGATGAAAACAATTATCATCTACAGTTAGAATTCCAAACTTACTTATTTAATGTTTCTTAACATAATGCTTCTTTTGTTTCTTTATTTTTTAGTTTGTTTGAGTTGCATGCTGAGCCTCACATTTCTTTTACTTTGTTTTGAAACTAATCTAGCTAGTGAGATTTCAACCTTGATAGAGGTCTGTTGTGCCATGTGAATGCCTAGAGACATACATGACTTTTTATTGTTTTGTCTTTAGCTGTATAACGAGTAAGAGTGCATTTTGGATTAGTTGACCCAAACCAAATCACGAGAATTTTAGGACCATCAGAGATATTTGTTATGACATTGCAGTTTGCTTCTTCCCCCCTACATACCCACATCATGAATGATCCTGTGAGGATAAAAGCAGCAAGTTTCCAAGTAAGCCTAGCATTCCAAGAATGAGAGAAAAGAGAGAGACTTTTCCCAGAGAAAAGTCGCAAATCTGGGGATTGTCCCAAAGCATGATTGGAAGAGAAGAAACTGAAATAACTCCACAAGCTTCATTTGTCTTGGTTAGTTATATGCTGGGGTAACTCAGGTTTGGGTTGCTCTCTATCTTCGAGATGGTTCTGCATTCAAAATTGTATTAGGATTTCTATTATGGGAATTATATATCCTTTTATCTGCTGCTATTTATCCTGATATCTGTTATGGGTGTTATTATATGGGTATTATTATATACTTTCATGTATATTCTCGTCCAAATATATCAGATTCTGTTAGGTCTGAGAAAGTAGGATAAAAGAGAGCGAGGCAGCTTTGCTGAAGACAGTGAGAGGTGTTAGTAGCTGAATTAATGTTAAAAGTTGATTGATTACCCTCTCCTGTTGTCACTGAAGATGTTAAATTAATTACTTTAGTTCTGATTTTCTTTATGCTGTTTTCCCGTCTACTTCTAGAGAGGGGGTACTAATTTTACATGTTATATATAACTGTCCTATAAAACCTTTCCTTAAACTCTTTAGGTTTATTGCTTTTGCTCTTTGGATTAGAGGGAAAATGTTTCTTGTTAATACTCAGTACTTGATATCATTCTTACAAATGCCCAAAGCTGAAGTAAAAAAAAATACAATTGCAATATTAATAATCGTTTAAAGAGTAAGTAGAATGCAAACAGTAATGGGCTCCAGTAAGCAGTGAGCCAATATGGAGCTCCCTGTGTGATAAAGCACTTCTGCATCAGAGAAACTAATCCAAATTTCACCCTAAAAAATGTATTTACCATCCATTTAGATGAGTGAAAAATGTTGTTCATGTTTGAAGATGCAGTTTAGCTTGCAACAGATGATTGGAAATATCTTAACTGTTGTTTAACTCTTCTGATGAAGGAAAACTTAACTTTGGTGAAGGAAAACCTTGAACACTTTGCTTTTGCCTTCCTATAGGAGTTTGAGGATGGAGTGCTGTATGATAAGGAGTTCCATCACTATGTGTGTTTGCAGCACTTCCAAATAGTGAATGGAGGTGTTTCCCCAGCCAGGATATAGGTGCCTTTAAAATCAGGGTGTAAATTCTGTCACCTTCAGTGGAAACTATGCAAGAGCTGAAAGCAGACAGAGGACCCAGATGTGCACTGTCTTTATGCTTTACTTTGATTTCTTAATTTCCTAGTATTTAGGGTTTATTAAGCCTATTGTAGTCAGAATCTGAAATTCCCAAATGTCTGTTTTTCCTGGTATTGCAAACACCGGCCTTACAAACAAAGAGTACATGACATGGTGGCAAAATTTCACTGTGTCCTTTTCCCTCCTCAGAAGATTAAATAGCTCCTTTTCTGGGAATGTCCTCTCCTGTGACATTTTCAAGACCTTGTCAGCTCTCCACCATAATTTTCCATGGGATGGGAAAATTCTATTCAATCTAGTATGGAAACCTTACTATAAGTTTCTGAGTTATCCTATAAAGTTTAATATTCAATCTGTTTGTGCTTCAGAAGTGCATGTTAAAATCTCAATACATTTTACCTTCCATTAAATCCCATATAATTCAGTTATTATTTCTATCAGATTCCATTTGATTTTGTCCTTTTTATCCTGACCTTATGTATACAAAAGAGAGGGATTGCAAGGCAAGTCCATTTCTGAGAAAGGGATTATTCTCTCCTTCTCCTGGTTATATTCTAAAAGACCTAAACAACAACAGTCACCTTTTTTTTTTTTTCTGGTTGACTATGGAAGGCTACATGAGAGCAGGTGTTCTGAATGCAGAACATGCTAATGGAAGTTGAAGAAGGTGAGAGCCAGACAGAAGGTGATTAAAGTCAGCACAAGCATACATGAAATCACAATAATCATTAGCAACATTCTAATTGCAGAACTGAAGCCCATGATTTTCATGCAGAGCTAAAAAAAGGGAAAATACCTTGTGTGGTCATTTTCAGTTAGAAGGCCTATTTTCCAGTTCTGTGGAGTTTTCTTTCCTTCCTTCTGAAAAAATGTTTACAAAAATAAGTTTGTATTTGTTCTTCTTCAGATGTAAGCTGCCATGATAAAATCAGCTGGGGTAGAGCTCAGAGACAGCTTTGCTGCTTCCTGAAGATGGCTAAGTTGTGTTTTTGTTTGTTTGTTTTCAAATTGAGAAGTTTTCATATAACATGCTTTGAAAGAACTTCTTCTATGCAAATAATGCCACAATTGTTTTGTAAGTGAAACACAAACTGGGCCAACGTCTGTCTGCAGGTAAGCAGGAATGGCTTAAAAGTTCCCCTGACTGCAGTGGGAGAGGTCTCTGCTTATCTGAGCAGAGTATGTGCACCCAAAATCCCCTGCAGGGCACAAAAATAAGGTAACAACCAGTGAATTGTTTTCACAGTACAAAAAGCCTTTCAGGAAGCAGCAGGGAGTAATAAGAGGTGGTTTAAAAATAAGAAAGTACCCCTTCCCCAGCTGTAAGAGGGAAATCTAAAGTTATGTTATTTACCGAGACTACCATCACATGCTATTAACAGGGGTAAAATCCCATCAGTCAAATATTTGACTACTCATGGTTTATAGGGATTTCAAAGACTTATGGAAAGATAATGCCTGTGTCCATTAGCTAGTTACTTAGAAATGCAGCGTTGGTTAATTCAGCCTTTCTGTAAGAGTAATTATTATCTTCATTAACAATATATAAGATTTTAAAGATTTACTCTGCTGCACCTGTCATTCCTGATACAGCTTCGTCATCTCAGTATTTACCCTGTATCATCTATTGCTCATTTTAAATGAGGTAATATTGAGATTCTGTCACTGCCACAGATCTTCTGTCTTTCAGACTCTTTTAAGCACCCTATTCTCTAGTCCTTAGTCAGCTCAACTATCACAGGAATCAATGAGAGTAATGTTTGCATAGAGACTGTGGAGTCAAGTCTTGGAAAAGATGATGGCTTCACAGTGAAGGAATGTAGCTTATCCTGACCTAGCTTAGGTCCAAAACCAGGCTTTTTTGTGAAACCCAGGTGCATAAGAGTTGAGATCTGTCCTCCTGTACCTTGTTCAAATTTAAAATGCATGAGTGATTATTAATCACAAGTAGTCCATATTTTTTGTCTGAACAGAACATACATGGTGCTAATAAGTAATACATTATAATTTGAAAATTTTTAGTAGGAGCAGGGATGTAAAAGAAAATCTTCCTGCTAAATGACAGTGACCTTTGTTCAGTGCCCAAAATACTGAATTAAATATCAACTGTTTAGTAAAAACATCATGCTCAGGAGCAATTGTTTCACTATAAAATCTTAAATTAAAAACATACATTGACTGACCAATTTCCAATTTTACCACTGCCATTTTATTTTCCTTTTGGATAAACTGACCAAGCTTAATATTATGGGGAAGATCCAGAGAGGCTGCTTTGGCATCTAAAATGAGGTTTAGAGTGAGTTCAGGGCACAAGTCCAATAAAGGAATCTAAAAAGCTAACACTCACTGGCCACAAAGCTCTCAGGTGCTTAGATTAACCAGTGTCTGCATTTTATACTGAATATTCCTTGGATCTCACCTGAGCTGGAGTTCTGGCAGAGAGGACAGAGCAGTAAGAGACTCTCAGTCCTGGCTGGGTTACAGCTCCCAGCCAAGCTCCTTTGCAGTGCCCAGACAGGACGGAGCCAGGCACTGGTCCTGCTGCTGACAGGCAGCCTCCAGCACCACACACCATCCCCTCTCTTCATCCCAGCTGGCTTGGCTCCAAAGCATCAGGACAGCTTTGCCTAGGAGGACTCACATTCCACTATCTGCATCTTCCCACCAGGACAGGAAGAGGAGGAGGAGAGTGAGGAATGGCCATGGGGTGGTGGATTGCTGGATCTCATGGCAAAAGGGCAGGAGAGCGCAGGCAGGAGCTGCAGAGAGAGGGCAGGGGGCAAAAGCAGCAGAGCCAAGCCCTAGTCCCAGATTTATACTTCTGGCCAGCCTGTTCATGCAGGGATGAGGACCATGGTTTTAAATCAGTCCCTTTATTACATGCACCACCCTACAGCTCAGCCTTTCTGTGCTATGCCTGTAGTAAACACCAGCACTAAGCCTTTTGTGTTTTGGAGGTGTTTTGTAAGAATGGATTCATTATCCTCATTTCACTCCTATGAGAAGGGTAAATACCCTCTCAAGTTTGGAAACAGCCTCTTCGCTTATCTCACAGACTCCTTGAATCTGGCTCCAGATTTCCAAAGGAAGCATTCCACAGTCTGAAGAAGTCCAAAAACCTCATTCTGGGCCTGGTATAAATGAGAACCTCTGAAGAGCAACAGTTGCACGTTTAAGCTTCCTAGGTCTCTCCAAATGAGGGGAGAGGACAGGATGAAAGAAAGTAAATGAACCAGCTTAAAAATCCTTTCAGAAACAAACACACAAGAAAAGATCCCATTAGCATGAAAAAACTCAGACTGCTCAGCCATCCCTGAACTCCTTCTTCAAACTATTGAGCTTTTCAGCATCTTTGGAAGGTCAACACAATATTTCAAAATAAAAACTGTGGCTGACAGACCCTTGCTGAGGGACATCTGCCAAAAAAAAGGGAGCTGAGGCTGCTGCAGATCAGCCACTCTCTCCTGATTGCAGCTGTGACACTGTTGCCTCTGGTGAGAGCCAGGATGTCAGATAGGTTGGTCCCAGGCCATTTGGGGATTTATGAACGCCAATACCGTAAAGTCCTTGGAAGGCAATCATGAATCACAGGTTCACAGCAAGGCAGCAGTCATGCCAATGAGTTGTCATTAACTCTGTTTCTAAACTGAGTGAAAGTAGGGCATCAGTTAAAGTGCACTGCAATAACATAAACTTACAGTGACAAAAGCGAGGTCAGCATTAAAAAGAAAAGGTCATAACCTCCTAACCAAACACAGATGGGAAATGAACACTATCCTTGACATTGTTCCTGTTTGATTATCAAAAAGCTGCTATGAAGCTAAGTAGACCATCAGGTTATTAACTTTGGTATCAGATAATGTATGAAGCTGAGGCATAAATAAAGACCCCATTGCTTCCACTAGCAAATTTACGAACACAGCCAATTCAGTTTTGTTTGTAGCTGTTTTGAGTGTTTACACCACATTTGCACTTGGGGCAAAGACCACCAAAGCTTTGCATAGAGGTGGTTTGTGTTTGGCAGGGCTGATTATCTCAAACACAGCGTTACACAATCATGGTTATACGTTGTGAAGCCTGCTTGAGCATGGAAGGAGTGCAGTCTGCTTTCCAACACTAAATATACGTGCAGACAAAGCACAATATCAGCCCAACACAGTAGCAGCCTAATGCACTGTGCCAGGCCAGACCAGTTCAGCAGCCCCACAAAAGTTTCTAGAAGCAAAGACATGACTTGGAGGCAACTTAAAGTCCTCTGTACAGTGCTGACACAGGCCCATAAGCAAAGCTTTTTCTTGGTTTTTCCTTTCCCTGGGTAAGCTACCCCCAGCAGGCTGAGTAAAGGAGAGCTGAGGGTCTCATTCCAGCCTTTGGGCCAGTTCTCCAAATCTGTGAGCCCAGCTCACTCGTACAGATGTGCTGATCTTGCTGGGACCCTGCACAGTTTGACCGTGACATCTCAGCTTGACAAGCTGTGTATCAAGCAAAGGCATCAGCAACCTTTTGGAAATCCTTGACCATAAGTTGTGTTGCTAATTTGCCTTGTGGCTCTTGGGGAAGAGGGTGAAGTCATGGGACACAGTGGCATGCTTTATGTGTGCCCACCAAGCAGAAAGACACTGCCTGACACAGTCCTGCCAGCTCTTTCAGAGGAAAGAAGGGAGCCAGCACAATTTCTTTTGCTTAGTATCCTAGGTATTTGTACCACACCTTGGAAGAATTCAGGGACTTCTTGGGTTTTAGTTGCTGATATTATTATATTTACTATGACATTAAAAGGAAACTTGGTAATTTGGTGGGCTTGTAGATCAATTGGTACCATTCTAATAAAATATACCTTGTCATCACTATTTTGGTAGAGTTGCCATATATCCTATAATATACTTTACCATCTGTATCTATTGATATATAGAACTTTTTTTTTTTTTTTAAGAGATAAATGTTTATCTGTGAAGAGTTATTATCTCAGGGACTCCTAAGAACCATTAGCAGCAAATGACAATTAAACTGCAGGAAATGTCCTGCATCAAGATCATTCATAATTGCTGTTAGAACATTCAGATCAAATCTGTATGCTGTCTTGGTTACTCATGACTATCTGCCTTTTAATCTTTTTCATTTTTATGACCCATGCCATTCCTTTAATTATCACAGTATGGAAGGCTGTTAGCTTTACAAGACAGGAAAGGCTTCCAAAATATGCTCTGCATTTCAATACAAGAATTCAGGTAGATAGATGTTATAACCATAAAACATAAAGTAGCAAATCTAAGTGCTGAGACTAGTTGAGGGAATTGAGCTAAAACTGATTGCAGCCAGGTTTGCCAACTTGCCTCTTTACAAAAGGAGGAACAACATTCCAGGGAAATTGCACTGTCCCCATTCAGTACAGATAACCACAAAATGTTCAGACTCATGCAAAAAGTTGATCAACAGGATCAACTCAGGAAAGCAAGTTGCTTTCTTCTACGATAAGGTGTTTTGATCACACCAGAAACAAAGACGTGGATCTTCACCTGAGCTTGCATGATTTCCTCAGTCCACCAGGGCATATCTGCCTTTATCTCAACTCACTAGAAGTTGATTCAGGCCTTTGCTTTGCATATGTGGTGAAATAGATAAGAGATGAATTAGTCTGTTTTCAAACATGAAAAAATTTGAAGTGACCCCCAAATATCTCCATATGCACCAGCCTGAGCCAGAAGATCAACATAGCCTTGTGTTATTAGTCATGACATGTACTATACCAAGCATGGCATGTTACTCCACTCACACACACATAGATCTTTTTCTACTTGTACTGAACCTTTGGACTGAGTAAGATGTTCATATGTCAGTTGTCAGGCTGAATTATTTGCTGCAGATACCGAGCTTAAGTCTGTGCTAGAACTGGGTTTATTTTACTTCAATTGTAGTGGTAAAGAGCCACAGTAACATCACATTTGTTTTCTTACTGAAGTTCCTCAATTGCTGACTTGCATTTCAGATTAACAGGATGGAACAATTGTGTTGTTCAAAGTTTGCTTTCTATTTTCCTGTTACTGCTAAACAATACAATGTTTTTGGTTTTTTAAATCCTTCCATCCTTATCATCCAGGTGTGGAAAGCTGTCCTGTTCTATTTAAAGATCCAAATCTCTCTGCAAATGTAAGCATGAAGAAACAGTGAAGGTTCTACCTTATTTGGGGTATTTCCTTCCTGGTTTTCAGTTATTCTATTTTGAATTTCTAGTCCGTGTTCTTTGTGGAATTGGTTCCTCAGCCCTTAAAATGAGTACTACTCCCTCACATGAGAAATTTCTCTCAGTTGCAAGAAATGCTGTATTCCACCTATTAAATTAATCTTTTTGAGCACTATATAGCTCTTGATCTGTTCCACACATTTGTAATATATCAGTGAGTGTTTGCTGAGGTTCATTACAAAAGAACCAGAAGGGTCATTGTAGCCCATCACAACAAAAAGATGATTAAATAAATCCAGTTGTGCTAGAGACCCATGACATGAGTTGGCTTTAGGATGTTGAGTTCTGAAGCAAGTTTCAAATAATACACACTACTGCACTGCAGGACACCTCCAGAAAATGCCAAATGAGTGTAAGGATAGCATTTTCTCTACTGCAAAGGCTAGATTAGTGTTCTTGTGATTTAAAGCCTGTTAAAAATAAATGTGCTAGACAACAAAAATGCTTCTTTTGATAGTTGCTGTGTATTATAATGGTATATTGGACCCAGTAATGGACTATGTGTATATATTAAAGGGTGTGTTTTATGCAGGGATAATTTAAATTCTTTCTTTTATATGTTTGAATATTGTAAGGAAAGGCTTACAGATCAGATGAGCCAGCTAATGAAAGCAATTTCTTCTGACACACATGACTGCACTGTGTATGTAGAGGATTTAGTAATGGTAGATCCTCCAGCGATTGCCTAGACTGTGCTCTGCCCAGCAGTTCTTCCCCATCAGCCATCTGCATGCACACACACCTCTTGGAATAGCATAGAAACCTCCCAGCTCCTCTGCTGTGAATTAATTTATGACCTGTATCAATGCTAATAAGTTCTTTGACTCTATACAGTGGAAAACTGAATTGTGCTAGAGTGCATACCATGCTGTAGGAAAAATTATGTTGCCACCCTAGTCAGGATGAGTGACCTAACTTAGAGCTGAAATAGTGCTGAAGACAAAGGAACGTGAATTTTATCTCAGATTAGCCATTTGAATTCAATTCAGGGATAATTTGTATGTTTGCTGCTGACTTACTCAATTTCCTTGTTCTCTCTCAGTTGTCTTAAGGTAACTCAGTTCAGGTTTAAAACCCAGTTTTTTTACCTCTAAACTTAGAAAACAGGTTACTCTCACTAAGTGTTTTACATATAATCAACCTTGTGTATAGATATAATTGGTTAATTGAAAAGTCTGATGAAGACACATCCATTGTAAGCCTAATCTGTTGAAGCTCATCCTAGTGCTGTGACAGATTTGCAACTGATTAAATTTGGATGAATGGAGCTGTTATCACTCCCTCTCATTTTTCCTGTCCTCTTAAATGATGATGCTTTCTCCATGGCACAGCCTCTGAACCACGGGGAATCCGGTCCTGCACTGGCACAGATTTTAGTCCAAAATAGCAAAGCAAACTGAAGTCTCAGGGTGGAGTAGTCACTAGGGTTATTCTGTATAAATTTGCCACCTCAACTCTGTCAGGGACCAAAGTAACAAGATGTACTCTCCCACTGGAAAAAGTGTAAAACCATACTATCAACTTTGAAGAGGGGAAAAGGCTACCATTTGCTGACAATAGAGATTTTGAAACATGAATTAACATGGCTCTGCTGTTACCTAACCTAAAATGACCTGTCTGAGGACTAAATATGTTCTTGTACAAACACGCTCCCTTTGGGATAGAGGACCCTGTCATTTCCTTTTCTGTAATGAAGCAGGGAAAAATGAGATGCACCAAACAACCTACAAAATGCTTTCATGTCAGCATGTTGTCTGAGCTTGTGTAGATCCATGGAGTGCTTCTGATTAGAGATAAATGGGACCGAATTTTCTGAAATGAGGGAAAGGCAAACAAGCATGGCTGTGTTTTCTGGCTTCCTTGCATATACCAGCTTGAACATATTCCAGAATAAGGCCAGGCCTGACTTGTCAGTACAGTCACAAACAGTGTGAAGGAGAGACATGATGTTCAATATTTATAAATTATCACCCAGGTCATAATTAGAGGGAATGAAACTTGTAGGAAGAAGATTGCCATGGGGAAACTGTGAATGGTACAATAACACTCAAAGCACCAACCATAGCACTCACACTAATATGACACATCATTACCAACCATTTGCAATGGTTAACCAAAATCTATTTTCTCATCAGTTTTACTGGTTACTATCTGATGAGGGATGGAAAAATGAGCACATCTTGACAGTGGCTTTTAAAATATCTCTTACAAAGGAATAATCCATGCACAGCGATTGCTCACTGCTGGCTATCGCAGGCCAAAGCTTACAAGTCATCTGTAGGCACATGAAGGACACACACGTGTCACAGGAAGGTCACAAAAGATTGAAGCACATCCATCATTCAAACCAAGTAGAGAAACAAAAGGTTTCCTTGTTTTCTTTCTGCAGCTGATGGTCTGCAGCTAGTTCTTTGACCTGTAGCTACAGCATAAGTATGGTTCTATTATTATATTATGGTTCTAATTCATCAAAACTTTAAGTTCAACAAATTACATTTGAGTGTATGCTAAGGAGAGCTGTTGGACCTTTGAAGAGGGGAAAGAAAAACCAAAATTTTTCTGTTTCTTCAGGGTGTATTCAGGTGAAGTGTATTTGCAGTGACCTGGTCTGGAGGTTACAAAAGAGCAGCTCTGTGCTGGAGGTTGCAGTGTTGGAATAGCGAAAAAACCTGGGCCAGATACACGTGAAGAGAGACACCAAGTGTCATGAGACTCTGAGTAAGAAGCAGCAGAGTTTATATGATGTGAGGACTGTGAAGTACATAGTACTCTTGCCATGATTCCTATGTTCTCCTTAAGCTATAAATGTCTCAGTGTAGGGCATGTTCCTTCTGATACCAGGCACCTTGAGAGAAGATTCACACTATGCTGGAGACACAGACTGTGGAGAGCCATCTTCCCTAAAGAGCTGCCCATAAACCAAAGCTTCCCATAGGTGGGAATCAGCAGATTTCTGTCTGGGAGGATGCTTGAAACATCTCAGAAGTATACAAAGCAAAGCACTATGATGAGACCCAAATAGAAGAGTAAAGATTCCTTGGTTTTCATTTATTGCTCATATTTCCTTTCTGTAGTGGTAAAATAAAATACCTATTATTTCTGCCATCCTTTAAATCACACTGAATCCCACCTTTGTTCTTACTGCTAAATTTTCCATTCCATTCTCACTTGCTAAAGGAGTCTAAGGTGGAATTTTTTGTCCCAGAGCACAGACTGAAATCAGTGATGTTTTACTGAGTGAAGGCAGATCAGACTATCTGAGGATACTGGTCTCACATCTCAAAATATGGTTGGAGTGAAAGAATATATCAGATAGCATTTATGGCTCTAAATACCCCTGCAGTGCACTCTGGTACTGGTTGTTGGACAACCAGGGATCCTCTTTTCCAGACACTGGAAGAATAACGAGGATTGTAAACTGAAGGCTGAGGGACATATTGGGTGGGAAATCTATTTGAGAACATTAAAACCAGATCATAGCACAGAGTATACTGCAACAAATAAGGTGCCTGTCAAGTAACCTTCCTTCCATCTTTTTTTCTTGTGTTGGTGGTCAATCAGCCTCATCCTCACACAACTCTTGTCCCACCCATTGCTTTTTCTCTCCACTGCAGGGCTGCTTCTGTTAAGTGGGCTTAAACTTATTGCAGTAAACGATATACCTACCTCTGCCTGGTGTCAGAAACAGGGCACTTTTGGAATTTTCTGCATAATCTGGTATTTGTCAGAACATGTAGACTCATCAGAAGTGAATCTGCAGGAATGCATCAATTTCAGCAGTTTCTTGGGTGGAAGTGCTGGTTGAAAAGAGGCAGTCAGACCAGGCTCCCACTTCTCCCAGTACTGGGGCCTTCACTTGGCACTGGCCAGGCACAATGTCAACACAATTGTTCTTGGATCATATTGACTTCTGGATGTTTTATGCAAACTTTGAAAGCTCATCCCAGCACAGAGCAGGAAGAATTTCTTGATAGCAGGATGTTACAGAAGATGAGAACACAGCTTCCTGCAGAAGACAGTTTCCAGTTCAATGTAAATCCAGGCTAGATTTGTTTCCAGGATTCTGTTATCACTAATTAATATCAGAAAAATGTTACTGATTCGAAGGAAGATGTTTACGTCTCAATACTATAAGCGTGACTTGTTTTTACCAGCTAATACTTGCAAATAGCCTGTGTTTCTGATTTTTATCCCCAACTCTTGATCATGATTCTTATCAGATAACAGGGAGGAAGAACAATTAGTTTCCAAAACCTATTATTTTGTGTAATTAAAGAGGTAAACCACAGAAAGAATTCAGTGGATGCTGAAATAAAGCACCACAAGAATTATTGATGGATTGTTTTAACCAATCTAGTGAAAACACTAGATTTATACACAGCAGAAACAGCTCTGGTGTATAGTCACATTTTCATTTTGCATAAAGTCCTAATGAAATAAAAAGTTGGTACAGATTCCTATTATTTAGTTTGTAATTTTCAAGGTCATCTATTTTAAATTCTCTCCGTGGTCACAAGCATTTCTTGATTAGCAACAATTGCCTAACTATAGTCAAACTAGAGGGATTTTCCCAAAGTATGCGATCATATTGCTGTTAGAATGCATAATTGTTTTCTCCATGAAGAAGCTAAATTTGGCTTAGTAACTGTGTCATGATGTTGACAGAAAATATCTGGTGTGACAAGGCATAGTGTGGATACTGCACTGAAACGCTCATAACCACAGTTCATTTCATTGATCTTTCAAGGGGGTGAAATATCACACAAGTCATCTGCCTTCGGTTTTTCAAGCCACATCAAACAACTGTGTGGAGAAGTGAAAAAAAGAGAGAAGTGCTAGGTGGTTTGATTTCATCAGTTAATGGCTGTAGGTCACTTGATAGCCCTTTGTTTACAATACAGCGAGACGCCTGTATCTTGTAAGGCTCACCAGAGTGACTTACTGCTGTGGTACAGGGCCTAAAATAAAGCTTGCACATGCCAAGCACCACATGATGCACAAAATATTCTAATAATACATTACAAAGCCTTGTCAACACTAGGGAGAATGACTATTCCAAGAAGTAGGGCTGGCTGAAAAAAGACAGTCTTTTTTCCAAACTGGGGCTTTATGAAAGACAGTGATTTGGGGAGCTGGAGAGAGGGAGAGGGAGAGGGAGAGGGAGAGGGAGAGGGAGAGGGAGAGGGAGAGGGAGAGGGAGAGGGAGAGGGAGAGGGGTTTCTTCCTTTGGTCTGGTGGAGAAATGTCTCTTCCTTGGTTAATCAAAAATATCAACAGAATATAAGTCTGCTCCAGCTCAAATCTTCACATTATTTCATGTCTTTTGTATTTCTTACTTTTGATCAGCTGTACTAGGAACCCGTTTAGCCCCTTGAGAACTTATATCTTATATCCACACACTGAAGTGCTCCAACTGCTTTGTGTGCTATTGTGTCCTAAGTGTTCTAGGCAGTTTTGCTTTCAGCTGTGTACACCACCCTGTTCTAAACTGTATCAGTCAGATGTTTTAATGCCATTGTGGAAGTAGTCCCCTCTTTTTGCTGCTCTACAACATGCAGAGTGGTCTTGAGAAATTCATCATAAGAAAATCCTTCTGTGAATTGTTCTAAAGGCAGTGAAATGGGTACCCACAAAGAACAGTGATTGTAACCATTTCTAGCACAACTATTATGACATTAAGCAAGATTGCAACACTTCTTAAACTGAAATAGTTCAGCTACTACATGCAGCCTAGAAACGGATTTCTGTTGTCTGATAAACTGACAGTTTACTATATGAAATATAACCAGTTTTTCCATTAAATATATTTTGACAGATTAGATCTCTGACAATGAAGCCTTTTACTGCATATGCCTCTGGGTTTATCGTATTCCTGTTTGCCTTGCTGCAGAAGAGTCATGGACAATGCAAAGAAGCAGCTAAAAGATCAGAGATGAATCTTGGTGTAAAATACGATCTTCCTAACTTTATTGCAGACACACCAATTCAGAATGTAGTTTTATACAAACATCATGTTTATATTGGAGCAGTCAATAAGATTTACGTACTAAATGAAACTCTGCAGAACATTTCTGTGTACAAGACTGGGCCTGTTTTGGAGAACCCTGACTGTGCACCATGTGAAGACTGCCGAGATAAAGCCAATTTATCTAACAGCATATGGAAGGATAACATCAACATGGCACTGCTTTTAGAAACTTATTATGATGACCAGCTCATTAGCTGTGGTAGTGTGTCCGGAGGCATCTGCCACCGTCACATCATTCACCCTGACAACCCTGCTGACATTGAAAGCGAGGTGCACTGCATGTACTCACCCCAGGCAGATGGAGAAGCGGATAACTGTCCTGACTGTGTTGTTAGCACTTTAGGAACTAAAGTTTTGGTGACCGAAAAAGACAGGTTTGTCAACTTCTTTGTTGGAAATACTGTGACATCTACATTTCAACATCCCCATGTGCTGCATTCAATATCGGTTAGAAGATTAAAAGAAACACAGGACGGTTTTGAGTTTCTCACAGATCAATCCTATATAGATATCCTCCCTCAGTTCCGTGACTCGTATCCCATTAAGTATGTCCATGCCTTTGAAAATGATCACTTTGTCTACTTTTTGACTGTACAGAGAGAAACTCTTGACTCGCAATCTTTTCACACTAGAATTATCCGCTTCTGCACTTTAGACTCAGAGATGCGTTCCTACATGGAAATGCCTCTTGAGTGCATTTTTACTGAAAAGCGAAGAAGGAGGTCCATCCGAAAGGAGGTATTCAACATTTTGCAAGCTGCCTACGTAAGCAAGCCTGGAGCAGCTCTAGCACACGAAATGGGCCTTGGGCTCAATGATGATATCCTCTATGGTGTTTTTGCACAAAGCAAACCAGACTCTTCTGAACCAACCAACCGATCTGCTGTCTGTGCCGTCTCTGTGCGAACCATCAACGAGTTCTTCAATAAGATTGTTGACAAGCAGAACATGAAATGTCTGCAACACTTTTATGGGAAAGACAGCAAATACTGCTTGAACAGGGTAAGTGATAATTGATTTGTTACATTTTGGGACGTTTGTTCTCTCTTGCCTTTTCCATTGCCAGGTATCTATCCCTTCAGTTTCAGTTACAAAATGTAAGTCCCTGATCATTGCAGACTTCTTAGCATTGATGTTGATTATCTCTAAAAGGATTAGTTCCTGTAAATTAAGTATAAAAATTGAGGAGGTCTTCATGGGGCTAAAAAACATAGGTTTTTTGTTTGAGAAACTATGATGCAGATAAATGGAACATTTAGGCAGTTATTTCTTTTAATATTTAAAAAAGTATTCATAAACATTCATATTCATGTGCACTGAAGAGTCCCTGAAAAACATCACATACTTAAAAGTATGTTAATGCTGAATCACTGCCCTTCTCAGAAAAAAATGAAAGAGCTGGTTTGGAATATGCCATGAAGAGACAGATTGTAATGTAGTTACTCATGCTTGGTGCAGAAACAGTCCGACTGACATCAGTTTTCTGCATGAAAGAAGTGTCAGTGAAATCTGTATCTGAACAAGGGTTCAGGTGGTCTTGGGTGGGAGGGTTGCATTTCTGTACACCGTGACTTAAGGAGGTTGCTGCTCTCCAACCATATGAAATACTGTGAGCAGAGGAAGCACAGAAATTTTCCCTTTCCCTTCTGGCCAGTGTCTGTGCTGGTTTCAGGTCTTTTAAAAGAAATACAGAACCTGGGAATTGGTACTTAGTTACTTTGGAATATGAAACATTAGACCTTTCAATCACCTGCTTATGAAGCAGGCCCTTAAATATCCTACTTGGAGAACTTTCTCCAATACAAGAGATTTGGAGCTCAGAGGCGGAATGCTGTCTTCTACCAGAGGGCCAGAGCCTCTGTGACGGGGCTCTGCTCAGGTCTGTGTCAGGACAGATCAACAGCTCAACTTGCATTTAGAGGTGAATGGTATCCATCATATCCCATTGTTGGGACAGCTCAAAGTGAGAGTGGGAGCCACAGACCTTCTCCACCCCAGGTATCACCAGTGTCCTCTTCAACACAGCTCCTCAGCACAGGGCATCAGTTTAGGATGTGGGCACAATGGCCTGGTTGGAGGTGGGAGTCTAATTTGTCAAAGAGAAAGGCTGCTCCCCACTGCCAGAGGTGAGGCAGGCCAGTCTGGGGAGAAGAGCCCATTGCAGAGACCTTCTGGCTTCTCTCCAGTAGCAGGAATGTGCTCAGAGGGCATCTGAAGTGGTCTGAGCATAAGCACAGCAGCCTTGGCATTTGGGGGATGACTGCTTATAGCAGGCTCCAGGTGTTCACAGATGTGGGCATTGCCAGTGGATGCTGATACAGCAGCCCCAACAGACACAGCATTTCATTCCTTTTTTTGTGGGAGGGGGACAGACAATTTTCAGGAACTAAAAACAAGTTAGCAAACATTCAGCACAGTAGCTTATCTCTCTTCGCTGTGTTATTGCTGTCCTAATTTTTCATTTCAGGTAGTAATATCCTCTTTTTTCTTTTTTTTTTTTCTTTTTCATTTTTCAATTCATTTTTAAAAAGAACCATTGTCCTTCTCTGAAAGTATTTTATTCTATATTCCTGGGGTATATGATTTGTGGATGACTGTCTTTAAAGCTCATGGCCTTTAGCTTATCTCATTTTGCACTTGCCTATACACACATTTCATAAGGTGATCTCTTCAAAGCGAAGTATGCCATTAAAATATTGACAGAATAATTTGCTGTTTTTCACATGCTGGGAAGTACTTTCGTGTTTCAAAAGCTTTTCCAGAGTCTGCTGCTGCTTTGCATATCAGAATGAATGTCTTGTACTGCTGACATGTTTATTATAGTTGCCTATTTTCAAGAAATGTCATCATAGCTCTGATTTCTGCTACATTAAATTGATAAAAGGAAAAATGTTTCTGTGATTTCTTGTGGTTCTTTTAAAAGGCATAAAGGCAGTCAGAAATTTTTGTCCTGGTTGTTTGCTTGACACTGAAATATCAAGACTGTCAAGCTTTGCCATTCCATTTCCTTTGCCTTATTCCAGAGGACTCATTAAGGCTCCAGTAAAAAGTGTCCTTTGAGGTTTTTCAGGTTTCAACTAGCCAAAAAGATTGGCAATAATTTTCCAACCATCCTTTATACACCTGATTTTCTCTGGTGTGTAAAGTGGACCTGAAAGGTTGGAATGTGAAGGACGGGAAGGAGGAGGCAGAAGAAGGAAAGCACATTATTTCTTATATTTGCCTCAAAAATGTCAAATCTGGTCTTTCCTGATTTTGCTGGAGATTAAATAATAATTAATAAAAAAGAGCCTCAAACCCCTCAACTCTTCTTAGGCCCTTCTTTGTATATTATAAAAGTGTATATGAGGGCATAAAACATTTTTCCCCTTTTTGTAAGTCACCTTCAACTTAAAGGAAGGCTTTTCTAAAATCTGAGAGTTTATCACAGTTTACTTTTGCCAAGTTCAAAACTTGTTTCTGTAATGTAGCCAGGATGATCTTTGATGTCAAGAGAATAAAACCACAGACCACTCATGCAAGTGAAAGGCACTGATCACTGCAAAATTGAGTCATAGGACAGTGAAAACAGTCCAGCAGTGAATATGCTATACCACTAACTTCAACATTAAAAAGAAAAATGGGCCTCTATCACTCTTTGCAAGGCAATGCTCTCTGATAATTTACAGTTAGAGTCTGATTGATGAAAGCCATTTCATGTTACCAAAAAAAGTCCCATAAGACAATTGTATATAATTTTGTTTGACTTCAGGTATTCCATCTTTTTAAGTGGCTGTCCCTCAGGACTGTTTAATCTGAGGCCTCTAAAGGTAGAATTAGACCAAAATAAACCTGCATGATACATCCAAAACACTTCCTCAGCTTGTTCTTCTCATATTTAAAGCAAAAAATAAGAAAACTTCCTCTCATCTTGATGCGATTGGCAAAATTTGTTCTGTTTTGGCCTTGTTTTCTAAAGGAGTGACATTTATGGGGTTGTGCTGTTTTAGGTCTGTCTTTCTGTTAGTTATCCTTATAGCCTCAGCAATAAGGAATCTTAAAGATGTGAATTCAAATGTGAATCCAGAAACAGGTCCCATATAGGCTTAGGCTATGGAAACTGATGAAATTATAGGAGTACCTTTTTACACATCAGAAGGACTAGCAAGGACTGGAGAAGGTATTGCTCACCCATGGGAAAAGTCTCCAGAGCTCAGTTGAAGAGCAAAGTCAACCAACCACAAGATATAAATCCAGACACAACTGTGCTTCACTTCCTCCAGTGCTCATGGAAAACTTCATAAAATCAAAATAAAACATTTCCAGTTGTGTTTAAGTGTAATAGATATTAAGCCAAAACCTGGGCTCACTGAAGTCACAGTTAGGAAGAGTGAATCTGATGGAGCATCTGATTGATGTCAGATGTACTTCAGCAGAGCTGTGACCAGTTAGTACTGTCACCTAATAATTTCCCTCAGTGAAGAGCTTGCTGACACTTAAATGACAGCAAGATGGAAATAGAACTGGCTTTGAATTAAAAGAAAAATTGGGAGTAATAGTAAGGAGATTTTATTGCTTGAGTCAGGACAAAGATATCTGAGAGGTAGCTGTGGGGGGGTTTGAATCACTGTTCAGGAATCTCCCACAACAAAGAGAAAACTGGATGTTTATTTGGTCAGTTAGTCATTACCAGCCCCAGTGTGGTGCCCTCCAAGCTGAGGTGTGTTTAGATGAGGAGACAAATGCTGCTCACTTCATTTGCAGACACAGTCCAGTAGTGTGCATCTTTACCATGGATTAAATGGGATTTTTCAAGTGAGGAAGATTAGCTGACTTTAGCCTTGACAATCTCAATTATACATTTCAGTTGTCATTAGATACATCAAGATCTTACAGGCTTTTTTGGTCCTTTCTGCATCTCTTATGTGCTAAACAATTGTAAGCCAAATTACCTGACTTTAATCATTATGGACTTACATGATAAAACATCTCCAGAAATGAAATCCAAATTCAGCTCTGTAAAGATCTTATGTCTTTGTTTTTTCTACAGATAAGTTCAGGTGAAGGCCTAAAATACTTAGACCTTACAGGAAAAGAGAAACCACAGATAAGCTTTTGCCACCATGCTCCCAGAAAGTGTCATAAAGCAAGACAAACTGGTCATAATTCCTATAAAATGAAAGGCATAGACAGTTGGAAAACTTGAAAGGAAAACAGAAGATCACCAAAAGAAAAAACAAAGTGAGGGTAAAATAAACACATGGTTATGCTTC